>NC_092045.1:23566717-23878545 GCF_003086295.3 Arachis hypogaea
GCAATGAAGCATAGTCACTCCACTCCCCAGGCTCTACCAGGAACGAATTGCTCTGATACCAAATTGTAACGACCCAATTTCTGGTACGTCATGATCATACTAGAAACTGAGCGCTACCAACTTGTCTACCTAATTATTATCTATTATTTATTATATGAGCCTGATTCATTGTTAAAAGCGTAGTACTTTTTTTAAAAAATGTTTGGATTAACAAACAGTATCAATCATAATCAATTCACAACTGATAATATATAAAACAGTTATAAACAACCACACATAAATACATCATAAGCAGTTGACAATATTCGGTGATCCAGCCTTTATTAGAGTATAAACTTTTAGTTAGAACACCCCTAGACATAGCTAGATAATAACTATATATATATATACAACATCCCAGGTCCTGACCTGTTCAAAAAGTCCATAAGCTGGCGCCCAGGCTAGCCTAGATTCTATACTCACCTAGTCCCTCTAAACTACTAAAGCGAGGGAAAGTACGTTCTAGGTCTTCAAAACTCAACTCATGTGGAACGTCATCAAAAGGTGGAAGGTCGTCTACTACTCCTCTGCACGATCATATGTCATCAAAGAGCGTCGCTCAAGTACTTCATCGAGTGACCACATAACAGCAACATCGTACGGAGGACTTAGGCTAAAGTTTGCAGATAAGCACGGTGCAGAAGTTGGCTGGCCTCACAGTATATACATACAAACAGAGAACGAGATTCACCCTAGACTCAGAAGACTACCTATAGCGGAATCTTTTTTGGGAACGATCGTCAGCGAACTACGGAAGGGTACTCATGCTTCCATCTGAAGGGGGAAGGAAGAGAGAAGGGTAAGAACTGGGAGTTCTTAGTAGGGTCGGGGTTATTAGTTAATTTCATTAATTCTATGTTGTTTGGTAGACGAATAACAGAATATAGAGAAGCAGTAAACAGAAGATAAATAAATAGAGAAGATAGAGAAAACAGATAGCAAAACACAAACAGAAGAATACAAGAAAATAACACAAACACAAACATAGAGAATAGAATACAAATAAAGAAAGCATACATTCATGCAATAATTATAATAGAGAAAATGCACAACCAAGTATAATGCATGTCTGTCCTATGCAGGCCATGAGCTCACGTGTCAGTTTACACCCTGCAGCCCGACATTACCTAGGAACAAGTCCTAGATATGGTTTCCCTTTGTGTTCTTAGTGCATACGTGTCGGTGGTAAGAATACCACTCCTTCGTGACTACCGGCAGTCGGCGCAAAGCTCGACCCCTTAATATACGCACAAGGGGAAACAGTGATCTTCAGTTCATGGGCATCCCCGAGATCAATTCACAAACAAAATAATGATCATCAGTTCGTGGGTTTCCCCGAGATCAACATATAACAACAAACACGATCCTCAATTCGTGGGCTATACCCGAGATCAATACTCAACAATACAGTAATCTTCAGTTCGTGGGTTATACCCGAGATCAACATACAAAGAAAACAACGATCTTCAATTCGTGGGTTATACCCGAGATCAACATACAACAGTTCGTAGGTTATTCCCCTAATTAATGATTATCAGTTTGTGGGTAATTCCCGACGTTACCCAGCAACCTCTGTCTGGATAAGGCTTTCCTGTTGGCAATATCCACTGCAAGCAACCTTTGTCTTGCAGGGCGAAACTTATTAGCCGATATACGCCCAACACACTCACTGTAAGCAACCTTTGTCTTACAGGAGCACACTGATCTTGATACCTCTGTAAGCAACCTCTGTCTTACAGCAAAGCATTATAGCAAGGTATCCTAGGAAAGCATTCTCAGTGGACATACTACCATCCATCTGACTACCACAATGTAGCAGATGAACATATAGATATCTCGGGGGTTGCCTTAACGCAACAAATGACCTTTCAACAGGCCCTTTACTTGTTCTCTATTCTCTATATCATATTACTATTTTCTCCTTATATCTCTTTACTCTGTTCTATGTGTTTCTTTTCTTAACAAATGTATTTAAAGTCTATGTAAATTTCGGTATGAATAGTTAGTCTATCCCAAGTATAGGTTCATTAAGTCTATACTGAAACATTTTAACTTTTCATATTATACCTAACCCTAGTCACAATTCAAGGACTAACTAGATTGCCCTAGTTCGTTCACTAATATCTGTTTATTTTTCTGTTATTAAAACTTTACAAATTTTTCTTTGGTTCTTATCTTTTCTTTAACTTTTTATCTTTCCTTTATCTTTGCCTCACTAACATGTTATTACCACTCCCTAAGCATTTTATGAAGGTAATTATGAGATTCTACGCTTAAAGTTGTCTTTCTAAACCTTTTACAAAAACTGCCTTTTCCGTATTATTTTATTATTTTTATTAAAATATTATTTTTAATTAAATATTATTATTTAATATTTTATTATTATTTATTATTTTATCATTAATTTTCGAAAAATTAACTTACCTTTTACTTTAAACCTTTAAAATTCACTTTTTACCACCCGTAACTTTTAATATTTCTAATTTAACCACCCTAACTTTCAGAAATTACAAAATAACCCCCCAAACACCAAATTAATTACTTCCTTGCCCTTTTATAAATCAAAAAGGTGTTCTTCATTGTTCTTCACCACACTCAAAGTGTTCTTCATGTTCTTCATAAATTGTTCAGATTCTTTCTCTGTTTTTACCCGTTTTTCAATCTTTCAGCAACCGATTTTTACCGAAATTCATAATAAATTTCCAGCCACTAAAACCCCATCTTTTCCACATGACTTTAACACAAATTGAACCCCAATTTAAGCTCTAGGGTTCGTTTTTCCAGCAGCCCTCAAGAACAACATTCATAGCTTGAATATCATCAAACTTCATCAAAAATTCAACAAACTTTCACCAAGAATAACTCATATAAGAAATCAATTTCAAGCATAACCAACCATATCATAATCACACATCTCAAACACAATCAATCAATATTAAAGAGGCTGGGGTGAAGATGGGAGTAGATGAGTTCATACCCATTGAACACCCAATCACCAAGAAGTCAATGGAAGGACAAATGCAAGACAACTCTATCAAGAGGAGGGCGCAGGAATTCCTCCCTGAATTCCCAAGAATTGACTACTGGACCAGCCTAGAAGCATCTATCACCAAGTTGCAAGAGACTATGGAGCAACTGAAGGAAGAACAGCAGAATCAGAACTGCATGCTCTGCAAATTGCTGAAGGAACAAGAGAAGCAGGGGCGTGAACTCCAAGAGTTGAAACGCCAAAAGCTCTCCTCTCAAGTTGAGGGAGCATCCACTTCTCAAAATCAAGGTTGTTGAGTCCTAACTCTGTGAAAACCTCTATCATTAGGAGCCTACTTTTTGCGTTTTTTTTCTTTTATTTTGTTTTCTATTTTTATTTTTATTTTTTAGTCTCATCTTATATCTATCTTTAAGTCTTGTTCTTAATTCATAATTAATAAAATTGAAGTTTTATGCCTTAAAGCTATGAATGTCCTATGAATCCATCACCTCTCTTAAATGAAAAATGCTTTAATCACAAAAGAACAAGAAGTACAGGATTTCGAAATTTATCCTTGAAACTAGTTGAATTAGTTTGATGTGGTGACAATAATTTTTGTTTTCTGAATGAATGCTTGAACAGTGCATATGTCTCTTGAATTTGTTGTTTTGAGAATGTTAGAAATTGTTGGCTCTTGAAAGAATGAGGAAAAAGAGAACTGTTATTGAGGATCTGAAAAATCATCTAATTGATTCTTGAAGCAAAAAAAAGCAGTGGATACAAAAAAAAATCGAAAAAAAAAAGAAAGAAAGAGAAAGAAAAAGCAAGAAATAAAGTTGTGACCCAAGGCAAAAAGAGTGTGCTTAAGAACCCTGGACACCTCTAATTGGGGACTCTAGCAAAGCTGGGTCACAATCTGAAAAGGTTCACCCAATTATGTGTCTGTGGCATGTATGTATCCGGTGGTAATACTGGAAAACAAAGTGCTTTGGGCCACAGCCAAGACTCAAACACTAGCTATATTCAAGAATCATTATACTTAACTAGGAGAATCAATAACACTATCTGAGTTCTGAGTTCTTATAGATGCCAATCATTCTGAACTTCAAGGGATAGAGTGAGATGCCAAAACTGTTCGGAGGCAAAAAGCTACTAGTCCCGCTCATCTAATTGGAGCTTTGTTTCCTTGATATTTTGGAGTCTATAGTATATTCTCTTCTTTTTATCCTATTTTGATTTTCAGTTGCTTGGGGACAAGCAACAATTTAAGTTTGGTGTTGTGATGAGCGGATAATTTATACGCTTTTTGGCATTGTTTTTAGTATGATCTAGTTAGTTTTTAGTGTATTTTTATTAGTTTTTAGTTAAAATTCACTTTTCTGGACTTTACTATGAGTTTGTGTGTTTTTCTGTGATTTCAGGTATTTTCTGGCTGAAATTGAGGGTTCTGAGCAAAAATCTGATTCAGGGACTGAAAAGGACTGCAGATGCTGTTGGATTCTGACCTCCCTGCACTCGAAGTGGATTTTCTGGAGCTACAGAAGCCCAATTGGCGCGCTCTCAACGGCGTTGGAAAGTAGACATCCTGGGCTTTCCTGAAATATATGATAGTCCATACTTTGCCCGAGATTTGATGGCCCAAACCGGCGTGGCAAAACAGCCTCAGAAATTCCAGCGTTTAACGCCGGAACTGGCATAAAACTTGGAGTTAAAGGCCCAAACTGGCATAAAAGCTGGCGTTTAACTCCAGAAAAGGTCTCTACACGAAAATGTTTCAATGCTCAGCCCAAGCACACACCAAGTGGACCCAGAAGTGGATTTTTACGTCATTTACTCATTTCTGTACACCCTAGGTTACTAGTTTACTATTAATAGGATATTTTGACATTGTATCAGTATCTCAAGACACTTTACACGTTTCTTTGTGTACTTTCCACAGCATGAGTCTCTAAACCCCATGGTTGGGGGTGAGGAGCTCTGCTGTGTCTTGATGGATTAATGCCATTACTACTGTTTCTCACTCAATCATGCTTGCTTCCATTCTAAGATAATACTTGTTCTTAACCCGGATGAATGTGATGACCCGTGACAATCATCATCATTCTCAACTATGAACGCGTGCCTGACAACCACCTCCGTTCCACCTTAGATTAAGTAGTTATCTCTTGGATTCTTTAATCGGAATCTTCGTGGTATAAGCTAGAACTGATGGCGGCATTCAAGAGAATCCGGAAGGTCTAAACCTTGTCTGTGGTATTCTGAGTAGGATTCAATGATTGAATGACTGTGACGAGCTTCAAACTCCTGAAGGCGGGGCGTTAGTGACAGACGCAAAAGAATCACTGGATTCTATTCCGGCCTGATCGAGAACCGACAGATGATTAGCCATGCTGTGACAGAGCATAGGAACATTTTCACTGAGAGGATGGGAGGTAGCCATTGACAACGGTGAAACCCTACATACAGCTTGCCATGGAAGGAGCCTTGCGTGCTTGAAGAAGAAGACAGTAGGAAAGCAGAGATTCAGAAGATGGAGCATCTCCAAAACCTCAACCTATTCTCCATTACTGCAAAGCAAGTAATCAGTTCATGTTCTTTTGCTTTTCATAATCAATCCTGATAATTTCTGATATCCTGACTAAGATTTACAAGATAACCATAGCTTTCTTCAAGCCGACAATCTCCGTGGGATCGACCCTTGCTCACGCAAGGTATTACTTGGACGACCCAGTGCACTTGCTGGTTAGTTGTGCGGAGTTGCAAAAAGTGTGATTGCAATTTCGTGCACCAAGTTTTTGGCGCCGTTGTCGGGGATTGTTGAGTTTGGACAACTGACGGCTTATCTTGTTGCTTAGATTAGGACTGTTTTGTTTTTGTTGGTTTAGAGTCTTTTAGTTGAGTCTAGTTTCATATTTTAAGTTTGGTGTCAATTGCATGCTTTTGCTTTTCTTTTAGTTTTTCGATTTTGCATATCCTTAGTCTCTTTTTGATCTTTAAAAATTCTAAGTTTGGTGTCCCCTTTGTGTTTTTCCCTTACAAATTTTCAAAAATTAGTGTTTGATTTTCTAAAAATTTTAAGTTTGGTGTCATTTTGTTGTTTTTCTCTTTCCTCATTTCAAAAATCAAATCTTTTTCATAAAAATTTTTCAATCATATCTTTTTAATTGCTCTTTTCAAAATCTTTTTAATTAACTAATTGATTCAGTTCTCAATTTGCTTTGATCTTATTTTCTTTTTAATTTTCGAATTTTTATCTTAATTTCCTTTTATTTTATTTTATTTTTTTCGTTTAATTCAAAAAAAAAAACAAAATATTTTATCTATTTGCAATCCATATCATTTCCCTTTATCCATTATGGACCTAAGTGGAATTGATCAGTCCAGAAGGACTCTGGGGTCATATGCTAACCCCATTACAGCTGCATATGGGAGTAGCATCTGTACACCTCCCATCAAAGCAAGCAGCTTTGAGTTAAATCCTCAACTCATTATCATAGTGCAGCAAAATTGCCAGTATTCCGGTCTTGCACAGGAAGAGCCTACTGAGTTTTTGGCACAGTTCTTACAGATTGCTGACACAGTATATGATAAAGAGGTGGATCAGGATGTCTACAGACTATTACTGTTTCCATTTGCTGTAAAAGATCAAGCTAAAAGGTGGTTGAATAACCAACCTACAGCAAGCATAAAGACATGGAAACAGTTATCAGACAAATTCCTGAATCACTTTTACCCTCCAAAGAGGATGACACAGCTAAGGCTGGACATCCAAGGCTTTAAACAAGAGGATAATGAATCCCTTTATAATGCCTGGGAGAGGTATAGAGGTATGCTAAGAAAATGCCCCTCTGAAATGTTTTCAGAGTGGGTACAGTTAGACATCTTCTACTATGGGCTCACAGAAAAAGCTCAGATGTCTTTAGACCACTCAGCTGGTGGATCTATCCACATGAGGAAGACAATTGAAGAGGCTCAAGAGCTTATAGACACTGTTGCTAGAAATCAATATTTGTACTCTAGCAATGAGCTCTCTCCAAAAGAGGAAGTCATGACAGTAGTCACTGACCCTAATCCTCAAGAACAGATGATTGAGCTTAATCAACAATTGCTCCGGATGACAGAACAGTTAGCAGAATTTAAAGAGATGCTCTATGAAACTAAAGTTGCTAACAAGAACATAGAACTGCAGTTGAATCAAGCAAAACAGCAAATATCTAAACAGATAACAGAGGAATGTCAAGCAGTTCAACTGAGGAGTGGGAAGACACTGAATAACACTGCTCAAAGTGGCAAAAAGCCAAACAATGAACGATTGACAGGGGATAACCAAACCACTATTCAAAATCCCTCTGAGGACAGTAAGAGCCCAGAGAGGAATGTTATTGGCGTTCAAACGCCAGAGAGGGAAGGAAAGCTGGCGTTAAACGCCCATTCCTTGCCCAGTTCTGGCGTTCAAACGCCAGAAAAGGGGGAAAAGTTGGCGTTAAACGCCCATTTTCCACCCAATCCTGGCGTTCAGACGCCAAGGGAGGATCAGACACCTGAGAGTGCTGACAGTGATCCCTCTAAAAAGGCTTCTTCAACCACTTCCGTAAGGAATAAACCTGCAGCATCTAAGGTTGAAGAATATAAAGCCAAGATGCCTTATCCTCAAAAACTCCGCCAAGCGGAACAGGATAAGCAATTTGCCCGCTTTGCAGACTATCTAAGGACTCTTGAAATAAAGATTCCGTTTGCAGAGGCACTTGAGCAAATACCTTCTTATGCTAAGTTCATGAAAGAAATCTTAAGTCATAAGAAGGATTGGAGAGAAACTGAAAAAGTGTTTCTCACTGAAGAATGCAGTGCAGTCATTCTAAAAAGCCTACCAGAAAAGCTTCAAGATCCAGGAAGCTTTATGATACCATGCACATTAGAAGGTGCTTGCACCAAGACAGCCTTATGTGATCTTGGAGCAAGCATCAATCTAATACCTGCATCCACTATCAGAAAGCTTGGGTTGACTGGAGAAGTCAAACCAACCCGGATATGCCTCCAACTTGCTGATGGCTCCATTAAATATCCATCAGGCATAATAGAGGATATGATTGTCAAGGTTGGGCCATTCGCCTTTCCAACTGACTTTGTGGTGCTGGAAATGGAGGAGCACAAGAGTGCAACTCTCATTCTAGGAAGACCTTTCCTAGCAACTGGACGAACTCTCATTGATGTACAGAGAGGGGAAGTAACCCTGAGAGTCAATGAGGATGAGTTCAAGTTGAATGCTGTAAAAGCTATGCAGCATCCAGACACACCAAATGACTGCATGGGCGCTGACATTATTGACTCTCTGGTAGAAGAGATTAATATGACTGAAAGCCTAGAATCAGAGCTTGAGGACATCTTCAAAGATGCTCAACCTGATCAAGAAGAATCAGTGGAAACAAAGGAATTTTCGAAAATTCCTCAGGAGGAGGATAAGCCTCCCAAATCTGAACTCAAACCACTACCACCATCCCTGAAGTATGCATTTCTGGGAGAGGGTGACACTTTTCCAGTGATTATAAGCTCTGCTTTAAATGCACAGGAAGAGGAAGCACTGATTCAAGTGCTAAGGACACACAAGACAGCTCTTGGGTGGTCCATAAGTGATCTCAAGGGCATTAGCCCAGCTAGATGCATGCACAAGATCCTATTGGAGGATAATGCCAAGCCAGTGGTCCAACCACAGAGGAGGCTAAATCCAGCCATGAAGGAGGTGGTGCAGAAAGAGGTCACTAAATTACTAGAGGCTGGGATTATTTATCCTATTTCTGATAGCCCCTGGGTGAGCCCTGTCCAAGTTGTCCCCAAAAAGGGAGGCATGACAGTGGTTCATAATGAAAAAAATGAACTGGTTCCTACAAGAACAGTCACAGGGTGGCGCATGTGTATTGACTACAAAAGGCTCAATACAGCCACCAGAAAGGATCATTTTCCTTTACCATTCATAGACCAAATGCTAGAAAGACTAGCTGGTCATGATTACTACTGCTTTTTGGATGGCTATTCAGGATACAACCAAATTGCAGTAGATCCTCAGGACCAAGAGAAAACAGCATTTACTTGCCCTTCTGGCATGTTTGCCTACAGAAGGATGCCTTTTGGTCTGTGTAATGCTCCTGCAACCTTTCAGAGATGCATGTTATCCATCTTCTCTGATATGGTGGAGAAATTCCTGGAAGTCTTCATGGATGACTTCTCAGTATATGGAGACTCATTCAGCTCCTGTCTTAACCACCTAGCACTTGTCCTGAAAAGGTGCCAAGAGACTAACCTGGTTTTGAACTGGGAGAAATGTCACTTCATGGTGACTGAAGGAATTGTCCTTGGGCACAAAATTTCAAGCAAGGGAATAGAGGTGGATAAGGCAAAGGTAGAGGTAATTAAAAAATTACCACCACCTGCCAATGTTAAGGCAATCAGAAGCTTTCTGGGGCATGTAGGATTCTACAGAAGGTTCATAAAGGATTTTTCAAAAATTGCAAAACCTTTGAGTAACCTGCTAGCTGCTGACACACCATTTGTGTTTGACACACAGTGTCTGCAGGCGTTTGAGACCCTGAAAGCTAAGCTGGTCACAGCACCAGTTATCTCTGCACCAGATTGGGCATTGCCATTTGAATTAATGTGTGATGCCAGTGACCATGCCATTGGTGCAGTGTTGGGACAGAGGCATAACAAGCTTCTACACGTCATTTATTATGCCAGCCGTGTTCTAAATGACGCACAGAAGAATTACACAACCACAGAAAAAGAGTTACTTGCAGTGGTCTATGCCATTGACAAGTTTAGATCCTATCTAGTGGGATCCAAAGTAGTTGTGTACACTGACCATGCTGCTCTTAAATACTTACTCACAAAGCAGGATTTAAAACCCAGGCTTATCAGATGGATGTTGCTTCTGCAAGAGTTTGATATAGAAATAAGAGACAGAAAAGGGACAGAGAACCAAGTAGCTGATCATCTGTCCCGAATAGAACCAGTAGCTGGGGCGTCCCTCCCTTCTACTGAGATTTTTGAGACTTTCCCAGATGAGCAACTCTTTGCCATTCAGGAAGCTCCATGGTTTGCAGATATTGCAAATTATAAAGCTGTGAGGTTCATACCCAAGGAGTACAGCAGCGTGCAAAGAAAGAAATTAATTTCAGATGCCAAGTACTACCTCTGGGATGAACCGTATCTCTTTAAGAGATGTGCAGACGGAGTGATCCGCAGATGTGTACCCAGAGAAGAAGCACAAAGGATCCTATGGCATTGCCATGGATCACAGTATGGAGGACATTTTGGAAGTGAGCGAACAGCCACTAAAGTCCTCCAATGTGGCTTCTACTGGCCTACTCTCTATAAAGATTCCCGAGAGTTTGTGCGTAACTGTGACAGTTGCCAAAGAGCTGGTAACTTGCCTCACGGATATGCCATGCCTCAACAAGGGATATTAGAGATAGAGTTGTTTGATGTATGGGGCATTGACTTCATGGGGCCGTTCCCACCATCATACTCAAACACTTATATTCTGGTGGCAGTGGACTATGTATCTAAGTGGGTAGAAGCAATTGCCACACCCACTAATGATACCAAGACCGTGCTAAAATTCCTCCAGAAACACATCTTCAGCAGGTTTGGTGTTCCCAGAGTACTAATAAGTGACGGGGGCACCCATTTCTGCAATAGACAGCTATACTCTGCTATGGTTAAATATGGAATTAGCCACAAAGTGGCAACTCCGTATCATCCACAGACAAATGGGCAAGCTGAGGTCTCTAATAGAGAGCTAAAAAGAATCCTGGAACGGACTGTGATGGCCCGAAGAAAGGATTGGGCAAAAAGCTTGGATGATGCTCTGTGGGCATACAGAACAGCATTCAAGACTCCTATAGGAACCTCTCCATACCAACTGGTGTATGGGAAGGCCTGTCATCTGCCCGTGGAACTGGAACATAAAGCCTACTGGACAACCAGATTCTTAAACATGGATGCTCAGTTAGCTGGTGAAAAAAGATTACTCCAGCTAAATGAGCTAGAGGAGTTCAGACTCAATGCCTTTGAAAATGCAAAAATTTATAAGGAAAAGGCAAAGAAATGGCATGACAAGAAGTTGTCAACCAGAGTCTTTGAGCCAGGACAAAAAGTTCTGCTCTTCAACTCTAGGCTCAGACTGTTTCCAGGAAAACTCAAATCCCGGTGGAGGGGTCCGTATGTGATTACAGGAGTATCACCATATGGATATGTTGAGCTTCAGGATATGGATTCTGACAAAAAGTTCATTGTTAATGGACAGAGAATCAAGCATTATCTTGAAGGCAATTTTGAGCAGGAATGCTCAAAACTGAGACTTGAGTGATTCTCAGTAAAGGTCCAGCTAAAGACAGTAAAGAAGCGCTTGCTGGGAGGTAACCCAGTCATTAGGAAGTTGTATGAATTGTTCTTACAGAGGCAAGTATCAAAAATGAAGGAATTCACAGAGTTACAGAAGGATTCAGCTCAAAAAACAGAGAAAAAGAGCTTACTGGCGAAAAAACGCCAGTAAGGGGCATTTTGGGCGTTAAACGCCAGAATGGGTACCATTCTGGGCGTTTAACGCCAGGAATGGTGCCATTTTGGGCGTTAAACGCCAGAATGGGCACCATTCTGGGCGTTTAAACGCCAGGTGTGCAGCATCCTGGGCGTTCAGAAAAACGCCCAGTGATAAAGAAATTCTGGCGTTTAACGCCAGCCAGGGCACCTGGCTGGGCGTTAAACGCCAGAATGGGTGCCATTCTGGGCGTTTAACGCCAGAAAGGTGGGGGGACCACAATTTTGTTTTCAAATCAATTTTTTTTAAACTTTCCTTTTCTTACCCATACTTTTCTACAAAAACACATTTCAATCTCTCATCATTCACTTTCAAATTTTCAAAAATCTAAAATCATTCTTCAAATCTCTCAAATCATTCCCAAATTTTGTTCAAAATCTCACCCTTCTCTCAATTTCTTTCCATATCTTCTCAAATCTCCTTTCAATTTTTTTCTTTTTTTTCGAAATCTCCTCTCCCCCACCTTATAAATACACGTTTGGCTCCCTCTTTCCACCACACCATTCGAATTTCCTCTTCCTCTCTCTCTCTTCTTTCCTTTCTTTAGCTTGAGGACAAGCAAACCTCTAAGTTTGGTGTGCTTTTCCGTGATCACTAAGCCAAGATTCATCAAAATCATGGCTCCTAAGGGAAAACAAACCAATTTAAGAGGAAAGAAAGAGAATAATCCAAAGAATCTTTGGAATCAAGAGAAGTTCTTAACCAAAGAACATGAAGACCATTATCACAAAATAATGGGTCTAAGGTCAGTGATCCCGGAAGTTAAATTTGATCTGAAAGAAGATGAATATCCAGGGATCCAAGAGCAAATTCGAAACAGAGGATGGGAAGTTCTAACCAATCCTGAAATAAAGGTTGGAAGGAACATGGTTCAGGAATTCTACTCTAATCTGTGGCTAACAGATAAGTAGAGAATGACTGGAACTGCTTACCATACCTACAGAACCATGGTCAGAGGGAAAGTTATGACTGGAACTGCTTACCATACTTCCATCTGGACAAAATAAGAGAAATCTTCAAACTACCTCAACTGCAAGATGATCCTGAATCCTTTAATAGGAGGATGGTGAGAGCAGATAAAGGGTTGGATCAAGTTCTAGAGGACATATGCCTCCCTGGAACTAAGTGGATAACCAATTCAAAGGGTGTCCCAAACCAACTCAAGAAGGGAGACCTCAAACCAATTGCAAGAGGTTGGCTAGACTTTATTGGGCATTCCATTTTGCCCACTAGCAACCGTTCTGAGGTCACCATCAAGAGAGCAGTGATGATTCATTGCATTATGCTTGGAAAAGAAGTGGAGGTTCATCATGTGATTGCTTGTGAGATCTACACAATTGCAAATAAGAATTCCACTGAAGCCAAATTGGCTTACCCAAGCTTGATCTCCTTGCTCTGTAAAGAGGCTGGGGTGAAGATGGGAGTAGATGAGTTCATACCCATTGAACACCCAATCACCAAGAAGTCAATGGAAGGACAAATGCAAGACAACTCTATCAAGAGGAGGGCGCAGGAATTCCTCCCTGAATTCCCAAGAATTGACTACTGGACCAGCCTAGAAGCATCTATCACCAAGTTGCAAGAGACTATGGAGCAACTGAAGGAAGAACAGCAGAATCAGAACTGCATGCTCCGCAAATTGCTGAAGGAACAAGAGAAGCAGGGGCGTGAACTCCAAGAGTTGAAACGCCAAAAGCTCTCCTCTCAAGTTGAGGGAGCATCCACTTCTCAAAATCAAGGTTGTTGAGTCCTAACTCTGTGAAAACCTGTATCATTAGGAGCCTACTTTTTGCGTTTTTTTTTTCTTTTATTTTGTTTTCTATTTTTATTTTTATTTTTTAGTCTCATCTTATATCTATCTTTAAGTCTTGTTCTTAATTCATAATTAATAAAATTGAAGTTTTATGCCTTAAAGCTATGAATGTCCTATGAATCCATCACCTCTCTTAAATGAAAAATGCTTTAATCACAAAAGAACAAGAAGTACAGGATTTCGAAATTTATCCTTGAAACTAGTTGAATTAGTTTGATGTGGTGACAATAATTTTTGTTTTCTGAATGAATGCTTGAACAATGCATATGTCTCTTGAATTTGTTGTTTTGAGAATGTTAGAAATTGTTGGCTCTTGAAAGAATGAGGAAAAAGAGAACTGTTATTGAGGATCTAAAAAATCATCTAATTGATTCTTGAAGCAAGAAAAAGCAGTGGATACAAAAAAAATCGAAAAAAAAAAGAAAGAAAGAGAAAGAAAAAGTAAGAAATAAAGTTGTGACCCAAGGCAAAAAGAGTGTGCTTAAGAACCCTGGACACCTCTAATTGGGGACTCTAGCAAAGCTGGGTCACAATCTGAAAAGGTTCACCCAATTATGTGTCTGTGGCATGTATGTATCCGGTGGTAATACTGGAAAACAAAGTGCTTTGGGCCACAGCCAAGACTCATACACTAGCTATATTCAAGAATCATTATACTTAACTAGGAGAATCAATAACACTATCTGAGTTCTGAGTTCTTATAGATGCCAATCATTCTGAACTTCAAGGGATAGAGTGAGATGCCAAAACTGTTCGGAGGCAAAAAGCTACTAGTCCCGCTCATCTAATTGGAGCTATGTTTCCTTGATATTTTGGAGTCTATAGTATATTCTCTTCTTTTTATCCTATTTTGATTTTCAGTTGCTTGGGGACAAGCAACAATTTAAGTTTGGTGTTGTGATGAGCGGATAATTTATACGCTTTTTGGCATTATTTTTAGTATGTTTTTAGTATGATCTAGTTAGTTTTTAGTGTATTTTTATTAGTTTTTAGTTAAAATTCACTTTTCTGGACTTTACTATGAGTTTGTGTGTTTTTCTGTGATTTCAGGTATTTTCTGGCTGAAATTGAGGGTTCTGAGCAAAAATCTGATTCAGGGACTGAAAAGGACTGCAGATGCTGTTGGATTCTGACCTCCCTGCACTCGAAGTGAATTTTCTGGTGCTACAGAAGCCCAATTGGCGCGTTCTCAACGGTGTTGGAAAGTAGACATCCTGGGCTTTCCAGCAATATATGATAGTCCATACTTTGCCCGAGATTTGATGGCCCAAACCGGCGTGGCAAAACAGCCTCAGAAATTCCAGCGTTTAACGCTGGAACTGGCATAAAACTTGGAGTTAAACGCCCAAACTGGCATAAAAGCTGGCGTTTAACTCCAGAAAAGGTCTCTACACGAAAATGCTTCAATGCTCAGCCCAAGCACACACCAAGTGGACCCAGAAGTGGATTTTTACGTCATTTACTCATTTCTGTACACCCTAGGTTACTAGTTTACTATTAATAGGATATTTTGACATTGTATCAGTATCTCATGACACTTTACACGTTTCTTTGTGTACTTTCCACAGCATGAGTCTCTAAACCCCATGGTTGGGGGTGAGGAGCTCTGCTGTGTCTTGATGGATTAATGCCATTACTACTGTTTCTCACTCAATCATGCTTGCTTCCATTCTAAGATAATACTTGTTCTTAACCCGGATGAATGTGATGACCCGTGACAATCATCATCATTCTCAACTATGAACGCGTGCCTGACAACCACCTCCGTTCCACCTTAGATTAAGTAGTTATCTCTTGGATTCTTTAATCGGAATCTTCGTGGTATAAGCTAGAACTGATGGCGGCATTCAAGAGAATCCGGAAGGTCTAAACCTTGTCTGTGGTATTCTGAGTAGGATTCAATGATTGAATGACTGTGACGAGCTTCAAACTCCTGAAGGCGGGGCGTTAGTGACAGACGCAAAAGAATCACTGGATTCTATTCCGGCCTGATCGAGAACCGACAGATGATTAGCCATGCTGTGACAGAGCATAGGAACATTTTCACTGAGAGGATGGGAGGTAGCCATTGACAACGGTGAAACCCTACATACAGCTTGCCATGGAAGGAGCCTTGCGTGCTTGAAGAAGAAGACAGTAGGAAAGCAGAGATTCAGAAGATGGAGCATCTCCAAAACCTCAACCTATTCTCCATTACTGCAAAGCAAGTAATCAGTTCATGTTCTTTTGCTTTTCATAATCAATCCTGATAATTTCTGATATCCTGACTAAGATTTACAAGATAACCATAGCTTGCTTCAAGCCGACAATCTCCGTGGGATCGACCCTTGCTCACGCAAGGTATTACTTGGACGACCCAGTGCACTTGCTGGTTAGTTGTGCGGAGTTGCAAAAAGTGTGATTGCAATTTCGTGCACCACAAGGGTAAACCAACGCGAGATTATATATATACAAAGGAGTGTCAAAAACAGAAATATCAAGACTCAAGTTCCGGCTGCGAAGATAACCGGTCCAAGCATAGCAATATATACATATAATAAAAATAAGGAAATCCCCAAAGGAAACCCAAAGGGAAACAAATACATAAAACCTATTCTCTAAAATCTCCCATAAGAGGAGTCATCACAGTTTGTATTATTTAATGGAGATAAAAGTATCTAAGCAAAGCATATAACCCAAAACATAGTCCCGAGAACAAAGGATCTTCGCAAATCTAGAAGTCTCCAGCATGCCTCAGCGGGAAACCTCACGTCCTGCATCTGAAAACCACAAAATCCGCATGGGTGAGAACCAGAGGTCCCCAGCATGGTAACAGCTTTCACATATATAATACATAATAATAGAGGAAAGATGAAGGCAATCCTAGAACTTCCTCCAGATAATTCAAAGCTTATAAACAAGCTAAACCATATAAGGGTATCTAACTAAAGATTCTTCAGTCTAACTAATACTTCCCTTTCCAATTCCTTCTCACCTCCCAACCACCGGCAGGAGTATAATGTAGCAAACACAGTTATATCAGACAAGAAATATACAAATAGGGACAAAAAATGCGGTTAGACAATTAGCAAGTAATATGCAGTCAAATAGGCAATCTCAAACAATTCATATAGTAGCATATGATGAATGCCTGTCCCTAGTGGCTGATGATATCATCTTGTCGGTTATAGAGCCAACCCGACAAGTCCTAGTCGCTAACCATTGGACTGTCCCTCTGTCACGCATCCCCAACTCGAGTTATACTCATTATAAACTTGATCATAATCATGATCTATATCTATCACCCTCACTGGTGAATATTTACGGGGGCGAGCTCATCCGGGTCTTTCACAGTGCCCGGCCACACTTACGACATAGGGTCAACAGAGTATCAAGTCTCAACCTGGAGCACGTGGTGGCTAGCCACTGCTACTACCCAGGGAAATTCGTATCTCAGATAGTGGAAGTGCAAATCACAATTATCAATAATTCAGCATAAACATGCATGAATTCTCATCCATGGATCAACATCCATATCAGCCATCCGGCTCACGGTTCAGTCCAGAACCAGCCAATATTTATATCATACACAGCCATTCCGGCTCACGGTTAAATCCATAACCAGCCACCCGGCTCACGGTTAAATCCATAACCAGCCGTTTTATTAACAATTACAGCCTTTCGGCCCATGGCATAACAAGCACTTCTACCACCATCCTCCGCATCTCACATAATCATCTTTGATCCTCATTGATCATTCATTTTTCCCTTGCTTCACTCGCAAGTTACCTCATTCACTAGCCTTTCTTCTCGTAGCTAGACATATCATAATCATTTAAGATATAAGTGGTGAGATCGGAGGCTTAGAAGTATGAGATTTGGCTTTTAAAACTCAAAAATCAACTTTGGGATAAAAACAGGTCCACGCGTACGCGCACTCCACGCGCACGCGTGGATGGCCTCGAAAACTCATCGACGCGTAAGCGTCATGCACGCTAACGCGTGTATTGAAAACTAGCCAAACGACGCGCACGCGTCAACCACGCGTATGCGTGGATACTCTCGTGCCCCAGGCACAAAACTGGCACAGTTCTGGCATAACTCTCTGGAAAATGGCTGGGCATTGGGTGCAGCACAATCGGCACGCCCGCACACATCACGCGCACGCGTGGATGGCATTTTCTGGAAGAACGGCGCGTACGCGCCAAGTGCGCCTACGCGCGAGGGGTCGTTCTGCTAAAAATTTTCTAAGTTAAAAGCTGCAGAATTCACAGATTTAAACCCCAATCTTCCAACAGACATAACTTCCTCATTTTAAATCATTTCTAAATAGATTTGGCACAAAACAGAGATCCGTAGTCCATGTTATGTCCCGTCAAAATATGCCCAAAAACCATGTTTTTCATAAAAACCACAAAGTGCCATTTTCAAACATGCCATTTTCAACTCTTTTCAAAACCAATCAAAACATGCCAATTTCATCCCTTTTCTTTGAAATCAATCAATATATCTCAAATTCAACATCAAGCCTCCTCAACTCACACATTGACACATTACCACAATTTACAAAATCACTATCTCATCATTTTAACCCACTTCACCCAAGTGGCTCAAACTCAAACATATTGACATATCATATACTCTTCCTCATGCCGATTCTCAACAACACCAATTCCAATAAATCATCATTGTACACAATCAATATCATACTCACCATCAACATGGTCCAACCCACAATTCAACCATAATCAATCATCAAGCATATATCACAACATGCATATTTCTCATACATCATACCATCAAGGCATCAATAATCATCATCACATATATGACCACATCATATATCTCAATCATTCAACAACATCAACCATTCAATGCCTATCTTAGGGCCTCTAGCCTAAGTATTTCCTACCACATTACATATTAGATACCGGAATCCGAAACCATACCTTAGCCGATTTCCCAAGCTCAACCGGAGCACTTCCAAATCACTTATCCACAAGCTCTCAAGGCCTCAACACCTCCAAGAACAGATTTTTCACCACCAAATCCCTTTTTCAAGCTTTTAAAAATCACCACTCAAGCTCCAATATTCACATATACACAACCTAAGCCACAATCATCATACCCATACACAACATCTCAATACCCAAACATCATAGAACAACAAATTACACTAGGGTTGAGAATCTTACCACACCCAAGGACCAATGAGACAAGATTAACCTTCTCCTTCAAGAGAGTTGGGTCCTATAACGTCAAAGAGCCCAAAATCTCAACATTTTTGCTCATAAAACTCGAAAACAAGGCTGGAATTTCGAAGAGTAAAACGTGGCTTACCTCAAGATTAATTGTATGGGTTTTGTAGAGCTCTCCGCGGTGAACGCGTAGCCACAAACAGAGCGGCAATCGGAGCTCTAGATCAAAAGTTATGGTGGTTTGAAGGTCAAGTGAGAGAAAGAACTTGAGAGAGTGTTCTTCCCTCCATGGCCTCCATTTTCAGCATGTGAGTGTGTTTAGTGAGGAGAGAGAATGCTGAAAACTAGGGTTTTGGTTTAGTTATGTTGGACCAAGGGCCCCACTTTGGGTCCGGTTGGCCTGGTTTGGCCCGTTCGGTCCAATCTTGGTCCGATTTCTATAAAATTGGTACCGAAATTCTCGTCTCAATCTCCTCTATCATATTTAGGCATAAAAATCACATTTTGGGCTTTCTAGAATAAATTCTCATTTATGGGTTAATTAGCCGTTAATTAACCGGGTCTTACATTCTACCCACCTAATTGAGAATTTTGCCCACAAAATTCAAATGCAATTATCTGAGAATAAATGCGGATAATCTATTTGCATCTCCGACTCGAGTTCCCAAGTGTGTTCCTCAACACCGCCTCGACTCCAAGCCACTTTGACTAATGAAACCTCTTTTCCACGCAACTGTTTGATACTAGTATCATCAATTCTGACCGGAGCCACTGGAAGCGTCAAATCTTCCCTTAACTGAACCGACTCAGGTTCTAACACATGGCTAGCATCAGGAGTGTACTTCCGAAGCTGCAGCACGTGAAACACGTCGTGCAGATTCGAAAGATGAGGTGGTAGAGCCATACGATACGCCACCGGTCCAATCCTTTCCAGGATCTGAAATGGACCAATGTATCGAGGATTCAACTTCTTTGCCTTAATCGCCCTACCTACTCCTGTGGTCGGAGTAACCTTAAGGAAAACATGATCTCCTTCCTCAAATTCTAAGAGCTTTCGCTTCTGATCAGCGTAACTCTTTTGACGACTCTGCGTCGTAAGCATCCTATCACGGATTTTCTTGACTTGTTCAGTAGTCTCAGCTATCATTTCCGGCCCTAACAAGCTTTTCTCTCCAGCTTCATACCAACATACCGGAGATTGACATTTCCTCCCATACAAGGCCTCATACGGGGTCATTCCGATGCTCACATGATAACTATTATTGTATGCAAACTCCACTAATGGCATATACCGATCCCAACTCGCCGGTTAGTCCAAAACACAAGCTCTCAACACATCTTCTAGTGTTTGGATCATCCTTTCAGATTGACCATCTGTTTGAGGATGGTAAGCCGTGCTCAAGCTTAATCGGGTTCCAAAAGCTTTCTGAAATGCACCCCAAAATCTTGAAGTGAAGCGAGGATCTCTATCAGAGATTATAGTAGCAGGTACACCATGAAGTCTCACAATCTCCTTTATGTATAACCGTGCTAGCTCCTCAAGGGTGTAAGTCATTCGAATGGGCAAAAAGTGAGCTGACTTCGTCAGTCGGTCCACAATCACCCAAATAGCATCAAAACCAGCCCTAGTCCTTGGCAATCCCGACACAAAGTCCATTGCAATACTTTCCCACTTCCATTGCGGAATCTCTAAAGGTTGCAACATCCCGGAAGGTCTTTGATGTTCAATCTTTACCTTTTGACAAGTTAAGCACTTTGAAACATATTCCGCCACATCATTCTTCATACCCGGCCACCAAAACATCGCCTTTAAATCATGGTACATCTTAGTACTTTCCGGGTGAATGGAGAATCCGCTTTTGTGTGCCTCCTTTAAAATATCTTGCCTCAAAGTGCCAACATCCGGCACAATGATCCTACCCTTGAATCTCTATAACCCATCTTTTTCTTCCGACTCTCCACTGTTTTCCTTGCTCAATAGCCGGTAACACCTTCCATAAAGCTTCATCATTCTGATGAGCCTTTAGGAGTTTGGACTTAAAGTCACTTGAGATTTCTAATCGGCTCAAACACAAAGTTCCGGATACTTCTCGAGCACCAATTTTCAGACTCTCGAATCCCTTGAGCAACTTCTCCTCTTGAAGCATCATCCAAGCCGCATATAATGACTTCCGACTCAACGCATCTGCCACTACGTTCGCCTTTCCTGGATGGTAATGCAACTCAAAGTCATAGTCCTTCAACAATTCCATCCACCTTCTCTGCCTCATATTAAGCTCTTTCTGATCAAAGAGGTACTTCAAGCTGTTATGATCGGAGAAAACTTGGAACTTAACCCCATAGAGGTAATGCCTCCACACCTTCAAGGCAAACACAACCGCAGCGAGTTCTAAATCGTGCGTAGGGTAACTAACTTCATGAGGTCTCAACTATCGTGAGGCATACGCCACCACATTATGATGCTGCATCAGCACGCACCCTAGACCCTTCAACGAGGCATCACAATACACCTCAAATGGCTCATTCGGCTCGGGTAACACTAACACAGGTGTAGTGGTCAACTTTTTCTTCAATGTCTGAAAGCTCTCCTCGCACTCAGGCGTCCAAACAAACGGAGTGTCTTTGCGGGTTAAATTTGTCATTGGCAAAGCTATCTGTGAAAAGCCCTTGATAAACCTTCGGTAATAGCCAGCTAAACCCAGAAAACTCCTTATCTCCGTCACGGTGGTTGGTTGCTTCCAATCCATCACAGCCTCTACCTTAGTTGGATCTACGACTATTCCCTTCTTACTCACCACATGGCCCAAAAACTTCACCTTACTCTTCCAAAACTCGCACTTAGACAGTTTTGCATAAAGTTTCTTCTCCTTTAGAATCTGCAACACGGTCCTCAAGTGTTCCGCTTGCTCTTCTTCAGTCTTGGAATAAATCAGTATGTCATCAATGAAGACAACTGATGAGCGGATAATTTATACGCTTTTTGGCATTGTTTTTAGTATGTTTTTAGTATGATCTAGTTAGTTTTTAGTATATTTTTATTAGTTTTTAGTTAAAATTCACTTTTCTGGACTTTACTATGAGTTTGTGTATTTTTTTGTGATTTCAGGTATTTTCTGGCTGAAATTGAGGGACCTGAGCAAAAATCTGATTTGGAGACTAAAAAGAACTACAGATGCTGTTGGATTCTGACCTCCCTGCACTCGAAGTGGATTTTCTGGAGCTACAGAAGCTCAATTGGCGCGCTCTCAATGGCGTTGGAAAGTAGACATCCTGGGCTTTCCAGCAATATATGATAGTCCATACTTTGCCCAAGATTTGATGGCCCAAACCGGCGTTCAAAGTCACCCTCAGAATTCCCAGCGTTAAACGCCGGAACTGGCACCAAAGTGGGAGTTAAACGCCCAAACTGGCACAAAAGCTGGCGTTTAACTCCAAGAGAAGTCTCTACACAAAAATGCTTCAATGCTCAGCCCAAGCACACACCAAGTGGGCCCGGAAGTGGATTTTTATGTCATTTACTCATTTCTGTAAACCCTAGGCTACTAGTTCTCTATATATAGGACCTTTTACTATTGTATTTTCATCTTTTGATCATGTTTTTATGATTGAACCCTCTTTGGGAGGCTGGCCTCACGGCCATGCCTAGACCCTTGTTCTTATGTATTTTCAACGGTGGAGTTTCTACACACCATAGATTAAGGTGTAGAGCTCTGCTGTACCTCGAGTATTAATGCAATTACTATTGTTCTTCTATTCAATTCCGCTTGTTCTTGTTCCAAGATATCACTTGTTCTTCAACTTGATGAATGTGATGATCTGTGACACTCATCATCATTCTCACCTATGAACGCGTGCCTGACAACCACCTCCGTTCTACCTTAGATTGGGTGGATATCTCTTGGATTCTTTAACCGGAATCTTCGTGGTATAAGCTAGAACTGATGGCGGCATTCAAGAGAATCCAGAAGGTCTAAACCTTGTCTGTGGTATTTTGAGTAGGATTCAATGATTGAATGACTGTGACGAGCTTCAAACTCCTGAAGGTTGGGCGTTAGTGACAGACGCAAAAGAATCACTGGATTCTACTCCGGCCTGATTGAGAACCGACAGATGGATAGCCGTGCCGTGACAGGGTGCGTTGAACATTTCCACTGAGAGGATGGGAGGTAGCCACTAACAACGGTAAAACCCTTGCATACAGCTTGCCATGGAAGGGAGTAAGAAGGATTGGATGAAGACAGTAGGAAAGCAGAGAGACGGAAGGAATCAAGCATCTTCGTACGCTTATCTGAGATTCCCACCAATGAATTGCATAAGTATCTCTATCTTTATCTTTATGTTTTATTCATCATTCATAACCATTTGAGTTTGCCTGACTAAGATTTACAAGGTGACCATAGCTTGCTTCATACCAACAATCTCTGTGGGATCGACCCTTACTCGCGTAAGGTTTATTACTTGGACGACCCAGTACACTTGCTGGTTAGTTGTGCGAAGTTCTGTTTATGCCATGGTATTGAACACCAAGTTTTTGGATTCATCACCTTGGATTATTTGTGTTGTAGTGATCACAATTTCGTGCACCAAGTTTTTGGCACCGTTGCCGGGGATTGTTCGAGTTTTCGGCAAGCTTTTGGTCCGGTAACATCAGTGCCAAACTTTTGATCCGGCAACTGCACCAAGTTTTTGGCGCCGTTACCGGGGATTGTTGATTTTGGACAACTGACAGTTCATCTTGTTGCTTAGATTAGGTATTTTTCTTCAGAGTTCTTAAGAATGAATTCTAGTGTTTCAAAGTGATGTTCTTATCATCACCAAAGCTGATTGATTCTCATCAATTTAGCTCTTGAATGCAATGTCCTGCTGAAGCTTGGCTGGCCATGTCTAATTCCTTTAGACTGAAGCTTTAGACTAACATTGCATGATTCCTGGAATTCTCATTAAGAATTTTGATACCTTTATTTTCTTTTCCACTTAATTTTCGAAAAATCAAAAACAATTTACAAAATCATAAAAACCAAAAAAAAATATTTTATGTTTCTTGTTTGAGTTTAGTGTTTCATTTTAAGTTTGGTGTCAATTGCATGTTTCTGTTCTTCTTGCATTCATGCATGTGTCTTCATTAATCTTCAAGTTGTTCTTGATGATTTCATTGCTCTGATCTTTGAATTCTATTGACTTGAGTGTTTATATGTCTCATATGCATTCTCACTGTTAGTGTCAGCAGTATATAAACTGCTAAGTTTGGTGTCTTGCATGCATTGTTATTTAATTGTAGTTGCATTTTGATTATTCCTCATTATTAAAAATCCAAAAATATATTTAATTTGTGTCTTTTCAAGTCAATAATACAGAGAATTGAATATTCAAAACATACTGCAGAGGAATTGCACAGAAAAAGCTGGGCGTTCAAAACGCCCAGTGAAGAAGGGCAAACTGGCATTTAAACGCCAGCCAAGGTGCCTGGCTCGGCGTTTAACGCCCAAAAGGGTAGAGTTTTGGGCGTTAAACACCAGAATGTGCACCATTCTGGGCGTTTAACGCCAGGATGGCACAAGAGGGAAGATTCTGTTTTTAATGCAAATTTTTTTTTCAAGTTTTCGAAATTTTTCAAAATCAAATCTTTTTCAAATCAAATCTTTTCAATCAAATCTTTTTCAAAATCAATTTCTTTCTATTTTCAAAAATACTTGCTATCAATTAATGATTTGATTCAACATTTCAAGTATGTTGCCTTTTCTGTTGAGAAAGGTTTAATGTTTGAATCATATCTTTTCTTGATAGCCAAGTCATTAATCTTAAAAAGCAAATCTTTTTAAAATGTTTTTCAAATCATATCTTCTCAATCACATTTTTTTTAACCAATCATATCTTTTTAATCACATTTTTTTCAAAAATAGTTTTCAATCAAATCTTTTTAATTTCTTATTTCAAAATCTTTTTCAAAAATCACTTGATTTCTTTTCCACTCTTGGTTTTCGAAAATCAATTAGTGTTTTTCAAAATGTTTTCAAAATCTTTTACTTAATTTTCAAAAACTACTTCCCCTCTTCTCACATCCTTCTATTTAGGGACTAACACTATTCCTTAATGCACAATTCAAACTCCAGCTTCTTTGATAAAGTTCGAATTTTCTACTTCTGCCTTCTATTTTTCTTTTCCTCTGACACCTCAAGGAATCTCTATACTGTGACATAGAGGATTCCATATTTCCTTGTTCTTTTCTCTTTCATATGAGCAGGAGCAAAGACAAACGCATTCTTGTTGAGGCTGATCCTGAACCTGAAAGGACCTTGAAGCGAAAGCTAAGAGAAGCTAAGGCACAATTCTCTGTAGAGGACCTAACAGAAATCTTCAAAGAAGAAGACCCCATGGCAGCCGAAAACAACAACAATGCCAACAATGCAAGGAAGGTGCTGGGTGACTTTACTGCACCTACTCCCGACTTCTATGGGAGAAGCATCTCTATCCCTGCCATTGGAGCAAACAACTTTGAGCTTAAGCCTCAATTAGTTTCTCTAATGCAACAGAATTGCAAGTTTCATGGACTTCCATTGGAAGATCCTCATCAGTTTTTAGCTGAATCCTTGCAAATCTGTGACACTGTCAAGACTAATGGGGTTGACCCTGAGGTCTACAGACTTATGCTATTCCCTTTTGCTGTAAGAGACAGAGCTAGGACATGGTTGGACTCACAACCTAAAGAAAGCCTAAACTCTTGGGAAAAGCTAGTCAATGCCTTCTTGGCAAAGTTCTTTCCACCTCAAAAATTGAGTAAGCTTAGAGAGGAAGTCCAAACCTTCAGACAGAAGGAAGGAGAATCCCTCTATGAAGCTTGGGAAAGATACAAACAATTAATCAGAAAGTGTCCCTCTGACATGCTTTCTGAATGGAGCATCATAGGTATTTTCTATGATGGTCTCTCTGAACTATCCAAGATGTCTTTGGATAGCTCTGCTGGAGGATCTCTTCATCTGAAGAAGACGCCTACAGAAGCTCAAGAACTAATTGAAATGGTTGTAAATAACCAATTCATGTACACTTCTGAAAGGAATCCTGTGAACAATGGGACTAATCAGAAGAAAGGAGTTCTTGAGATTGACACTCTGAATGCCATATTGGCTTAGAACAAAATATTGACTCAGCAAGTCAATATGATTTCTCAAAGTCTGTCTGGAATGCAAAATGCACCAGGTAGTACTAAGGAGGCTTCATCTGAAGAAGAAGCTTATGATCCTGAGAACCCTTCAATGGAAGAGGTGAATTACATGGGAGAACCCTATGGAAACACCTATAATCCTTCATGGAGAAATCATCCAAATTTCTCATGGAAGGATCAACAGAGACCTCAACAAGGTTTCAACAATAATAATGGTGGAAGAAACAGGTTTAGCAATGGCAAGCATTTT
This sequence comes from Arachis hypogaea, assembly GCF_003086295.3. NCBI lineage: Eukaryota > Viridiplantae > Streptophyta > Magnoliopsida > Fabales > Fabaceae > Arachis > Arachis hypogaea. The sequence continues at coordinate 23,592,717 of NC_092045.1, forward strand.
CCATCATCTTCTCAGCAACAGACAGAGAGTTCTAAGCAGAACACCTCTGACTTAGCAACCATGGTCTCTAATCTAATCAAAACCACTCAAAGTTTCATGACTGAAACAAGATCCTTCATTAGAAAATTGGAGGGACAAGTGGGTCAGCTGAGCAAGAAAATTACTGAACTCCCTCCTAGCACTCTTCCAAGCAATACAGAAGAAAATCCAAAAGGAGAGTGCAAAGCCATCAACATGGCCGAATTTGGAGAGGAGGAAGAGGCAGTGAACGCCACTGAGGAAGACCTCAATGGACGTCCACTGGCCTCCAACGAGTTCCCCAATGAGGAACCATGGGAATCTAAGGCTCAAAATGAGACCATAGAGATTCCATTGGACTTACTTCTGCCATTCATGAGCTCTGATGAGTATTCTTCCTCTGAAGAGGATGAGTATGTCACTGAAGAGCAAGTTGCTAAATACCTTGGAGCAATCATGAAGCTAAATGACAAGTTATTTGGAAATGAGACTTGGGAGGATGAACCCCCTTTGCTCACCAAAGAACTGGATGATTTGTCTAGGCAGAAATTACCTCAAAAGAGACAGGATCCTGGGAAGTTTTCAATACCTTGTACCATAGGTACCATGACCTTCAAGAAGGCCTTGTGTGACCTAGGGTCAAGTGTAAACCTCATGCCTCTCTCTGTAATGGAGAAGCTAGGAATCTTTGAGGTGCAAGCTGCAAAAATCTCACTAGAGATGGCAGACAACTCAAGAAAACAAGCTCATGGACTTGTAGAGGATGTTCTGGTAAAAGTTGAAGACCATTACATCCCTGCTGACTTCATAGTCATAGAGACTGGGAAGTGCATGGATGAATCCATCATCCTTGGCAGACCCTTCCTAGCCACAGCAAAGGCTGTGATTGATGTTGATAGAGGAGAATTGATCATTCAAGTGAATGAAGAATCCTTTATATTTAAGGCTTAAGGATATCCCTCTGTCACCATGGAGAGGAAGCATGAAGAGCTTCTCTCAAAACAGAGCCAAACAGAGCCCCCACAGTCAAACTCTAAGTTTGGTGTTGGGAGGCCACAACCAACTTCTAAGTTTGGTGTTGAACCCCCACATTCAAACTCTAAGTTTGGTGTTGGGAGGTTCCAACATTGCTCTGAGTATCTGTGAGGCTCCATGAGAGCCCACTGTCAAGCTACTGACATTAAAGAAGCGCTTGTTGGGAGGCAACCCAATGTTATATTTTATCTATTTTTCCTCTATTATTTTATGTTTTTTGTAGGTTGATGATCATGAGAAGTCACAAAATCAATTAAAAAAGCAAAAATAGAATGAAAAACAGAAAGAAAAATAGCACACCCTGGAGGAAGATCCTGCTGGCGTTTAAACGCCAGTAAGGCTAGCAGATGGGCGTTTAACGCCCAGTCTGGCACCATTCTGGGCGTTTAACGCCAGAAAGGGGCACCAGACTGGCGTTAAATGCCAGAAAAGGGCAAGAAGTTGGCGTTAAACGCCAGAAATGGGCACCAGCCCGGCGTTTAACGCTAGAATTGGCATGAAGAGCAATTTTGCTCGCCACTTGGTGCAGGGATGACTTTTCCTTGACACCTCAGGATCTATGGACCCCACAGGATCCCCACCTACCCCACCACTCTCTCTCCTTCACCCATTCACCAATCACCTCCACACCTCTTCCCCAAAAACCCTTCACCTATCAAATCCCATCTTTTTCTTCACCACTCACATCCATCCTTCATAAAACCCCACCTACCCCACCATTCAAATTTAAACCACTTCCCTCTCAAACCCACCCTCCCATAACCGACCCATAACCCTCCCCCCACCCCTATATAAACCCATCTTCACTCCTTCATTTTTACACAACCTAAACACTACTTCTTCCCCTTTTAGCCGAACCACAAAGCCCCTCCATCTCCTTCAATTCTTCTTCTTCTACTCTCTTCTTTCTTCTTTTGCTCGAGGACGAGCAAACCTTTTATGTTTGGTGTGGTAAAAGCATTACTTTTTGTTTTTCCATAACCATTTATGGCATCCAAGGCCGGAGAAACCTCTAGAAAGAGGAAAGGGAAGGCAAAAGCTTCCACCTCCGAGTCATGGGAGATGGAAAGATTCATCTCAAGGGTGCATCAAGACCACTTCTATGAAGTTGTGGCCTTGAAGAAGGTGATCCTCGAGGTCCTTTTCAAACTCAAAAAGAGTGAATATCCGGAGATCCGACATGAGATCCGAAGGAGAGGTTGGGAAGTTCTTACCAACCCCATTCAACAAGTCGGAATCTTGATGGTTCAAGAGTTCTATGCCAATGCATAGATCACCAAGAACCATGATCAAAGTGTGAACCCGGACCCAAAGAATTGGCTTACTATGGTTCGGGGGAAATACTTGGATTTTAGTCCGGAAAATGTAAGGTTGGCATTCAACTTGCCCATGATGCAAGGAGATGAACATCCTTACACTAGAAGGGTCAACTTTGATCAAAGGTTGGACCAAGTCCTCATAGACATCTGTGAAGAGGGCGCTTAATAGAAGAGAGATTCAAGAGGAAAGCCGGTTCAATTGAGAAGGCATGACCTCAAGCCCGTGGCTAGAGGATGGTTGGAGTTTATTCAACGCTCAATCATTCCCACTAGCAACCGGTCCAAAGTTACTATAGATCGGGCTATCATGATTCATAGCATCATGATTGGAGAAGAAATAGAAGTTCATGAGGTTATATGCCAAGAACTCTATAAGGTGGCAGACAAGTCCTCTACCTTGGCAAGATTAGCCTTTCCTCATCTCATTTGTCACCTCTGTTATTCAGTTGGAGTTGACATAGAGGGAGACATCCCCATTGATGAGGACAAGCCCATCACTAAGAAGAGGATGGAGCAAACAAGAGATCCCTCTCATCATCAAATCCCTGAGATGCCTCAAGGGATGCACTTTCCTCCACAAAACTATTGGGAGCAACTAAACACCTCCCTAGGAGAATTAACATGGGACAACTAAGGGTGGTGCATCAAGAACATTCCATTCTCCTCCATGAAATTAGAGAAGATCAAAGAATCATGAGAAATGAGCAACAAAGACAAGGAAGAGACATTGAGGAGCTCAAGCACTCCATGGGATCTTCAAGAGGAAGAACAAGCCGCCATCACTAAGGTGGACCCGTTCTTTAATTTCTTTGTTCTTTATTTTCCTGTTTTTCGAAAATTATGCTTATGTTTATCTCTGTTTGTGTCTTGTGATCATTAGTGTCTTAGTGTCTATGCCTTAAAGTTATGAATGTCCTATGAATCCATCACCTTTCTTGAATGAAAAATGTTCTTAATTGAAAAAGAGAAGAATTGCATGAATTTTGAATTTTATAACAGTTTAATTATTTTGATGTGGTGGCAATACTTTTGTTTTCTGAATGTATGCTTAAACAGTGCATATGTATCTTGAATTTGTGGTTCATGAATGTTGGCTCTTGAAAGAATAATGAAAAAGGAGACATGTTACTGAGGATCTAAAAAATCATAAAAATGATTCTTGAAGCAAGAAAAAGCAGTGAATACAAAAAAAATTTCGAAAAAAAAAGAGAGAGAGAAAGAAAAAGGAAAAGAAAGAAAAAGAAAGAGAAAAAGAAAGAAATAAAGTTGTGATCCAAGGCAAAAAGAGTGTGCTTAAGAACCCTAGACACCTCTAATTGGGGACTTTAGCAAAGCTGAGTCACAATCTGAAAAGGTTCACCCAATTATGTGTTTGTGGCATGTATGTATCCGGTGGTAATACTGGAAGACAGAGTGCTTTGGGCCACGGCCAAGACTCAATAAGTAGCTGTGTTTGAGAATCATCATACTTAACTAGGAGAATCAATGACACTATCTGGATTCTGAGTTCCTAAAGAAGCCAATCATTCTGAATTTCAAAGGATAGAGTGAGATGCCAAAACTATTCAGAGGCAAAAAGCTAAAAGCCCCGCTCATCTAATTAATACTGATCTTCATAGATGTTTTTGGAATTCATTGCATATTCTCTTCTTTTTATCTTATTTGATTTTCAGTTGCTTGAGGACAAGCAACAATTTAAGTTTGGTGTTGTGATGAGCGGATAATTTATACGCTTTTTGGCATTGTTTTTAGTATGTTTTTAGTATGATCTAGTTAGTTTTTAGTATATTTTTATTAGTTTTTAGTTAAAATTCACTTTTCTGGAATTTACTATGAGTTTGTGTGTTTTTCTGTGATTTCAGGTATTTTCTGGCTGAAATTGAGGGACCTGAGCAAAAATCTGATTTGGAGACTAAAAAGGACTACAGATGCTGTTGGATTCTGACCTCCCTGCACTCGAAGTAGATTTTCTAGAGCTACAGAAGCCCAATTGGCGCGCTCTCAATGGCGTTAGAAAGTAGACATCCTGGGCTTTCCAGTAATATATGATAGTTCATACTTTGCCCAAGATTTGATGGCCCAAACCGGCGTTCAAAGTCACCCTCAGAATTCCCAGCGTTAAACGCCGGAACTGGTACCAAAGTGGGAGTTAAACGCCCAAACTGGTACAAAAGCTGGCGTTTAACTCCAAGAGAAGTCTCTACACGAAAATGCTTCAATGCTCAGCCCAAGCACACACCAAGTGGGCCCGGAAGTGAATTTTTATGTCATTTACTCATTTCTGTAAACCCTAGGCTACTAGTTCTCTATATATAGGACCTTTTACTATTGTATTTTCATCTTTTGATCATGTTTTTATGATTGAACCCTCTTTGGGAGGCTGGCCTCACAGCCATGCCTAGACCCTTGTTCTTATGTATTTTCAACGGTGGAGTTTCTACACACCATAGATTAAGGTGTGGAGCTCTGCTGTACCTCGAGTATTAATGCAATTACTATTGTTCTTCTATTCAATTCCGCTTGTTCTTGTTCCAAGATATCACTTGTTCTTCAACTTGATGAATGTGATGATCCGTGACACTCATCATCATTCTCACCTATGAACGCGTGCCTGACAACCACCTCCGTTCTACCTTAGATTGGGTGGATATCTCTTGGATTCTTTAACCGGAATCTTCGTGGTATAAGCTAGAACTGATGGCGGCATTCAAGAGAATCCGGAAGGTCTAAACCTTGTCTGTGGTATTCTGAGTAGGATTCAATGATTGAATGACTATGACGAGCTTCAAACTCCTAAAGGTTGGGCGTTAGTGACAGACGCAAAAGAATCACTGGATTCTACTCCGGCCTGATTGAGAACCGACAGATGGATAGCCGTGCCGTGACAGGGTGCGTTGAACATTTCCACTGAGAGGATGGGAGGTAGCCATTGACAACGGTGAAACCCTTGCATACAGCTTGCCATGGAAGGGAGTAAGAAGGATTGGATGAAGACAGTAGGAAAGCAGAGAGACAGAAGGGATCAAGCATCTTCATACGCTTATCTGAAATTCCCACCAATGAATTGCATAAGTATCTCTATCTTTATCTTTATGTTTTATTCATCATTCATAACCATTTGAGTTTGCCTGACTAAGATTTACAAGGTGACCATAGCTTGCTTCATACCAACAATCTCTGTGGGATCGACCCTTACTCGCGTAAGGTTTATTACTTGGACGACCCAGTATACTTGCTGGTTAGTTGTGCGAAGTTGTGTTTATGCCATGGTATTGAACACCAAGTTTTTGGATTCATCACCTTGGATTATTTGTGTTGTAGTGATCACAATTTCGTGCACCAATAACAACAAATTTATCCAAAAACGGACGGAAAACTCTATTCATGTAGTCCATGAATACTGCAGGAGCGTTCGTCAACCCAAAAGACATTACAGTGTACTCGTAATGACCATAATGAGTCCTGAAAGCGGTCTTAGGGATATCCTCACCCCTCACCCTTATCTGGTGATAACCGGATCGCAAATCGATCTTGGAGAAAACTCCAGCTCCTTGTAACCGATCCATGAGATCATCAATTCTCGGCAATGGGTACTTATTATTTATTGTAACCTTGTTCAGCTGCCTGTAATCCACACGAGCCGCATACTCCCATCCTTCTTCTTCACCAGTAACACTGGAGCACCCCATGGAGAGACACTTGGTCGTATAAAATTCTTTCCCAACAAATCCTCTAACTGAGACTTTAGCTCGTTCATCTCTAACGGTGACATCCTATAAGGAGCACTTGAGATTGGTCCCATCCCGGGCACCAATTCAATAGCAAACTCAACCTCTCGGTTAGGTGGAAACTCATCAATATCATCGGGAAACACTTCCGGAGACTCACACACAACCGGAATCTGTTCCAACCTTTGATCATCACCCGAAATGCCCGCGGTTAACAACATGATACCCTGACATTCGGTTCCGGAACAGTTCACCATCATCGAATTCAAGTAATAATTATTCACCACGACCAGCCCTTCAGTATCTTCCGGCATAAAGTACACCGACTTTGTAGAACAATCTAGCAGAACATGGTTCTTAGATAACCAGCCCAATCCCAAGATAAGATCAAGACCGATCATCGGCAAGCAGACTAAATTATGAATAAAATCACGCTGCTTGAACCTAAAGGAATCTTCCGGGCATCCTAGCCTAGTTACCGTGGCTTCATGGGTAGCATTGTACACTCTTAGATCATAACCTAAAGTTACAATCTTCAGTCCTAACTCATGGGCTTTCTCAAATGCAATGAATGAATGTGATGCTCCCGAATCAAATAAAGCATTTAAAGTTTGACCCGCCATTTCACAGTTGTAACACCCTAATATGCAAATCCTTATGCTCGAGTCATAAGTCAATGATATTACGGTGGTACGACTCACGGGTGGATTTATTTTAATATATAAATATAGGTAATTTCGAAAGGAGTATTAATCGAGAAGCCTGAAAAGAGTAGAAACAAAATCGCGAAGACGTATCACTCACGTTTCGACAACGAAAAGTTAAACTGTGAAGCCGAAAACGATATACGGACAAGGCATAAAGGAGATTAAGAGATAGATAACGGATAGATATATATAACATAAGTAATAGCCACTAGTCGCGACCCGCGAAGTTTAGGCTGGCTAGGGTACAGTATGAAAGTAGTTGACAACAGTATATCCTAATCTCTCTCAAAGGAAACATAAAAGCCTCTATAGGCAAGTTCCAAAAGAGTTCAATACATAATATAATCTTTTCAAAACAAAGGTGGAGAGATTCTAAGCAAAACACAAGGTAGAGAAAATAAATATCTTCGCCGTCTCTCAGACGAACTGCGGCTCACTTCTGAGCACCTGAACCTGTATCTGAAAAACAAGAGATATATACGGAATGAGACCCCGGGCCCATGGGTTCCCAGTACGGTAAAAGTGCCAAATAAATATAATGCACTGCAATAAAAACTCACTAAGCATCCTAAACTTCTTCACCAAATATCCAGCCTAGATTCTCACTAATCCATGAATAGGCAACTGTTGTAAGGGAATACTAAATCTAGTTCATGTTACACATGTTTCCCAACTCGCTGACTCTTCCACGAATCAGACTCAGAATCATAAGCAAACCATCACCAGTTGTTCTGCCTCAGCAACTCTATATCAATACATCATACCCTCGCCTGGAGCTAGTGAAATCACATCACTGCGTCTACCCAGGGGGGCTCAAATTATCTCATTCAAAAATCATCATCATCATGCAATTGCATCACCAATTCATCTCATCAAGAACAGCCCCCAACATCCACCGACACCAGCATGAGGGGCCTCTCAGTTGTACAAACACAAGCAATACAGGCAAGTAATACACAAATAAGGTACAAGTAGAACAAGTAGCACATAATCAGGTAACATAGCATATATGATGTAGGAATCCAAAATAAATAGGCAAACCCAAACAATTCAAACATATGCAAATGATGTATGCATGCCCTATGACTGATGATATCATCTGTCGGTTATATAGCCAACCCGACATGTCCTGGTAGCTAACCATTGGACAGAAACACCCCTTGCTACTACCCGCTCAGCCCAGAGCCAGTGGAATAACCACTACTGCAGCTACTACCCAGGCGGGTGTTTAAAAGCTCAACCTGGAGCGAGTGGATTCACCACTACCGCCGCTACTACCCAGGCGTCACAATCTCTGACCTGGAGCCTGGAGCAAGCGGGACGAACCACAACCCTTGCTACTGCCTAGGTATCTCAAGCATTGACCCGGAGTAAGCGGGACGAACCACAACCCTTGCTACTGCCCAGGTATCTCAAACATATATTCATTCAATCTCAATTCATATTATCAATCCTCATTGTTATCAAATCTCAAACATTAACCTGGAGCAAGTGGGACGAACCACAACCCTTACTACTACCCAGGTATCAGAGCTACATTCATTCAAAACTCCATAATTAACTCATTTATCATAAACATCCTTTTCCGTCTCATACCCAGAGCAAGTGGACAATGCCACTGCCTACTACCCGAGGTTACACATCACATTTCAACATTTTCCATTATTATCCATTTAACACATTCATTCATTAATCATATATGTATTTATACTCAGCCATAATCAGTAATGGCTTTGCCGTAACCCGACAATAACTCAGCCATCCGGCTCATGGTTCAATCAAGAACCAGCCATTTATCAATAAATGTAGCCCTTCGACTCATGGCATACACGGTACTTCCACCGTCATCCTCCAAATCTCATATAATCATCATTGATCATCATTGATCATAACTCTTTCCCTTGCTTCACTCGCAAGTTACCACATCCCCTAGCTCCTTTCTCATTGCTAGGCATATCATAATGATTTAATACATAAGGGGTGAGATCGGAGGCTTAGAAGTATGAGATTTGGCTTTTAAAACTCAAAAATCAACTTTGGCATAAAAGCAGGGCCACGCGTACGCGTACTTTACGCGCACGCGTGGATGCCCACAAAGCTCATCGACGCGTATGCGTCATACACGCGGACGCGCGGATTGAAACACAACTAGACGACGCGTAAGCGTCAGCCACGCGTACGCGTGGGTGCATTTGCGCCCCAGGCACAAAACTGGCACAACTCTGGCACAACTCTCGGGAAAATGGCTGGGCATTGGGTGCAGCGCATCGACGCGCACGCGTGGATGGTGCCTTCTGGAAGAACGACGCGTACGCGCCAAGTGCGCCTACGCGTGGAGGGTCATTCTGCTAAAAATTTTCTAAGTTAAAAGCTGCAGAATTCACAGATTCAACCCCCAATCTTCCGACGGACATAACTTTCTCATTTTAAATCGTTTTTCGCCCATTCTTCGAACGGCATGGACATCTCGGATCCAATTTCACTTCTAAATAAGTTTGGCACAAAACGAAGATCCAGAGTCCAAGTTATGTCCCATCAAAGTATGCCCCAAAACCATGTTTTTATACAAAACCACAAGGTGCCCTTTTCAAAACAAGCCATTTTCAACCCTTTTTAAAATCAACTAAAACATGCTAGTTTCAACCCTTTTTGAAATCAATCAAGATATACCAAAATCAACATCAAGCCTTCTCAACTCATACATTAACGCTTTGCCACGATTCACAAAACTGCCATATAACCATTTTTACCCATTTCAAACAAATGGCTAAATTACAAACACATTAACATGTCATACATCTTTCCTCATCCCAATTTCCAACAATAATATTTCCAATCAATCATCATTACACATAATCAATATTGTACTCACTGTCACATGGTTTCACCCACAAATCAACCTTAATCATTTCTCAAATATATATCACAACATACATATCTCTTATGCACCATCATGCCATCAAGGCATCAATAATCATGATCACATATATGACCACATAACATACCTCAACCAAAACCAAACATACCTCATCTATACAATTTCACCCAAAATTACCAATTTCCACACTTCTACTCCTCAAACCTCATCATTCAATAACCAACCCAATCATTCATATATTCATTATCTAAAATCCATCCAATCACTTGTGTCATCATACAATGCACACATCAACTTACCTTCCTTACCTCTTACCGGCCTCCGACCCAAAATTTATGGCCTCTGGCCCAATTTCACAATTTAAATGCATAAACCACAAATCAATACTCATTACCCAATACATCAAATTTTCAATACACCAAACATACAAGGCCACACAATTCTTAATCCAATCATTAATTTCACATTACATACCAACTATGCATATTAGCACCAACCATTTACACAATCCAAACTTAATCCTAGGGCATCTAGCCTAGGAATTCTCATCACACCACACGGTACTTAAATGAAACTTAAACCGTACCTCTTGTAGCCAAACCAATTGAGCCTCTTCTTTAGAAGTCTCCACCAACCTTAGTCCCAAGCCTCACTAAAGTTCCTCAAGCAACGCCAATCTCCCAATTGTGCACCAAGATCATCAAATGCACTAACATAACCAATATCTCATACATACATCAACCTAGGGCTCATAAAAATGACAAATTACAAGGGTTTGAGCACTTCTTACCTCAGCCCATATGAAGTAGGGATAGAACCCACTTGGAATCCATATTGGAGTATCCCTAAACACCCAAAATCACAAGATTTCAACACTAACTACCCAAAAACGTATAACAGTGAGGAATTTCGAAAACTGGGCAGAGATGAATTGAATACTCACCACAAAACTTAGATAGAATTGTAGAGGATGAAAAGAGCGACGCGTGGCCGCAAACGGCTCGTGAATCGAAGCTCCGTAGCTCAAGTTATGGTGATTTGAAGATCAAAGAGAGTTAGGTTTTCTCTCTTCTCTTCTCTCTTCTCTATTTCAGCGCCCCAACCTCTCTTTTAGGGTAAAATAAGCTAAAATGCTCATAACTAATGTTTATATATGTTGGGTCTTGGGCCTACTTAGGCCCAGTTTACTTATTTTTGTCCGTTGGCCCAATTTTGGACCAAAACCTTTAAGATTAGCGCTCTAAATCGCACTTCAAATATTTCTACCTCTCCAAATCATAATTCCTCATTTTCTTAATCCTATTTACTCATAATCAATTTTCTCAGCTACAGTACCAGACAGGTCTCAGCCAGTACTGTCGGTCAAAATTCCACTACGCGCTTTTACGCAGAAAACTATGTCTTCTGACTCGGAAAAATTCACTGAATCCAGATATCATATTTAAATCATCAAATTCCAATTGCCAAATCTTTCAACCATATTGCTCCTACTTAACTCATTATTTAATTAATTTCGGTTAGACCGGGTATTACATTCTACCCCCTAACAGAAATTTTCGCCCTCGAAAATTCCATCCATCACTACGAGTACGCGCACGTAGTGTGCCTTTATATCCAACGCATAACACTTCCAAAGTCTTTTTACTCTGCACGCTTCCGTTGCTGCACTCTAATTTCTCCATTCTTGAGGGTCTCAGTCGTTCGTTCAACGCTGACCAACAGCCTCGTTCTTTACTTTTATCGTCTCATCAACTCACACCCTATTAAATCTCAAATCATGTCATCAATAATATTGCCATCATCGTTAATCATATCCATCATTCCATATCACTATAATCAATCAAAGATCATTCTCGAAACTATAACCAACACTCTCTCAAATTATTGGAAAATCTTGACAGTACCTCTCCTAAAAACTGGAGTCTACCACCCGTCACGGGTTTTCTCAAACCAATCTAAGTACCACATCAGCATTTCAATTTAATGGTTTTCACATTCGTCTTTCAAAACCGTTCATTATAAACCTCAATCTAAATCCAAGGTCACCATGACCAAACATCATAGCACTCATCTCTCGAACACGACAACTTGCACTCAATCATCATCTAAATCCGATTACGCATCGATGATAATTTTCTCATCCGTTTCAGAACCATCAAGTCTCACAGCCACAATTTAACTTGACCGACGATTCAAATCAACGTTTCCAAATCCATTATTTAGGACCATCCCTTATCTATTTAAATCAAAGGAACTAAAGTCACGGGTTCAATCTATTTCACCAAAACTCCAAAAGTCAACCAACTACATAACAAATGCAATGCATCATTCTCAACAGAAAATCATTTACATCACAGGCATTTATCTATTTATATTAAGGCAAATCCTTACTCGGACCATCTGGTTTGCTTCTCAGTCTAATATTAAGCTCGACAGTCCCAGTTCTACTGTACATGCGGTATTATAAAATCACACACTGCCATTTAGGCCTAATTATTGCAATTACCTCAATCTTACTACCGCAATCGGCCCGCATCCTGACTCTCTCCTTGTTGGCAATTTCTTGATACATGTCCTGGTAACCCGCACTTGTAACATACGCCTGACCCCAATCGGCACGGCCTATTTAGGTGATGACTTCCACACCTCTGACAGCTCGAAACATCAGAAGCAGCCGCTGCCCGTTTTCCCTTACCGTCTCTTTGGGACTCCTCACTCGTCGCAAGGTCATTTGGCCTTTGAGGAAAACATTGTGGGTATCCTCTTCTCTTAAACTCTTGACCCCTTGTTGGGTATTCTTGATTGTGCTCCCTGCGGTGGGTCTCCCGACGGTCAGTCCTTGCCTCAACAGCCTTCCTCACACATTCTTCAGCAATACGGCTCTTGTTCACAAGTTCAGAGAAGACCCTAATCTCCATCGGTCCAACGGAGCTCAGGATTTCACTTCGAAGTCCTCCCTCATACTTAATACACTTCCATTCCTCAAAGTCTCCCGGAGCTCCCTGACACATGCGAAAAAACCTGAATAGCTCCTCAAATTTGTCTGTATACTCAGATACAGACATAGCACCTTGCTTCAGCTGCAGTAACTCCAATTCCTTGGCTATTGATGAGCGGATAATTTATACACTTTTTGGCATTGTTTTTAGTATGTTTTTAGTATGATATAGTTAGTTTTTAGTATATTTTTATTCGTTTTTAGTTAAAATTCACTTTTCTGGACTTTACTATGAGTTTGTGTGTTTTTCTGTGATTTCAGATATTTTCTGGCTGAAATTAAGGGACCTGAGCAAAAATCTGATTCAGAGACTAAAAAAGACTGCAGATGCTGTTGGATTCTGACCTCCCTGCACTCGAAGTGGATTTTCTGGAGCTACAGAAGCCCAATTGGCGCGCTCTCAACGGCGTTGGAAAGTAGACATCCTGGGCTTTCCAGCAATATATGATAGTCCATACTTTGCCCAAGATTTGATGGCCCAAACCGGCGTTCAAAGTCACCCTCAGAAATCCCAGCGTTAAACGCTGGAACTGGCACCCAAATGGGAGTTAAACGCCCAAACTGGCATAAAAGCTGGCGTTTAACTCCAAGAAGAGTCTCTACACGAAAATGCTTCATTGCTCAGCCCAAGCACACACCAAGTGGGCCCGGAAGTAGATTTTTATGTCATTTACTCATTTCTGTAAACCTTAGGCTACTAGTTTTCTATAAGTAGGACCTTTTACTATTGTATTTTCATCTTTGGATCATTTGAGAGCTTTTGATCATGTTTTTATGATTGAACCCTCATTGGGAGGCTGGCCATTCAGCCATGCCTAGACCTTGTTCTTATGTATTTTCAACGGTGGAGTTTCTACACACCATAGATTAAGGTGTGGAGCTCTGCTGTACCTCGAGTATTAATGCAATTACTATTGTTCTTCCATTCAATTCCGCTTGTTCTTGTTCTAAGATATCACTTGTTCTTCAACTTGATGAATGTGATGATCCGTGACACTCATCATCATTCTCACCTATGAACGTGTGACTGACAACCACCTCCGTTCTACCTTCGATTGGGTGAATATCTCTTGGATTCCTGATTGCACGATGCATGGTTGATCGCCTGACAACCGAGTGCTCGTCTGACAAACGAGCCAACCATTCCGTGAGATCAGAGTCTTCGTGGTATAGGCAAGAACTGATGGCGGCATTCAAGAGAATCCGGAAGGTCTAACCTTGTCTGTGGTATTCTGAGTAGGATTCAATGATTGAATGACTGTGACGTGCTTCAAACTCCTAGCAGGCGGGGCGTTAGTGACAGACGCAAAAGAATCGATGGATTCTATTCCGGCCTGACCGAGAACCGACAGCTGAATTCCGCGTGCTGTGACAGAGCATATGCAATCGTTTTCACTGAGAGGATGGGAGGTAGCCATTGACAACGGTGAAACCCTACACGAGCTTGCCATGGAAAGGAATAAGAAGGATTGGATGAAGACAGTAGGAAAGCAGAGAGACGGACGGGAAGGCATCTTCATGCGCTTATCTGAAGTTCCTACCAATGAATTACATAAGTATCTCTATCTTTACCTTTGTGTTATTTTCGTTCATCACCCATATGCATTTGAGTTTGCCTGACTAAGATTTACAAGATAACTATAGCTTGCTTCATACTAACAATCTCCGTGGGATCGACCCTTACTCGCGTAAGGTTTATTACTTGGACGACCCAGTGCACTTGCTGGTTAGTTGTGCAAAGTTGTGTAATGCCATGGTATTGAGCTACCAAGTTTTTGGGGCTCATGACCGGGGATTATGAGAGTTGTGAAAAAGTATTGCTCACAATTTCGCGCACCAGCTGTTCTGGCGGAATTTGGAAAGTACTTCTTATAGAATTCCACCTGGAAAGCATCCCAAGTGATAGGATCATTCCCTTGTTGCAGGAGACGTCGAGCCCCTTGCCACCAATGTAATGCTTCCCCCGTGAGCAGATAGGTAGCAAATTCAACACGCTGCTCTTCAGGCACCAACTGCGCTTGCAGTGCTCGCTCCATGGCCTGAAACCAAGTATCAGCTTCAGTCGGATTGGTGGTTCCCTTGAACTTAGGTGGATTAACCTTTAAGAAAGTTACCAGTGTCATCGGGCCCTGAGCTTCCCTTCCACCATTACCATTATTGTTTATCTGTTGCCCAAGAGCCTCCGCAGTGGCTTGCATAACAGCAGCCATATTCTCCAACGCCGCCATAAGGTTTACCGGGTTATTCGGGTTGACTTTCGGTTCCTGCGTGCTAGTACGATCTCTCTCACGTCCCCGACCGGGTCCACGAGGCGCCACCTGGTTCCTATACACACCAAACAATCGATATTAAGTTGATCAGTCTCAATATCGGAAGTATAGTGCTTCAAAGTACCAACGGTACACTCATGGACTTCATGCTAGATGTATCGGTTAGATACCCTAACTAGCACAGGCACAGACTCAGAGTATGCATTGAAGCATAAGCAGTTCCATCCCTCAGGCTCACGAGGACGAACTACTCTGATACCATAATGTAACATCCTAATATGCAAATCCTTATGCTCGAGTCATAAGTCAATGATATTACGGTGGTACGACTCACGGGTGGATTTATTTTAATATATAAATATAGGTAATTTCGAAAGGAGTATTAATCGAGAAGCCTGAAAAGAGTAGAAACAAAATCGCGAAGACGTATCACTCACGTTTCGACAACGAAAAGTTAAATTGTGAAGCCGAAAACGATATACGGACAAGGCATAAAGGAGATTAAGAGATAGATAACGGATAGATATATATAACATAAGTAATAGCCACTAGTCGCGACCCGCGAAGTTTAGGCCGGCTAGGGTACAATATGAAAGTAGTTGACAACAGTATATCCTAATCTCTCTCAAAGGAAACATAAGAGCCTCTATAGGCAAGTTCCAAAAGAGTTCAATACATAATATAATCTTTTCAAAAAAAAGGTGGAGAGATTCTAAGCAAAACACAAGGTAGAGAAAATAAATATCTTCGCCGTCTCTCAGACGAACCGTGGCTCACTTCTGAGCACCTGAACCTGTATCTGAAAAACAAGAGATATATACGGAATGAGAACCCCGGGCCCATGGGTTCCCAGTACGGTAAAAGTGCCAAATAAATACAATGCACTGCAATAAAAACTCAATAAGCATCCTAAACTTCTTCACCAAATATCCAGCCTAGATTCTCACTAATCCATGAATAGGAAACTGTTGTAAGGGAATACTAAATCTAGTTCATGTTACACATATTTCCCAACTCGTTGACTCTTCCACGAATCAGACTCAGAATCATAAGCAAACCATCACCAGTTGTTCTGCCTCAGCAACTCTATATCAATACATCATACCCTCGCCTGGAGCTAGTGAAATCACATCACTGCGTCTACCCAGGGGTCTCAAATTATCTCATTCAAAAATCATCATCATCATGCAATCGCATCACCAATTCATCTCATCAAGAACAGCCCCCAACATCCACCGACACCAGCATGAGGGGCCTCTCAGTTGTACAAACACAAGCAATACAGGCAAGTAATACACAAATAAGATACAAGTAGAACAAGTAGCACATAATCAGGTAACATAGCATATATGATGTAGGAATCCAAAACAAATAGGCAAACCCAAACAATTCAAACATGCAAATTATGTATGCCTGCCCTATGGCTGATGATATCATCTGTCGGTTATATAGCCAACCCGACATGTCCTGGTAGCTAACCATTGGACAGAAACACCCCTTGCGGAGCAAGTAGGTTTGAGCTACAACCCCCTTGCTACTACCCGCTCAGCCCAGAGCCAGTGGAATAACCACTACTGCGGCTACTACCCAGGCGGGTGTTTAAAAGCTCAACCTGGAGCGAGTGGATTCACCACTACTGCCGCTACTACCCAAGCGTCACATTCTCTGACCTAGAGCAAGTGGGACGAACCACAACCCTTGCTACTGCCCAGGTGATGAGCGGATAATTTATACACTTTTTGGCATTGTTTTTAGGTAGTTTTTAGTAAGTTCAAGCTACTTTTAGGGATGTTTTCATTAGTTTTTATGTTAAATTCACATTTCTGGACTTTACTATGAGTTTTTGTGTTTTTCTGTGATTTCAGGTAAATTCTGGCTGAAATTGAGGGACTTGAGCAAAACTCTGAAGAAGGCTGACAAAAGGACTGCTGATGCTGTTGGAATCTGACCTCCCTGCACTCGAAATGGATTTTCTGGAGCTACAGAACTCCAAATGGCGCGCTCTCAACGGAGTTGGAAAGTAGACATCCAGAGCTTTCCAGCAATATATAATAGTCCATACTTTATTCGGAGATTGACGACATAACTTGGCGTTGAACGCCAAGTTCATGCTGCTGTCTGGAGTTAAACGCCAGAAAAACGTCATGATCCGGAGTTGAACGCCCAAAACATGTCATAACTCGGAGTTCAACTCCAAGAGAAGCCTCAGCTCGTAGATTGATCAAGCTCAGCCCAAACATACACCAAGTGGGCCCCGGAAGTGGATTTATGCATCAATTACTTACTCATGTAAACCCTAGGAGCTAGTTCATTATAAATAGAACATTTAACTATTGTATTAGATGTCTTTTGACCACGTTTCATCTTTGATCTTAGTTTGTATTATTCTTCATCTTAGGAGGCCATTGAGCATGTTTTAGGGGGCTGGCCATTCGGCCATGCCTGAACCTTTTACTTATGTATTTTCAACGGTGGAGTTTCTGCACATCATAGATTAAGGGTGTGGAGCTCTGCTGTACCTCAAGTATTAATGCAATTCTATTGTCTTTTATTCAAATCCCTCTTATTCTTATTCCAAGATATTCATTCGTACCCAAGAACATGATGAATGTGATGATAAGTAAACCTCATTATCATTCTCACTTATGAACGCACGTGATTGACAACCGCTTCCGTTCTACATGCAACAAGAGCTTGAATGTGTATCTCTTAGATTCCCCAACAGAATCTTCGTGGTATAAGTTAGATAGATGGCGGCATTCATGAGGATCCGGAAAGTCTAAACCTTGTCTGTGGTATTCCGAGTAGGACTCTATGATTGAATGACTGTGACGAGCTTCAAACTCCTGAAGGCTGGGCGTGATGACAAGCGCAAAAGAATCAAGGGATTCTATTCCAACCTGATTGAGAACCGACAGATGATTACCCGTGTTGTGACAGAGCATAGGAACATTTTCACTGAGAGGATGGGATGTAGCCATTGACAACGGTGATGCCCTACATACAGCTTGCCATGGAAAGGAGTAAGAAGGATTGAGTTGAAGCAGTGGGAGAGCAGGCGTCCTTGAGCCATACAGTATCTTCATTCGCTTATCTGAAATTCCTACCAATGAATCTGCATGAGTATTCTATCTCTTTATTATTTATTTTCTTATTTCTATTTTCGAAAACCCATAAACCAATTTAATCTGCCTAACTGAGATTTACAAGGTGACCATAGCTTGCTTCATACCAACAATCTCTGTGGGATCGACCCTTACTCACGTAAGGTTTATTACTTGGACGACCCAGTACACTTGCTGGTTAGTTGAACGGAGTTGTGTCCACTCGTGCCAATTTCAAATTCCATAATTTTACAATTACGTGCAACTACAGCACCAAGTTGATGAATGCAACTCAAAGAATAGTGATCACAATTTCGTCCACCAAGTTTTTGGCGCCGTTGCCGGGGATTGTTCGAGTATGGACAACTGACGGTTCGTCTTGTTGCTCAGATTAGGTAATTTTCTTTTCAAAAATCTTTTTCAAAATTTTTCTTTTATTTTTCGTTTTTCCAAAAATGCTTTTCGAAAAAAAATAAAATAAAAATACAAAAAAAATTAGAAAATCATAAAAATCAAAAAAATATTTTGTGTTTCTTGTTTGAGTCTTGTGTTAATTTTTAAGTTTGGTGTCAATTGCATGCTTTTAAAAATTTTCTTGCATTTTTTCGAAAATTTCATGCATTCATAGTGTTCTTCATGATCTTCAAGTTGTTCTTGACAAGTCTTCTTGTTTGATCTTGATGATTTCTTGTTTTGTGTTTTGTGTTGTTTTTCATGTGCACTTTTGCATTCATATCTTCCATGCATTAAAGATTTCTAAGTTTGGTGTCTTGCATGTTTTCTTTGCATCAAAAATTTTTCAAAATTATGTCTTGATGTTCATCATGATCTTCAAAGTGTTCTTGGTGTTCATCTTGACATTCATAGCATTCTTGCATGCATCTTGTGTCTTGATCTAAAATTTTCATGTTTTGGGTCATTTTTGTGTTTTTCTTTAAAAATTCAAAAATCAAAAAATATCTTTTCCTTATTTTCCTACAAATTTTCGAAATTTTGGGTTGACTTGGTCAAAAATTTTTAAAATTAGTTGTTTCTTACAAGTCAAGTCAAAATTTCAATTTTAAAAATCTTATCTTTTCAAAATCTTTTTCGAAAATCATATCTTTTTCATTTTTTTTATAAATTTCGAAAATTTCAAAAATCTTTTTCAAAATATTTTCAAAATCTTTTTCTTATCTTTATATCAAATTTTCGAAAATTAGCTAACAATTAATGTGATTGGTTCAAAAATTTGAAGTTTGTTACTTTCTTGTTAAGAAAGGTTCAATCTTTAAGTTCTAGAATCTTATCCTGTAGTTTCTTGTTAGTTGAGTCTTTTTAAAAATTAAATCTTTTTCAAAATATCTTTTTATTAAAATTTTTATCTTATCTTTTTATCTTTTATCTTATCTTTTTCAAAAATTTTATTTTTTCAAAATTTAATTTCAAAATATCTTATCTAACTTCTTATCCTCTTATCTTTTTCAAAATTTGATTTCAAATCTTTTTCAATCAACTAACTAACTTTTTGTTTGTTTCTTATCTTTTTCAAAACCACCTAACTACTTTTCCCTCTCTAATTTTCGAAAATTCTCCCTCTCTTTTTCAAAAATTCTTTTTGTTTTAAATTTTAATTTTAATTATATTTTGTCTTTGATTTTCGAAAATTACTAACCTCTTTTTCAAAAATTATTTTCGAAATCTTCCTTCTCTTTTCTTCTTCTATTTAATTATTTAATTACTAACACTTCTCTTCACCTCTCTTCATCCAAAAATCCGAATCCCCATCTTCATTCTTCTACCCCCTTCTTCTTCTACTAACATAAAGGAATCTCTATACTGTGACATAGAGGATTCCTCTTTCTTTTCTTGTTTTCTTCTCTTTCATATGAGCAGGAACAGAGAAAAAGGCACTCTTGTTGAAGTTGATCCAGAACCTGAAAGGACTCTGAAGAGAAAATTAAGAGAAGCTAAATTAAATTATTCTAAAGGTAACCTTTCAGAAATTTTCGAACAAGAGAAGGAGATGGCAGCCGAAAATAATAATAATAATAATGCAAGGAGAATGCTTGGTGACTTCACAAAGCCAACGTCCAAGTTTGATGGAAGAAGCATCTCCATTCCTGCCATTGGAGCCAATAACTTTGAGCTTAAGCCTCAACTAGTTGCATTAATGCAACAAAACTACAAGTTTTATGGACTTCCATCTGAAGATCCTTATCAGTTTTTAACTGAGTTCTTGCAGATCTGTGAGACTGTAAAGACGAATGGAGTTGATCCTGAAGTCTACAGACTCATGCTTTTCCCTTTTGCTGTAAGAGACAGAGCTAGAATATGGTTGGATTCCCAACCTAAGGATAGCCTGGACTCCTGGGATAAGCTGGTCACTGCCTTCTTGGATAAATTCTTTCCTCCTCAAAAGCTGAGCAAGCTGAGAGTGGATGTTCAAACCTTCAAACAAAAAGATGGTGAATCCCTCTATGAAGCTTGGGAAAGATACAAGCAGCTGACCAAAAGATGTCCATCTGACATGTTTTCAGAATGGACCCTATTAGATATATTCTATTATGGTCTCTCTGAATTTTCGAAAATGTCATTGGACCATTCTGCAGGTGGATCTATTCACCTGAAGAAAACGCCTGAAGAGGCTCAAGAACTGATTGATATGGTTGCAAACAACCAGTTCATGTATACCTCTGAGAGGAATTCCGTGAATAATGGGATACCTCAAAAGAAAGGAGTTCTTGAAATTGATGCTCTGAATGCCATATTGGCTCAGAACAAAATGTTGACTCAACAGGTCAACATAATCTCTCAAAATCTGAATGGATTGCAACATGCATCCAACAGTACTAGAGAGGTAGCTTCTGAAGAAGCTTATGATCCTGAGAACCCTTCCATGGCAGAAGTTAATTACATGGGTGAACCTTATGGAAACACCTATAACCCATCATGGAGAAATCACCCAAATTTCTCCTGGAAGGATCAACAAAAGCCTCAACAAGGCTTTAACAATGGTGGACGCAATAGGCTGAGCAATAGTAAGCCATATCCATCATCTTCTCAGCAACAGACAGAGAATTCAGAACAAAACACTTCTAATTTAGCCAATATTGTCTCTGATCTGTCAAAAGCCACTTTCAGTTTCATGAATGAAACAAGATCCTCCATTAGAAATCTGGAGGCACAAGTGGGCCAGCTGAGTAAAAAAGTCATTGAAACTCCTCCCAGTATTCTCCCAAGCAATACAGAAGAGAATCCAAAAGGAGAGTGCAAGGCCATTGATTTGATCAAAGTGACCGAATGCACTAGGGAGGAGGACGACGAAAATCCTAGTGAGGAAGACCTCCTGGGACGTCCTTCAAGCAAGAAGGAGTTTCCTATTAAGGATCCAGAGGAATCTGAGGCTCATCTAGAGACCATAGAGATTCCATTAAATCTTCTTCTGCCATTCATGAGCTCTGAAGACTATTCTTCCTCTGAAGAGGATGAAGATGTGACTGGAGAGCAAGTTGCTCAATATTTAGGAGCTATCATGAAACTGAATGCCAAGCTGTTTGGTAATGAGACTTGGGAAAGTGAACCTCCCTTGCTCATTAGTGAACTAGATACTTGGATTCAGAAAACTCTACCTCAAAAGAAACAAGATCCTGGCAAGTTCTTAATACCTTGTACCATTGGCACCATGAGCTTTGAAAAAGCTCTATGTGATCTGGGGTCAGGGATAAATCTTATGCCACTCTCTGTAATGGAGAAGTTAGGGATCATTGAGGTACAACCTGCCTTGTTCTCATTGCAATTGGCAGATAAGTCATTGAGACAAGCTTATGGAATAGTAGAGGACGTGCTAGTAAAGGTTGAAGGCCTTTACATCCCTGCTGATTTCATAATCCTAGACACTAGGAAGGAAGATGATGAATGCATCATCCTAGGAAGACCTTTCCTAGCCACAGCAGGAGCTGTGATAGATGTCAACAGAGGAGAATTAGTCCTTCAATTGAATGGGGACTACCTTGTGTTTAAAGCACATGGACATCCCTCTGTGACAAAAGAGAGTAAGCAGGAAGAGCTTCTCTCAGTTCAAAGTCAAGAAGAGCCCACACAGTCAAACTCTAAGTTTGGTGTTGTGAGGCCACAACCAAACTCTAAGTTTGGTGTTCAGACCCCATATCCAAACTCTAAGTTTGGTGTTGGGACTACACTAACATTGACCTGATCACCTTGTGGCTCCATAAGAGCCACTGTCAAGCTATTGACATTAAAGAAGCGCTTGTTGGGAGGCAACCCAATTTTATTTATCTAATTTTTATTTTATTTTGTTCTATTGTTATTTTGTGTTTTATTAGGTACATGATCATGAGGAGTCACGAAAAAATCAAAAGAATTAAAAACAGAGTCAAAAACAGAAGAAAAAATTTTTTCACCCTGGAGGTAGCGCAGACTGGCGTTCAACGCCAGTAAGATGCATCTGGCTGGCGTTCAACGCCAGAACAGAGCACCATTCTGGCGCTGAACGTCAGAAACAAGCAACATCCTGGCGCTGAACGCCAGGAATGTGCCTGGAGGAGACAAGCTGGCGTTAAATGCCAGCAACAAGCATGAAACTGGCGTTCAACGCCAGAAACATGCATTACATGGGCGTTGAACGCCCAGAACGTGCACCAATGGGCGTTTGAACGCCAGAATGATGCACGAAGGCAATTTACATGCCTATATGGTGAAGGAATGGTATTTCTTTTCACCCCAGGATCTGTGGACCCCACAGGATCCCCACCTACCATATTCCCACCTTTTTTTTCAATCCTAATCACACTCTCCTAATCCAAATCTCATTTCACCCTTTCCCATATCACACTTCCCAAAAACCTTCACCAATCACCTCAATCCACTCTTCCCCATAAACCCCACCTACCTTCATACAATTCAAATTCAATTTCCCACCCATTCCCACCCAAAATGGCCGAACACCCACCCTCCCCTATCCCTATAAATACCCTTCCATTCTACTTCATTTTCACACAACACAACCCCTTCTTCTCCCCCATAGCCGAAACTACTTCTTTCCCTCTCTACCATATTCTCTTCTTCTTCTTCTTCTTCTTCTCTTCTTTTCTTTCTTGCTCGAGGGCGAGCAATATTTTAAGTTTGGTGTGGTAAAAGCATAAGCTTTTTGTTTTTCCATTACCATCAATGGCACCTAAGGCCGGAGTATCCTCTAGAAAAGGGAAAGGAAAGACAAAAGCTTCCACCTTCGAGTCATGGGAGATGGAAAGATTCATCTCCAAGAGCCATCAAGACCACTTCTATGATGTTGTGGCAAAGAAGAAGGTGATCCCCGAGGTCCCTTTCAAGCTCAAAAAGAATGAGTATCCAGAAATCCGACATGAAATCCAAAGAAGAGGTTGGGAAGTCATAACCAACCCCATGCAACAAGTTGGAATATTGATGGTTCAAGAGTTCTATGCCAATGCATGGATCACTAGGAACCATGATCAAAGTATGAACCCGAATCCAAAGACCTATCTCACAATGGTTCGGGGGAAATACTTAGATTTTAGTCCGGAAAATGTGAGGTTGGCGTTTCACTTGCCTATGATGCAAGGAGATGAACGCCCCTACACTAGAAGGGTCAACTTTAATCAAAGGTTGGACCAAGTCCTAATGGACATATGTGTGGAAGGAGCTCAGTGGAGAATAGACTCCAAAGGCAAGCCAGTTCAACTAAGAAGATTGGATCTCAAACCTGTGGCTAGAGGATGGTTGGAGTTCATCCAAAGATCCATCATTCCTACTAGCAACCGATCTGAAGTTACTGTGGATCGGGCCATCATGATCCATAGCATCATGATTGGAGAGGAAGTAGAAGTTCATGAGGTCATCTCCAATGAACTCTACAAAATAGCCGATAAGTCCTCCACCATGGCAAGGCTAGCTTTTCCTCACCTTATTTGCCATCTGTGCTACTCAGCTGGAGTCATCATAGAAGGAGATACCCCCATTGAAGAAGACAAGCCCATCACCAAGAAAAGGATGGAGCAAGCAAGAGAAGCTCCTCACGGCCCTCAAGAAGTGCATGAGGAAGCTCATCATCAACAAATTCCTGAGATGCCTCAAGGAATGCACTTTCCTCCCAACAACTATTGGGAGCAACTCAATACCTCCTTAGAAGATTTGAGCCATAATGTTGAACAATTAAGGGTGGAACATCATGAACACTCCATCATTCTCCAAGAAATAAGAGAAGATCAAAGAGCAATGAGGGAGGAGCAACAAAGGCAAGGAAGGGACATAGAAGAGCTTAAGAACATCATTGGTCCTTCAAGAAGAAGACGCCACTAAAGGTGGATTCATTCCTTGTTCTTTATTTCTTTCTGTTTTCGGTTTTTAGTATTATGTTTATTTATGTTTTGTGTCTCTATTTCATGATCATTAGTATGTAACCATGCCTTAAAGCTATGAATAAAATCCATTAATCCTTTACCTCTCTTAAATGAAAAATGTTTTAATTCAAAAGAACAAGAAGTACATGAATTTCGAATTTATCCTTGAATTTAATTTAATTATATTGATGTGGTGGCAATACTTTTTGTTTTCTGAATGAATGCTTGAACAGTGCATATTTTTGATCTTGTTGTTTATGAGTGTTAAAATTGTTGGCTCTTGAAAGAATGATGAACAAAGAGAAATGTTATTGATGATTTGAAAAAAAATCATGAAATTGATTCTTGAAGCAAGAGAAAGCAGTGAAAAAGGAAGCTTGCGAAAAAAAAAATAGCAAAGAAAAAGAAAAAGCAAGCAGAAAAAGCCAATAGCCCTTAAAACTAAAAGGCAAGGGTAAAAAGGATCCAAGGCTTTGAGCATCAATGGATAGGAGGGCCCAAGGAAATTAAATCCAGGCCTAAGCGGCTAAATCAAGCTGTCCCTAACCATGTGCTTGTGTCATGAAGGTCCAAGTAAAAAGCTTGAGACTGAGTGGTTAAAGTCGTGATCCAAAGCAAAAGAGTGTGCTTAAGAGCTCTGGACACCACTAATTGGGGACTCTAGCAAAGCTGAGTCACAATCTGAAAAGATTCACCCAGTTATGTGTCTGTGGCATTTATGTATCCGGTGGTAATACTGGAAAACAAAGTGCTTGGGGCCACGGCCAAGACTCAAAAAGTAGCTGTGTTCAAGAATCAACATACTTAACTAGGAGAATCAATAACACTATCTAAAATTCTAAGTTCCTAGAGAAGCCAATCATTCAAAACTTCAAAGGAAAAAGTGAGATGCCAAAACTGTTCAGAAGCAAAAAGCTACAAGTCCCGCTCATTTAATTAGAACTATATTCATTGATATTCTAAATTTATAGTATATTCTCTTCTTTTTATCCTATTTTATTTTCAGTTGCTTGGGGACAACCAACAATTTAAGTTTGGTGTTGTGATGAGCGGATAATTTATACGCTTTTTGGCATTGTTTTTAGGTAGTTTTTAGTAAGTTCAAGCTACTTTTAGGGATGTTTTAATTAGTTTTTATGTTAAATTCACATTTCTAGACTTTACTATGAGTTTGTGTGTTTTTCTATGATTTCAGGTAAATTCTGGCTGAAATTGAGGGACTTGAGCAAAACTCTGAAGAAGGCTGACAAAAGGACTACTGATGCTGTTGGAATCTGACCTCCCTGCACTCGAAATGGATTTTCTGGAATTACAGAACTCCAAATGGAGCGCTCTCAACGGCGTTGGAAAGTAGACATCCAGAGATTTCCAGCAATATATAATAGTTCATACTTTATTTGGATATTGATGACGTAACTTGGCGTTGAACGCCAAGTTCATGCTGCTGTCTGGAGTTAAACGCCAGAAAAACGTCATGATCCGGAGTTGAACGCCCAAAACACGTCATAACTCGGAGTTCAACTCCAAGAGAAGCCTCAGCTCGTGGATTGATCAAGCTCAGCCCAAACATACACCAAGTGGGCCCCGGAAGTGGATTTATGCATCAATTACTTACTCATGTAAACCCTAGGAGCTAGTTCATTATAAATAGAACATTTAACTATTGTATTAGATGTCTTTTGACCACGTTTCATCTTTGGTCTCAGTTTGGTATTATTCTTCATCTTAGGAGGCCATTGAGCATGTTTTAGGGGGCTGGCCATTCGGCCATGCCTGAACCTTTTACTTATGTATTTTCAACGGTGGAGTTTCTGCACATCATAGATTAAGGGTGTGGAGCTCTGCTGTACCTTAAGTATTAATGCAATTCTATTGTCTTTTATTCAAATCCCTCTTATTCTTATTCCAAGATATTCATTCGTACCCAAGAACATGATGAATGTGATGATAAGTAAACCTCATTATCATTCTCACTTATGAACGCACGTGATTGACAACCGCTTCCGTTCTACATGCAACAAGAGCTTGAATGTGTATCTCTTAGATTCCCCAACAGAATCTTCGTGGTATAAGTTAGATAGATGGCGGCATTCATGAGGATCCAGAAAGTCTAAACCTTGTCTGTGGTATTCCGAGTAGGACTCTATGATTGAATGACTGTGACGAGCTTCAAACTCCTGAAGGCTGGGCGTGATGACAAGCGCAAAAGAATCAAGGGATTCTATTCCAACCTGATTGAGAACCGACAGATGATTAGCCGTGCTGTGACAGAGCATAGGAACGTTTTCACTGAGAGGATGGGATGTAGCCATTGACAACGGTGATGCCCTACATACAGCTTGCCATGGAAAGGAGTAAGAAGGATTGAGTTGAAGCAGTGGGAGAGCAGGCGTCCTTGAGCCATACAGTATCTTCATTCGCTTATCTGAAATTCCTACCAATGAATCTGCATGAGTATTCTATCCCTTTATAATTTATTTTCTTATTTCTATTTTCGAAAACCCATAAACCAATTTAATCTGCCTAACTGAGATTTACAAGGTGACCATAGCTTGCTTCATACCAACAATCTCTGTGGGATCGACCCTTACTCACGTAAGGTTTATTACTTGGACGACCCAATACACTTGCTGGTTAGTTGAACGGAGTTGTGTCCACTCGTGCCAATTACAAATTCCATAATTTTACAATTACGTGCAACTACAGCACCAAGTTGATGAATGCAACTCAAAGAATAGTGATCACAATTTCGTCCACCACCAGGTATCTTAAGCATTGACCCGGAGCAAGCGGGACGAACCACAACCCTTGCTACTGCCCAGGTATCTCAAGCATTGACCCGGAGTAAGCGGGACGAACCACAACCTTTGCTACTGCCCAGGTATCTCAAACATATATTCATTCAATCTCAATTCATATTATAAATCCTCATTGTTATCAAATCTCAAACATTAACTTGGAGCAAGTGGGACGAACCACAACCCTTACTACTACCCAGGTATCAGAGCTACATTCATTCAAAACTCCATAATTAACTCATTTATCATAAACATCCTTTTCCGTCTCATACCCGGAGCAAGTGGACAATGCCACTGCCTACTACCCGGGATTACACATCACATTTCAACATTTTCCATTATTATATATTTAACACATTCATTCATTAATCATATATGTATTTATACTCAGCCATAATCAGTAATGGCTTTGCCGTAACCCGACAATAACTCAGCCATCCGACTCATAGTTCAATCAAGAACCAGCCATTTATCAATAAATGTAGCCCTTCGACTCATGGCATACACGGTACTTCCACCGTCATCCTCCATATCTCATATAATCATCATTGATCATCATTGATCATAACTCTTCCCCTTGCTTCACTCGCAAGTTACCACATCCCCTAGCTCCTTTCTCATTGCTAGGCATATCATAATGATTTAATACATAAGGGGTGAGATCGGAGGCTTAGAAGTATGAGATTTGGCTTTTAAAACTCAAAAATCAACTTTGGCATGAAAGCAGGGCCACGCGTACGCGTACTCCACGCGCACGCGTGGATGCCCACAAAGCTCATCGACGCGTATGCGTCATACACGCGGACGCGCGGATTGAAACATAGCCAGACGACGCGTAAGCGTCAGCCACGCGTACGCGTGGGTGCATTTGCGTCCCAGGCACAAAACTGGCACAACTCTGGCATAACTCTCGGGAAAATGGCTGGGCATTGGGTGCAGCGCATCGACGCGCATGCGCGCACCACGCGCACGCGTGGATGGTGCCTTCTGGAAGAACGACGCGTACGCGCCAAGTGCGCCTACGCGTGGAGGGTCATTCTGCTAAAAATTTTCTAAGTTAAAAGCTGCAGAATTCACAGATTCAACCCCCAATCTTCGGACGGACATAACTTTCTCATTTTAAATCGATTTTCTCCCGTTCTTCGAACGGCATGGACATCTCGGATCCAATTTCACTTCTAAATAAGTTTGGCACAAAACGAAGATCTAGAGTCCAAGTTATGTCCCATCAAAGTATGCCCAAAAACCATGTTTTTATACAAAACCACAAGGTGCCCTTTTCAAAACAATCCATTTTCAACCCTTTTTAAAATCAACCAAAACATGCTAGTTTCAACCCTTTTTGAAATCAATCAAGATATACCAAAATCAACATCAAGCCTCCTCAACTCATACATTAACGCTTTGCCACGATTCACAAAACCGTCATATAACCATTTTTACCCATTTCAAACAAATGGCTAAATTACAAACACATTAACATGTCATACATCTTTCCTCATCCCAATTTCCAACAATAATATTTCCAATCAATCATCATTACACATAATCAATATTGTACTCACTGTCACATGGTTTCACCCACAAATCAACCTTAATCATTTCTCAAATATATATCACAACATACATATCTCTTATGCACCATCATGCCATCAAGGCATCAATAATCATGATCACATATATGACCACATAACATACCTCAACCAAAACCAAACATACCTCATCTATACAATTTCACCCAAAATTACCAATTTCCACACTTCTACTCCTCAAACCTCATCATTCAATAACCAACCCAATCATTCATATATTCATTATCTAAAATCCATCCAATCACTTGTGTCATCATACAATGCACACATCAACTTACCTTCCTTACCTCTTACCGGCCTCCGACCCAAAATTTATGGCCTCTGGCCCAATTTCACAATTTAAATGCATAAACCACAAATCAATACTCATTACCCAATACATCAAATTTTCAATACACCAAACATACAAGGCCACACAATTCTCAATCCAATCATTAATTTCACATTACATACCAACTATGCATATTAGCACCAACCATTTACACAATCCAAACTTAATCCTAGGGGCATCTAGCCTAGGAATTCTCATCACACCACACGGTACTTAAATGAAACTTAAACCGTACCTCTTGTAGCCAAACCAATTGAGCCTCTTCTTTAGAAGTCTCCACCAACCTTAGTCCCAAGCCTCACTAAAGTTCCTCAAGCAACGCCAATCTCCCAATTGTGCACCAAGATCATCAAATGCACTAACATAACCAATATCACATACATACATCAACCTAGGGCTCATAAAAATGACAAATTACAAGGGTTTGAGCACTTCTTACCTCAGCCCATATGAAGTAGGGATAGAACCCACTTGGAATCCATGTTGGAGTATCCCTAAACACTCAAAATCACAAGATTTCAAAACTAACTACCCAAAAACGTATAACAGTGGAGAATTTCGAAAACTGGGCAGAGATGAATGGAATACTCACTACAAAACTTAGATAGAATTGTAGAGGATGAAAAGAGCGACGCGTGGCCGCAAACGGCTCGTCAATCGGAGCTCCGTAGCTCAAGTTATGGTGATTTGAAGATCAAAGAGAGTTAGGTTTTCTCTCTTCTCTTCTCTCTTCTCTATTTCAGCGCCCCAACCTCTCTTTTAGGGTAAAATGAGCTGAAATGCTCATAACTAATGTTTATATATGTTGGGTCTTGGGCCCATTTAGGCCCAGTTCACTTATTTTTGTCCGTTGGCCCAATTTTGGACCAAAACCTTTAAGATTAGCGCTCTAAATCGCACTTCAAATATTTCTACCTCTCCAAATCATAATTCCTCATTTTCTTAATCCTATTTACTCATAATCAATTTTCTCAGCTGCAGTACCAGACAGGTCTCAGCTGGTACTGCCGGTCAAAATTCCACTGCGCGCTTTTACGCAGAAAACTATGTCTTCTGACTCGAAAAAATTCACTGAATTCAGATATCATATTTAAATCATCAAATTCCAATTGCCAAATCTTTCAACCATATTCGCTCCTACTTAACTCATTATTTAATTAATTTTGGTTAGACCGGGTATTACAACAATTACCTCGAATAAGTGTCTCGGATCCCTCGGCACCTATAGCTGAGGTGGTGAACACCCGACCAGTCTGTTGTGCTTTTCCAGCACCTTGTTTCTGTTTCTCCGGACAACTTGCGGCTTTATGCCCCGCCTTTCCACAAGTGTAGCACAAACCCCATCCAGCCTTGCATGGTGCTCCCGGATGGTGACTTCCACATCTAGTACAAGCTTGATAATTCTGAGGCTGCTTCCCAAACTTCTTCCCTTGGGAGTTGTTGTTGTTGTTGGGCCTCCTAAAAGAGCTTCCCCTCTTGAAAGACGGACCCCTAGGTGCAAAGCTCTTCCCTCGGTTCTGTGGAAATGATCCTTTGTGACTCCCTTTCTCAGCGGTTGCCCTCTTCACACACTCTTCAGCAACCCTACACTTGTTTACCAACTCGGAAAAGGTCCTAATCTCCATTGGTCCCACTGAACTAAAAATATCGCTCTGGAGTCCTCCTTCATACTTAACACACTTCCATTCCTCATATTCCATCGGAGTCCCTTGGCACATACGAGAGAACCTGAACAGCTCCTCAAACTTGTCAGTATACTCTGATATGGACATAGTACCCTGCTTCAGCTGCAGTAACTCAAGTTCCTTAGCTGTCCTAGCAAAAGTCGGAAACTACTTCTTATAGAACTCCTCTTGGAAAACATTCCAAGTGATATAGTCATCACCCTGCTGTAGAAAACGTCGGATGCCTTGCCACCAATGCGACGCTTCACCTGTGAGCATATAGGTAGCAAACTCGACACGCTGCCCTTCAGGTACCACTTGTACTTGCAGTGCTCGCTCTATAGCCTGAAACCATGTATCAGCCTCAGTCGGACTAGTAGTTCCCTTGAACTTAGGTGGATTAACCTTCAAAAAGCTTGTCAGTGTCATCAGGCCCTGAACTCCACCTTCATCATTACCATGGTTGTTCATCTGTTGACCAAGAGCCTCAGTAGTGGCTTGCATAGCAGCAGCCATGTGCTCCAACGCAGTAATAAAGTTCACCGGGTCATTAGGGATATTCTCCGGTGCACGAGCATTCGTACGACCTCTCGCACTACCTCTACCACGTCCACGAGGCGCCATCTGGTTCCTATACATACCAAACAATCGATATTAAGTTGATCAGTCTCAATATCGGAAGTCTAGTACTTCAAAGTCCCAAATGCATGCTCATGAACGTTTATGCCAATTATATCAAGCAGATATACTAATAGCACATAACACACACAGAGAGAATGCACAGAAGCATAGTCAGTCCATCCCTCAGGCTCTACAGGAACGAACTGCTCTGATACCATAATGTAACACCCTACCATACAGAGTCTTATGCTTAAGTCATAATTCAGAGATGGCAAGGTATTACGACCTCTAAAATAAAAATTTAGTACGTATAGTAGTACGAATGATTGATTATAACTAGGAGCCTTTGTAAAAAAAAGGGGTAAACAAAAATCGCAACTCGAAAGCGCAACACTCCGATCGATAACGTAACGAGCAAGGGTAAACCAATGCGAGATTATATATATACAAAGGAGTGTCAAAAACAGGAATATCAAGACTCAAGTTCCAGCTGCGAAGATAACCAGTCCAAGCATAGCAATATATACATATAATAAAAATAAGGAAAACCCTAAAGGAAACCCAAAGGGACACAAATACATAAAACCTATTCTCCAAAATCTCCCATAAGAGGATTCATCACAGTTTGTATTATTTAATGGAGATAAAAGTATCTAAACAAAATATATAAACCAAGACATAGCCCCGAGAACAAAGGATCTTCGCAAAGCTAGAAGTCTCCAGCATGCCTCAGCGGGAAACCTCACGTCCTGCATCTGAAAACCACAAAATCCGCATGGGTGAGAATCAGAGGTCCACAGCATGGTAACAGCTTCCACATATATAATACATAATAATAGAGGAAAGCCGAAGGCAATCCTAGAACTTCCTCCAGATAATTCAAAGCTTATAAACAAGCTAAACCATATAAGGGTATCTGACTAAAGATTCTTCAGTCTAACTAATACTTCCCTTTCCAATTCTTTCTCACCTCCCAACCACTGGTAGGAGTATAATGTAGCAAACACAGTTATATCAGACAAGAAATATACAAATAGGGACAAATAAGGCAGTTAGACAATTAGCAAGTAATATGCAGTCAAATAGGCAATCTCAAACAATTCATATAGTATGCATATGATGAATGTCTGTCCCTAGTGGCTGATGATATCATCTTGTCGGTTATAGAGCCAACCCGACAAGTCCTGGTCGCTAACCATTGGACTGTCCCTCTGTCACGCATCCCCAACTCGAGTTATACTCATTATAAACTTGATCATAATCATGATCAATATCCATCACCCTCACTGGTGAATATTTACGGGGGCGAGCTCATCCGGGTCTTTCACAGTGCCCGGCCACACTTACGACATAGGGTCAATAGAGTATGAAGTCTCAAACTGGAGCATGTGGTGGCTAGCCACTGCTACTACCCAGAGAAACTCGTATCTCAGATAGTGGAAGTGTAAATCACAATTATCAATAATTCAGCATAAACATGCATGAATTCTCATCCATGGATCAACATCCATATCAGACATCCGGCTCACGGTTCAGTCCAGAACCAGCCAATATTCATATCATACACAGCCATTCCGGCTCACGGTTAAATCCATAACCAGCCGTTTTATTAACAATTACAGCCTTTCGGCCCATGGCATAACAAGTACTTCTACCACCATCCTCCGCATCTCACATAATCATCTTTGATCCTCATTGATCATTCATTTTTCCCTTGCTTCACTCGCAAGTTACCTCATTCACTAGCCTTTCTTCTCGTAGCTAGACATATCATAATGATTTAAGATATAAGTGGTGAGATCGGAGGCTTAGAAGTATGAGATTTGCCTTTTAAAACTCAAAAATCAACTTTGGGATGAAAACAGGTCCACGCTTACGCGCACTCCACGCGCACGCGTGGATGGCCTCGAAAACTCATCGACGCGTAAGCGTCATGCATGCTAACGTGTGTATTGAAAACTAGCCAAACGACGCGCACACGTCAACCACGCGTACGCGTGGGTACTCTCGTGCCCCAGGCACAAACTGGTACAGTTCTGGCATAATTCTCTGGAAAATGGTTGGGCATTGGGTGCAGCACAATCGGCGCGCCCGCGCACATCACGCGCACGTGTGGATGGCATTTTCTAGAAGAACGGCGCGTATGCGCCAAGTGCGCCTACGCGCGAGGGGTCGTTCAGCTAAAAATTTTCTAAGTTAAAAGCTGCAGAATTCACAGATTTAAACCCCAATCTTCCAACGGACAAAACTTCCTCATTTTAAATCATTTTTCACCCGTTCTTCGAACGGCATAGACATCCTGGATCCAATTTCATTTCTAAACAGATTTGGCACAAAACAGAGATCCGTAGTCCAAGTTATGTCCCGTCAAAGTATGCCCAAAAACCATGTTTTTCATAAAAACCACAAAGTGCCATTTTCAAACATGTCATTTTCAACTCTTTTCAAAACCAATCAAAACATGCCAATTTCATCCCTTTTCTTTGAAATCAATCAATATATCTCAAGTTCAACATCAAGCCTCCTCAACTCACACATTGACACATTACCTCAATTTACAAAATCACTATCTCATCATTTTAAGCCACTTCACCCAAGTGGCTCAAACTCAAACATATTGACATATCATATACTCTTCCTCATGCCGATTCTCAACAACACCAATTCCAATAAATCATCATTGTACACAATCAATATCATACTCACCATCAACATGGTCCAACCCACAATTCAACCATAATCAATCATCAAGCATATATCACAACATGCATATTTCTCATACATCATACCATCAAGGCATCAATAATCATCATCAC
The DNA here is from genome assembly GCF_003086295.3 of Arachis hypogaea. Taxonomy (NCBI): domain Eukaryota; kingdom Viridiplantae; phylum Streptophyta; class Magnoliopsida; order Fabales; family Fabaceae; genus Arachis; species Arachis hypogaea. The sequence goes on from NC_092045.1 coordinate 23,626,955, forward strand.
ATATATGACCACAGCATATATCTCAATCATTCAACAACATCAACCATTCAATGCCTATCTTAGGGCCTCTAGCCTAAGTATTTCCTACCACATTACATATTAGATACGGGAATCCGAAACCATACCTTAGCCGATTTCCCAAGCTCAACCGGAGCACTTCCAAATCACTTATCCACAAGCTCTCAAAGCCTCAACACCTCCAAGAACAGATTTTTCACCACCAAATCCCTTTTTCAAGCTTTTCAAAATCACCACTCAAGCTCCAATATTCACATATACACAACCTAAGCCACAATCATCATACCCATACACAACATCTCAATACCCAAACATCATAGAACAACAAATTACACTAGGGTTGAGAATCTTACCACACCCAAGGTCCAAGGAGACAATATTAACCTTCTCCTTCAAGAGAGTTGGGTCCTATAACGTCAAAGAGCCCAAAATCTCAACATTTTCGCTCATAAAACTCGAAAACAAGGCTGGAATTTCGAAGAGCAAAACGTGGCTTACCTCAAGATTAATTGTATGGGTTTTTTAGAGCTCTCCGCGGTGAACGCGTGGCCGCAAACGGAGCGGCAATCGGATCTCTAGATCAAAAGTTATGGTGGTTTGAAGGTCAAGTGAGAGAAAGAACTTGAGAGAGTGTTCTTCCCTCCATGGCCTCCATTTTCAGCATGTGAGTGTGTTTAGTGAGGAGAGAGAATGCAGAAAACTAGGGTTTTGGTTTAGTTATGTTGGGCCAAGGGCCTACTTTGGGTCCGGTTGGCCCGGTTTGGCCCGTTCGGTCCAATCTTGGTCCGATTTCTATAAAATTGGTACCGAAATTCTCGTCTCAATCTCCTCTATCATATTTAGCCATAAAAATCAAATTTTGGGCTTTCTAGAATAAATTCTCATTTATGGGTTAATTAGCCGTTAATTAACCGGGTCTTACAAAATTCGTCACACCCGACCTTGATTTGCTGCTCCAAATCCGATTATGTCCTTAGGTGGTCCTTAAGCACTTTTTCCTCCTAAATCACATTAAGAACAACTTTAAATCCACAAACCCTCAACTGACCAAATCTCTCTCAACACATTAGGAAGGGATATCTCACCTTAGACTTGCTGAAAATTAATGTTTCTTGGCCCTCAAGTCAAGTTAAGCATGATTCCTAAGGAAAAATATCAAGAAAACACATGTTTTGCATGGTTTTCCTTGAAAACCGAATTGAAAGGGGAAAGGAACAGCCATCTCACCTTATTTCCATCCTTGATAAGTTACATGGTTATGTAGAGGAAGAAGAGAGGATCATTTTGGTGAAATCGAAATTTTGATTTGAGTTTTTGTTTAGAAGAAATCAAGCTTTAAAGATTAAGTGTTCATGAAAGTTTCTCTCTTGTTATTTTCGGCCAAAATGAAGAAATGAGACAGCCTTGGAGTGTCTTGGGGGTGTAAGGTGAGTTGTGATTGGTTGGCTTGGAGGTGGATTAAAATAATATTAAAATATCTCAGTTGTATAACTACTAAAACTAGATGTATCGGAACACTTATAAAAACATCTCTAAAAATTATTATCTGAGATACTAGCATAAAAGACACTAGTAACATATTTAATATGAGAATGGATCATGTATGATGAGGCCTTAGCATAGCTAAAGTCATCTGAGAGTGCTGGTGCTAAGCTGCACCAGTAAACTGTGAACCCGGTTAAACCGATTTTCTATTATTAACTAAAACTGACCAGGTAACCTTATAATATCAGTCAAGCATCTTCTAATACTAATGTAATGATAATATTATACTATTATCTCTCTTCTCTCATGAATCTAGTCCGGTTTATCAAACTGAGCCTATTTACGAAAACTAGAATCAAAACTCCTAACCGATACAATTCAAAAACTAGGTTCTTCATCACTGCGTTATCGAGCTTACCTCAAAAAGGTTCTAGCTTAAAGATGGCATAATAACAATGAGGATTGAGATACTTTATGATATATAAGAGGTGTTTCCTTTACTGATCTTCCGGAGAAATCCGTGCCTTCAGAAAAGATTTCACGTGCACGAAAATCGGGGTTGTTGCATGGGGCTACTTATATAGCCTAAAACTTTCTAGTTCATATAGAGGATTCCATGGAAAGCAATCTTCGTGTTTCATTTCAAGGCACCATAATTATACATTGTAGTGATCTTTGTTAATTGGGTAGGACATGTAGCAAACCTCATCCTTGACCGTTACCAATTTATTGTAATCTGACTTTGCCTTGTTAGGAATTTGAATATGATGTCACTTGACACTTGTAGCAATTTATGAAGAATTTCAGGACAGATTCAGGATCATGAAAATTTAGACCACCAAAATTAATCCAGAAGACTAACTCATTTAGTGAAACGTAGTCAGGCCCAACTTTTTTGATGTCACCATTGGCAACTCTCTTCGATTTTTATTTTTGCACTTTGCTATTTCAGATTGTATACCAAATTTGTGTGTCATGAAATTTTTCTTGAAGGCATGTACAACGCAATAGTATGTCGTGGACAGATAATATGCAAAGGCAGAGATTGAGATGCACGTTGATGCTTAAAAGACGTGTGGTTGAGTTAATTCGTAAATATTACAAGTTAGGATGTTCTAGATGAGTAGCATGTTCTTGCAGCCTTCATTAGTGAACATTAGGCAAACATTCCGATGATAAGAACCAACAGTGGTAAAATCATTGCAGTTTTTTAACTATGTTAGGAGCGACAATGCCTTTGATGCACTTGTTAAAGTATTGACACTGAAAATTGCATTATTAGTGCTTCTCCATTGAGGGAACCAAATATGCAATAAAAGTGTGTGTTGATTTGGAGAAAAAGTCAGTTGGTATTGCAACAGAAACTTATATTCCTTCAATAAAAGGTACCAATATTTGTTCATGACTCTGTATCTACAAGCACATGCACTATCAGTCTTCTTCAAGATACACAGTGTAACACCTTATCACCCTAAACCTTACCTCTAGCCATAAAGTAAATGACGACAAAGCGTCACGACAATTCTAAAGCTCATACAGTAATATATAATCAAAAAATATTAAAACTAGAAGCCCAATGAAGGATAGACATACCTTCTAATCTTGCAAAACCAACTCCAAACTAAATACCTCTTTCTCATTTCATTGGCTGGGAAATTCATACAATTTAGCAACCCCCACAACCAATGACCAAGCAAGCTTGGTGGGATTGATATCACTCACAAAATCTCGAGTTCCAGCCATAATCTGAGCTTACAACAATTTCAAAATGACTCTTTGTAGGTAAAAATAACAATATATATTTGGGATGACCTGAATGTTAGTTGTGTAAATAACCTTCAGCTTCCCACTATTTATACAAAATGTTTCATGTCACCATTCCTGCAATGAGCGGAAAAATTCCATGGCTATGGAAAACATGTTAAATTTTTAAACACCTTGTAAGAGAGCCAAACCTGAGCCACTCACTAGTAGATGCAGAAAAGATAGCCTTCTTCTCGCTATATACACACGATCCTGTCACATACTCTGCAATGGATGCTCTGCACTGGGTTCTAATATGCTTCCTCCCGAGTTACAATGTCCTTCAACGCGGGAAGATTTTCTAATTCGATATGTAATTCAAATTTCATAAAAGCCCCCTTCTCTAAATTAGAATACATGGCCTCTTTAGGAGGGAATATTGTTGTTGCCTCGTTTACTGAACTCCTTGATTTGTGAGAACCCCTCCTCTTACAACGGCCAGCTCCTGAGCTCAGTATTCTCCCAACCATGGCCACGTGTTGCATCTTACGAATCCACTAAAATTGCTCTTTTGGAGGGAATACTGTAATTCACTCTTTTAGCTCTACTTCATTCATCAGAAGTAGTCCACAGAGAAGCTGTGCAAGAAGTATTTAGTTGGGCTTTATAGATGAGTTTAGTTTCCACCAAAACCTACACACATGTTGTCACCAACAGAGTTTGGAAGTATGCTAACTTTGGAATTGTTTATTAGTTTTCTTCTATGCTAAACCTAGCAACGTGTCGTCACTGAATACTATAGTTATTAACTGTTTTTGGAAGGAATACTATAGTTTTCTAACGACGTATTGGTCATGGAGAAAGCTTAATTTGGAAGAAACACTGTTGTGCCTTGTTTTATGGACTACTTAACTATTAATTATATATCTAAAGATGTGAATAAAAATATTTGGTTTATATATTTTATTTAAATGATTTTTTAAATAATATAAAATATAGTTAAATAAAAAATATTTATCTTTTTTTAATTTCTTTAATTAAGTATTAAAAATTCAAAAAGAGCTATGCATCTCATCATTCATAATTGAATCCAACGGCTCAAAAATGCTACTACAATTTGTTTGCTGTAATTACTCACAATAAGTTTTAGGGCTTATAAACTCAAAGATTAATGAAATAAAAAATGTTTATTATGATTTATGATTTATGATTTACTCAATGATTTAAATATAATAATATTTTGCTGTCTCCTTGTTACAAATTTAATCACAGGAGTCACCTAAGTGAATTTTTATTACAACGAGGCAATCAAAATATGACATTTAACGGATAATAATAATAACAATAATAATAATAATAATAATAATAATTGTTCTGGTCTAAATAACTGAGGTATAAGTTGTTGGTGATTAGTCTTTGTACTAAATCTAGAGGTCATTATACCGAACTTATATTTTCAACAAGAATGTATTTCGGTGCAAAAGTGAACAATAAAAAAAGAAAAAGTACCTGTAAAAACCATTTCGATACTTAAGTCAGTTCAATGTGTCTTAAAAAAATATCTTATATTCTTTATATATAGGGTGAGGTGTTTAACGGTTACATCTGTCATGATTATTTTTTCATTTAAGAATAGTTATATCGCATTGGGATGTTGTGATACTTAGTCGAGCGTTTGATTCCGATTTGTACCGTTTGGGAGAATTATAGCTCATTAAGCCGAGCAATATGTACGATACCGAGTTATGACTTTTGATTATAACAGTCATATCACAGTCCCCGAACTTGGCCTGAGGATATTTTTAATGAAACAGGTTGAATTTTTGATGAGTTATAACTCGATGAGTGTGATAGTTATAGAGTCCCCAATTCAACATACTTTATTAAAAATAAAAATTGAATAATAATAAAATTTGGATAGAAGTGACCGTGATTAAGTGAAGAGATAGAAAGAATTCAATGGTATTAAAAGAGTTTTCCACTTTCCAAAGCCATTTATACCATCGATTTGATTTATGTAACGGTTGCTGGAATTCAACCGGTTACTATTATGTTTAATTAAGTGATTTGAAATTCAAATGGGCTTTTGTAAAAAAATGTTTAGGAAGATTGTTCATAAAAAAATGAGTAAAAGAGGTACATATCTGTTTTTTTTTTTTTTTACTGTGTGTTTTTCTTTCTTCCTCTTACTTTTCTGGGTTTTTGAGAATGGGTTTTAAGAGAAAGAAGAAGACTAAAGTGGATTGGTCATATGATTGGGTAAGTGAGGATGCCAAAATGTGAGTTTCTTTGCGTGACTAAAATAATGAGAATAGGGTCTAGAGTTCGTTTGGAGTTCTTGCCGTGTTCCAGTGAGGATCGTGTGTTTCATAGGGAGAGGGTTTTAAATTCTTCTACATGCATAGTTGTGTTTTGAAGGAGTTGAGAGTTAAGCTTCCATTTACAGACTTTCAATGTCAGGTGTTGAAATAGTTGAACTGTGCTCCATCGCAGCTTCATCCCAACTGGTGGGCTTTTTTGCGAAGTTTCGAGGTTTTAATGAAATTTTTGGAAGAAAATCTTCGTTAGAATTATTTTTCTCTATGTTCCAGGCAAAAGGAGTCTGGAAGAGTGTTTGGGTGAACTTGAATAGTACCCCAGGTTTTGCTGTTTTTAAACTATATAAGTCCTCTTTCAAGGACTTTAAAAAAATGTATTTAAAGGTCAGGAGTGCCGAGAATGATTTTCCATTTTCTTGGATGATAATCTGGGGAGAGGTTCCCCTTGTGGTGGTGTTCAGAGCATCAAAACATACTGGGTTTTGAAGTTATTAGTAAGAGAAATGAATGCTTCATTGAATACTTGGTGGAGGTTATTGACCGAAAAGAGTTTATCTCAGTTTTTGATTTACTTCAATGGGAAGAGATTAGGCAAGCTGTGATAGATTACCTGAGTGAGTTTGTTAAATATGACTTGGTAGTCATAGTTTGTGTATTAAGTGTTATCCTCACTGTTTGATTGTGTTTTGTATCAAGTGGGAAATATTCCGGTGTTTTCGCTGCTACTTTGAGAGCTTGGTTTAAGAGCGAAAATCTCGAAAAGGAAGGTTTGTCATCAAATTTGGATAAGGCGGTCGGAGTGGGTGAGGTTAATCAACCTCTCCCAATACAAAAGAAAGTTATATTGAAGAAAAGGAAATCCAATGTTGTAGATTTATCGGAAGGCTCAAGTGAAAAGGGTAAAGAAATTCCTCTTGAGGAAATACATGATTTTATGGAGAATTAAAAAAAACTCCATGATGTTTCCGACCATAGTGATGGGTTGTCTGTTTGGGGAAAGGACTTCCCTTTTATGGTCATGACTGACGAGGTTTGTCAATCATCGGCAGATGTGGCATTTGCAGATGAAGTCGGAGACATCGCCATTGACCAGTATATGCAAGTATGACCTGTTTGTATTTTATTTTGGTCGTTTTTCCTTTATTAATTTGTATCTTTTGGTTGTTGTTTTAAGGTGCTTGGTTTGCAATTAGCTAGCCTTGGTCGGAGCCAAGAGATTAAACATAAGAAGCTGTTAGGGCAAAGTGAAGCACCGAATAGGCTAAAGGAGGAATTTTCTCTGAAGAAGAATGTAATTGCAGAGTTGGAGGTAAAGATTTTTGAAATGGAAAAATAATTATAATTGATGAAGGATAACTATTCAAAGGAGGTTGAAGCATTGAAAAAGAAGGAAATTGATCTATCCAACATGAGAAATCAAGTGATTGAGGTGACTGCAAATTTAAGGATTTATAGAAAAATAAGGAAACTGAAATATTGGATTCCTTTGTGGAGGGGTTTGAGCTTGCGTCTTTTCAAGCCAAGTTTTTGGAACCTGACTTTGATTTCTCCCAAATGGATCCAGGGAAGATTGTTCGTGATGGAGCTATGGTAGATGACGATGGAGCTGCGAGGAGGGGATGAAAATATTGAGTAGTTTATTTGTGAACTTTGCTATTTTCGTTAATTGTATGTTATTTCGAACTTGTTCGCTCTGTATGGAGCTCTTGACTGTTTATGTTTTGGTCTTTTATAATGACCAAAAAAGTATTTATTTTGAAGCTGATATGGTATTAAGTTTTATTTTGGATTGTTAATGTCTATCAGTTTTGAAGTTGGCAGTTTAGAATCCAAAGTTTGTTCGATAGGATTGGAAATACGCCTATGGTATTTGCATTTGATATAGTTTGCATGACCTAAGTCATTTGTGTGTTTGATTGTTACATCTCAAAGAGATATAAGTCTCAAATTGAGATTTGTAGATATATGTCAAAATTGAGGACTGTAAATATAGATCGGAATTGAGGATTTGCAAATAAATAGAATTCGGTGAATTAGAATTGTAGCCGCATATAAATCTGAAAGTTAGAGTAATAAGATAAAATAAATCTGAAGATGTAAAAGTCTATAGAATTTATCGACCTTTGTTTACAAAGGTGCAGGTAGGCATGCCTCGTTAAAACCTCTCCAAGCAAAATCTTCTTTGGAAAAAATCTTGTGAGTAGAAAAAAGAGTACAAGCCTGACCCTGACTTTTAACTATAATAATGTTTTAAAGAGGAAACATTCTAAGTGTTAGGAAAAGTTGTACCATCCAAGGATTGTAGGCGATATGTGCCATTCTCGAGGGCCTCAACAACTCGAAATGGGCCTTCCCAGTTTGCGGTGAGCTTTCCATGTGATGAAAGTCTTTGGACCTGCTCTGTTTTTTCGTAGTACCAAATCATTTGTTTGAAATGATTGAGGATTGACCTTTTGGTTGTGTCGTCGAGCTATGATTTGCTGAATTCGTCTATTTGGCTTCTGATGGAAGACTGAGAGATCTCTAAGGGTATCATAGCTTTAGATTCATATACCAATCTGAAAGGTGTTTCTTTTGTTGTTGAATGAATAGTAGTATTGTATCCCCAAATAACATCGGGTATAAGATGAGCCCATAGTCCTTTTACATCATCTAATTTTTTTCTTAAGGCATGTAAAATGACCTTGTTGGCCGCTTCTGCCAAGCCATTTGTTTGTGGGTGTTCCACTGAAGAGAAGTGATGTTTTATTTTCAGATTCTGCGAAAAGAAGGTAAATTTTTTTCGACAAACTGGAGACCACTGTCAGTAATGATATGTCGAGGTATGCCAAATCTACAGATAATGTACTTCCAAATGAAAGAGATCATTTTTTGAGATGTTATTTTAGCTAAAGGCTAACCTTCAATCCATTTTGAAAAGTAATCAATTGCTACGATTAGAAATTTTTTCTGCCCTGGTGCTAATAGAAAAGGGCCGAGTATATCAAGCCCCCATTGATTAAAGGGGCAAGTTACGTCATAGTAGTGGAGTTCCTCAGCATGGATATGTATATTTGGGGAGTGCTTCTGGCAATTAGGGCATGCTTTGACTTTGGCAACACAATCTTGCTGTAAGGTCGACCAGAAGAATCCTGCACGAAGGATTTTAGATGCTAAACTCCGAGCTCCCACATGGGTCCTACAGATGCCATCATGTGCTTCAGATAAAGCTAAGTCAGCTTCTAACCTGGAATGGCATTTCAAAAGAGGACGAAAAAATCCTCGTCTATAAAGAGAGTTATTGAATATGGTAAAAAATGATATTTGTCATCGAAAATTTTTCTCATTGCTGAGGTTTTGCGAGATATTTCCCGTTTTCAGATATTGCAAATATGGCCACTACCAGGTTTAAATATTTTGCTAAGAGATGATCCTTTAATCTGAAAAAGGTTGTTTACCTGCTGTACGACAAGTAGAGAGTCGCGGTATACCTTTAATTCCAAGATTTGTAGCTCTGTAGCGAGCCTCAGCCTTGCAATTAAAGCCTTATATTCTGTTTGGTTGTTGCTTGCTTTGAAAGACAAAAGTACAAAATGTTCCAAGACGAAACCATTGTCTCCTTCCATCCAGATTCTTGCCCCACATTCCTGAGCTCGGAGCAGTGAATTCGGCGACAAAGTTTGCTAGGTATTGTGACTTGATCGGTCCCCTACTTTGATATCTTATGTCGAATTCAGATAGCTCGACCGACCATTTGATAAGTCGGCCTGCAAGTTTTGGTTTATGTAAGACTTGACGCAATGGTTGATCCGTCTGAATGTGGATCACATGGCTTTGAAAGTAAGGTCGGAGTCGTCTGGCCAAGAATACCAGTGCTAGTGCTAGTTTTTCTATCTTCAGATAGCGGAGCTCAGCATGTTGTAAGGACTTGCTTACAAAATAAATTGGTTGCTGTATTCTATTTCTTTCCGTAATAAGAGCATAGCTTATAGCCCAGTCAGTAACTGAGAGATAAAGAAAAAGTTCTTCCCCTTGCAAAGGTTTTTGTAAAGTTGGGGGGTTTTGAAAGAGTTGCCTTTAAAACAACAAAAGCATTTTCACAGTGTTCAGTCCATTCAAAATTGTTTTTCTTTTTTAAAGTTTGGAAAAAATAAGAAGACTTGGAAGCTAAACATGATAAAAATATAGATAATGCAGCAAGTCTCCCTGTTAAACGTTGTACTTCCTTTACTGTTTGCGGACTTTTCATCTCCAATATTGCTCAGCATTTGTCAGGGTTAGCCTCTATACCTTGGCTGGTTAACAGAAAACCCAAGAACTTACCTCAATGTACTGCAAAAGCGCATTTTTTTGGGTTTAGGCACATGTTGTAGTGTCTGAGTTGAGTAAAGATTTTAGTAAGGTCATCAACATGTTTGTTGCCGATCTTTGTTTTGGCCACCATGTCATCGACATAGACCTCCAAGTTTCGTCTGATCTGTTTTGCAAATACCTTGTCCATAAGACTTTGATAGGTCACCCCTGAATTCTTTAAGCCAAAAGGCATAACTTTATATCAGTAATTACCATATTCAGTAATAAAAGTAGTTTTATTTTGATCAGATGGATACATAAGGATCTGGTTATACCCAGAGTAAGCATCCATAAAGCTAAGTGCTGCATAACCAGAAGCATTATCTACTAAGGTATCGATAGATGGCAAAGGGTAAGAGTCTTTTGGGCATGCTCTATTGAGATCAGTAAAATCAACACACAGGTGCCATTTACCATTGTGTTTCTTTACCATCACGACGTTGGCCAGCCATGTTGTGAATCTGATTTCTCGAATAAATCTAGCATTGATGAGCTTTTGGGTCTCTTCCAAGGATGCTTTCTTTTTCTCTGTGCCAAGGTTCTGCTTTTTCTATGCTATAGGTCGAGCAGAGAGATTGAGTGCCAGCTTGTGAGAGATGATCAAAGGATCAATCCCGGGCATGTCAGCAGGAGTCCATGCGAAAAGGTCGACATGTTGCTGTAAGAAGTTTTGAATTTGATTCTTTTCTTCGGTGTCTAGTTTTGTACCTACATAAGTATATTTGTTAGGATCATTATTGAAATACATTTTTTTAAGTCTTCTATTGGCTTCGGTCATTCGAGGAACTTGGCTCGTGGGTCCAAATCGGCCAGTGCTAAGACCTCGTTGGAACTGTTGACGTTGTTTACTTGAGCCCCCAGAGCTCGGTTCGGTTACTTCAAGCTGATGTTGTAGTATTGTTGTGCTTCACGATCATCGCTGTGAATAGTTGCAATAAGATCGTCTTACATAGGGAACTTAACACAAAGATGAATTGTAGATACGATTGTGCTGAACTTATTTAAAAAGGTCGGCCAAGTATTAGATTATAAGGACTGAAACAATCGACAACTAAATACTGAACATCATATGTTTTGGATAAAGGGTGCTCACCCAGTGTAGTTTGTAACCACACAGATCCTAATACCAGGACTCGTTCACTTGAAAATCCGACCAAATCTCCACAGGAAGGTTGAAGTATGTTGTTGCCGAGCTTCATTTTTCGAAATGTTGAATAAAATAGAACATCAGCACTGCTCCCTGGGTCGAGCAGGAGTTTTTGACCCAAGAGGTCACCCAACTGAAGAGTTATAACAACAGGAACGTCCAAATTTGTGATGTTCGTATTAAAATCGATGGACTCGAATGTCACTTGTAGAAGATGAGGAGCTGAGTTTGGCCCATTTGAGGCTCCTTCTACCGACAACATAGCTCGGTAGGATCTTTTGTGTGCCGAGCTTGATGCTCCTTCTCCTGCAAAATCTCCAGATATACGGTAAATAATATCTCGTGGTTGATCAGGGTGTTGGTGAGTTGCTTTATCCTTTTCTCGGGAATATTACCATGTAGAGGTCTGTTCGGCGGAGTTGGCGAGTCATTTCTACATGTGGCCACTGATGTACTTATCCAGATGACCTTGCCGAGTTAATCGCTCCAACAGGTCCTTGGCGATGACACATTCATCCGTGGTATGCCCATGCTTTTGGTGGAATGTACAATATTTAGACTTGTTGGCATTCTTTGCATTTAGGTAACTTCCAGCCTTTCTAGGGGGTTTGATGAGTTTTGAGTTCAAGATTTCTTTGATGATGTCATCTCTATTCGCGTTGAACTGTGTATATGAGTCGTTGATAAACCCATATTTTGTGATATATTTTGTGCTTAATTTGAGTGATTTATTCAATCCTTCACCCACTTATTCATATTAATTGCATAGTTTTACTTTCCCTTCTTTATTATGTGATGCATGTGAAAAACATGTTTTCTATGCTTTAAAATTAATTATTTTAATTACCTTTATTTCCATTCGATGCCATGATTAGTGTGTTGAGTAGTTTCAGATCTTCTAAGGCAGGAATGACTTAAAGGATGGAAAAGGAAACATACAAAAATGGAAGGAAAGTGTAAAACGGAGTTTTTGGAGAAACTGGCATCCACGTGACCGCATGGACGACGCGACCGCGTGCCAAGAGCGAAGAAGCAGCGACGCGGCCGCATGACTGACGCGACCATGCGCCTAACGAAGAACACCTATGATGCGGCCGCATGACTGACGCGACCGCGCGACAAAGAAAACTCCAATCTACGTGACCGCGTGACCCACGCGGACGCATGACAGAGGCCAAGCACCAGAAATTGCAGAAAACGCTCATAGCGGATTCTGAAGCCCTTTTTGGCCCAAATCCAAGTCCAGAATCCATAGACCAGAGGTTATGAAGTGAGGGAATGCATTCATTCAGAGAGAGCTAGGCATTTTTTAGTCACTTTCCATGATTTAGATCTAGTTTTGAGAGAGGTTCTCTCCTCTCTCTCTCTTTAGGATTTAGGATTTAAGACTTCTCTTAGTTTTAGGAGTGACTCTCGATCCCAGGTTCAATATTTTTTTACTTTATATTTATCTCTTATTTTCAGAAATTTGAATGCTTGCTTGTATTAGTTATGTTGCCTATTTGGCCTATGCCACTTTCATGATGATTTTCTTATTCAATGATATTTGAGGTATTTCAGTTTATGATTGTCCCTTTTTATTATCCCCAATCTGATGATATTGTTATTCCAGTAGATTTAATTTCTTTTCCTTTTGGTCTTGGTTAAGAAATCAGTAACTCAGGAGTTACCTCAACTCAATATAATTGATAATTGTTATCTATGATAATTGAATTGAACTTCAATAATCCCAACCTTTTCTTAGGAAATAAATAGGATTCGAAGATCAACTAATTAGTCGCTTGACTTTCCTTTGCTTTAGTAAAGGTCAACTAAGTGGAATTAAGATTCAACTCTCATTATTATTGATAAGGATAACAAAGTCTGAACTTCCAATTTCTCATACCTTGCCAAAAGTTTGCTTTACAGTATGTATTTATTTTAATTGTCATTTAAATTATTTGCCATATTTATTCCTCATTCCCAAAACCCTAATTTTACCTTTTTCATAGCCAATAATAAGAACATATCTCCCTGCAATTCCTTGAGAAGACGACCCGAGGTTTGAATACTCGGTTATCAATTTCAAAGGGGTTTGTTACTTGTGACAACCAAAATGTTTGCACGAAAGGATTTTTGTTGGTTTAGAAACTATATCTACAACGCGACTATTTTTATAAAATTCTTTACTAGCAAAAATCCTAACGTCAGTCGTATCGATGAGTTATCTTGAAAGTTTTCTTATTGTCTCGTGTTCTATCCTCGTCTTTTGTAGTATGAGATTTTTCTGATTTCCGAGCTTGGCGGAGCTCTTCGATATTCATCTGTCCTTTGGCCTTTTTGCGAAACTCAGCGAAAGTCTTTGGCTTGGCCACAGCGATCTCTTCTTGAAATTTTTCCGGCCGGAGTCCACTCTTGATGGCACGCAGATGTACTTTTGGATGCAGGTCTGGTATGGTGATAGCTACCTCGATGAAACGGGTGATGTAATCTTTCAGGCTCTCATTCTGTCCTTGCTTTATTGTATTTAGATAATCGGAATCGTGCTAGTAAATAGAAGCAGCAGCAAAATGATCTTCAAAAAGTTTTGCGAGCTCCTAAAAATGAGAAATAGAATCTGCAGGCAAAGAACAAAACCAATCAAGTGCAGGACCGTCTAAAAAAGTAGAAAAATAACGGCATAAAACAAGGTCAGAAGCACCATTTACTACCATTATTGATCGGAATTTTTTGACGTTCTTCTTTGGGTCTCCTAACCCATCGTAAGGAGTTAGGGTCGTCGGCAAAGTGAATCTTCTGGGCATTTTAAAATTCATGATGTCATCAGTGAACGGCCCTACAGCATTGTCGGGTTCATTGTCTTCATCTGCTAGCCGAGCTTCTTCGTGTCGAGGAGTTTCAGAAACGTGTGTCGGATCGGATTCATGGTCTTCATCCTCCACTTATTCAATGCGATCACCATTATTTTCAATCCGGGCATTAGTAAGTTTAGCTATCTGGTTTGCCATCCTCTAATTTTCCTCCGCTATGCGTTGGTTTGCTTGTTGCAGCTCAGTTACCATTCGAAGAAGTTCGGAGGGCATTGGAGGGGGTTGATTAGCCATGGATGACAAAGAAATTTCAAGGTCAAGAAAAGGGTAATAAGGGTTTTATTTCTCGGGCCCCACGGTAGGCGCCAATTATTCTGACCTGGATAGTCGAGGTATAAGTTGCCAGTGATGAGTCTTTGTACCGAGCTTGCAGGTCATTGTACCGAACTTATATTTCCAGCAGGGATGTACCTCGGCGCGAAAGTGAACAACAAAAGAAGGAGGGAAAGTACTTGCAAAAGGCACTCCGATATTTAAGTCAGTTCAATGTGTCTTAAGAAAATACCTTACCTTCTTTATATGTAGGGTGAGGTGTTTGACGATTACATCTGTCATGATTATTTTTTCATTGAAGAGCAGTTATATCGTATCAGGACGTTATGATACTTAGTCGAACGTTTGATTCCGATTTGTACCGTTTGGGCGAATTACAGATCATTAAGCAGAGCTATAACGTACGATGTCGAGTTATGATTTTTTATTGTAACAGCCATATCAATAATTAAAAAAAAAAGAGTATAGTACTATATATTTTTATTTTTAAGGTATGGGTCAAATCTTAATTTAGTTTCTAATATTTTAAAGTCTTATTTTATCTAAAAACTTTTTAAATGAGTTTAATATTGTCATATTATTAAATTTAATACGAATAATTAACGAAATGAATGACATAGATATTATTGTTAAGTTATATTTTTTTTCTTGTGTTAGAAAAATATAACCAAAATTTTTTTGTAAAACAATTCTAAAATCCTATTAGTCAATTATGAACAATCTAAAATAAAAAAAAATTACGTTAGTAATTATTAGTAAATCGATTTTAATCAAATTAAATATATTGACTATTTAATATACTAATTATTCGTATTAAATTTAACGCTGAGATAATATTAAATATTAAAATTTAAAATAAGACATTTGACATATTTTAAAAATAAAATAAAATATTTAAAATATTAAAAATTAAATTACAATTAAACCAAATACCAAACCAAAATAATCCTTTACCCTAATAATCATCGTCATCGTTGGGGATGGTCCATATCTTTGATTCTCAAGTTGAATGGCAGAAGTTTTCACTTTTAATGGTATAGTACTCTTTCGTGATCAAATATTCCAATGTGTTTTTGGAATTATTTGTCAGATTAAGAGATGCCAAAGCAGGATTTTCCCGAGTCAGGTTTTTCATTAAATGTGGGAAAATGATAGATAATGAACTTGGTAAACGCTTTGACTCGAAGAGCTCAAAGCTCAAAGCTCAAAGTGTGCATTCTAGAAACATTAGGCAGCGGTAAAATTGGAAAGAGGTGTTAACTATTCAGACAAATATCCAGCTCTGTTTTTTTAACTAATACAAAATACTAAAATAATGGCACCACATCTTTAGACGATTTTTTACATGTTCAAACCGCCTATAATGAAATTCTACCCTTTTCAGCAGTAGCCACACTTGTGGTCATTATTCATTATCATTTATAAAAATATAGGATACTAACATATTATTTATTAATTTATTATTAATTATTATATTTTAAATACATATATAAAAAAATATATCTTAAAAATATATCTTTAAAAATATTTTTATTAAATATAATTATAAAAAAATATTTTTATTAGATATATTTATAAAAATATTTTTATTAAATATAATTATAAATAAAAATTAACAAAAATTAACAAAAATATTATTAATAACATAGCAAGATTATTAACATTTAAGCACATTTCATTTATATAAGAATCCAATCGGTACGTTGTAATTTTAAATAAATTGATGAGAGCTATTTATGGTGTATGAGTAGACATAATATTACTCAAGATGCCAAAAATAAACTACCAAATTAACTATTTTTATAAAAATACGTATAAAAATAAATTTAATATAAATATTTATATATAAATACATTATCACTCGCTTAGATAACATTTGTTTAAAGAAAAAATAGAAAAAAAAATAAAAAATAAAAAAATAATTATTTTTTATTATTTAGTTGAAGAGAAAAACTAAAAAAAAAATAATGAAAAAAATTGATAGAATCTATTAATTTTTTTCTTCAACATTAAAAAAAATTGAAAAAAAAAACTAATTCTTTTCTCTTTATTTTTAATATTATCCTTTCACTTTTTTCAATATATTTAATAATATTAGGATAAAATTATCTTTTTATAGCATTCTTTTTTTTATTTTTCTTCCGTCCAAACACATCTAAGAAAAATAAAAATCCACTCAATTTTTTTTATCTCTATTTCTTTCTTTCCAATCAAACATAACCTTATTTTCTCTATTTCTTTCTTTCCAATCAAACATAACCTTAGTAATTGAATTTTAGTATGTACAAAATATTTTTAAATATCAATATAATAAACTAATAATCCAAACCTAAACATCATAACAAAGTCTCACACTATCCACTCAGACATCCAACATTTTTAAGAATTATTATCCACCACTTAACATTACCAAATTCGAATTCAAATGCAGTATATTGAAAGACATGCTAATGTAGTATATCAACTAAACCTCAGCTGCTCATTGCTTCTGTGTTAAGCCACTAATAAAGCCTACGCAGGATTACTTGAGTTCTGACTACTATCATTGAATTTGTAAATAAATTTTCTTCTTGTAATCAAATCATGGTTTATATTCAAACCTGACGGATAATTTAACAAAAATAAATAAAATAAATAGTCACACTGTCAAAGGTTAATGCTCAAAATAAATTATTAACACGTTTATAAGGTAAAGTATCATCCAAATCCAATTATACTCCACAAATCAAATAACAAAACAGTTACACGGCTGTAAAGATTATAGTAAAACAATTCTGTATCTTCCAATAATAGCATGCAAGATTGAATTGAAACCACAAGACACTACTCAGTTACAAAATGTAACATGTCTAATTGTGCATTCAGTGATTATTTATTTCTTTGCCTGTGAAAAAAAAATCTGGGGGATTAATGAATATATATATATATATATATATATATATATATATATATATATATATATATATATATTATATTCCTCATAGATAGGGTGAAAAATAAAAATAAATAAAAGAAATAAACAAACTAAATTAATCATCTGATCCTAGGATGTCTTTGTCTTCGTTCATCAACTTCATTCATCCAATCATTGAGCCACAGAAGTCCCTTGTATCCATAATATGTAGCAGTAACAAGTACGATCAAAATAAAAAGGTACAGAAGGAGCTTCTTTGTTGTAGAAATAATTTTCTGTTCAGTGATTAACAGAAAAAGAAGATGATCAGTGGAAAGAGACCAGGAGACATAGTTAGAGCATGGAAAGAAAGAACTCTTCTCTCAAATAATCAATATACCTGTATTTTTGTTGCTTCCTTAGATTCTTGGACTCGTTTCTGCCTTTTTCGTCGCTTCGGAGCCAGTTTTTCATTATCTGTCTCTTTTACCTTTGAAAATAGCTAGAGTATTAGACAACACTAATTCAGAGCATACGCCATAGAGGCGTGCATCTCCAATTTAATGAAAACAGACTGAAGAGTGAAGTGAAAATTTAAGAAGTGGAATTATATATTCATAGATACATATCAGAATATTTAAAAAAATATATATATAGTTCAAACATGCATGTCATACTATTAGGTTCACGAAGTTAAGTACAAGGGATCATCTATGACTTATGGCTGAGTTTGGTTTTGACAACAGAATAAGACAGCACACTAAGAACATGACACAAAGAACGACACAAAAATTAGTGTCTTTATGTTTTGTTTGTTAATAAACTAAATATAAGATAAAACAAATTATGAGAAGTCCAATTTATTATCATTTTCTTCCGCGCACACAAATTTAGGGAAAAAAATATAATGATAAAAAATGTAATTGTGAAAAATTGATAGGGATAATGAAAAAATAAGTGTCTTTTATTAGTGTCTTTGTGTCCCTTCTATCAAAGACACAAAATACACTAATTTAGTGTCTTAGGACACAATGTCTATGTCTGTCTCAGCTGCCAAACATGATTTCGTGTCTCAGTGTCCTACTCTCTATCCCATACGTGTAAACAAACACAGCCACATAGAACAGATGGAGAATATAAACCTTATGAAACTAATCCTATATATAAATTAATTTTCATATACATAAGATTGAGTATTCTTGACCATTCAAGGTATCATATTGGTTGAAAATATTATTGAAAAAAATCAGATTTTGATAGAAGGTTTCATCAGAAAACAAGTTTTATTATTGTAATGTATAGATGTTGCAAAATTTTAAAAACAAAGTGATTGTGCAAAAATGGTAATAGAACTACTTTTATACTATTGAATATTATATCAAAATTTTTGCTCTCCTATAAGCTTTCAGGTTTGATCAGACCTGTATCCAACTAATGAGACAAAACTCAGATATTACAGTCTAAAAGTTCCTAGAAAAGATGAGAATTAAACTCGCTAAATCTCCATTTTCTTTGTGTCGGTAGGGGATCCTCTTTTTAAAGAGTAGTTGCTAATACTATCAAATTTATATTCAGGTTTCCATTATGAAACTTTTGTAATTTGATTTAGAACTTGAGCTTGAGTTTCAAATCAATCACCCTTAAGTGACAATGTAGACAGATTAATGTCATATTCAGTGCTAAATTTTCAGTTTTTCACAAGAAACAACGAACTCTACAACCATTATAAAACAAAGAATGAAGCAAAACAGATAACATAAATATATGGAAGGTTCTGATTAAAATCGATTACCTCTGTAACTTGAGATTTACGTAGATGTAATTCCGACTCAACAACCTGCATTTTACTCTTGCAATCAGAATTGCAAGGAATAAGGCCAATTCCAAATTGATTTTTGGTAATATCCTTTGGGTGGGAACCAGCACTGTGATATGCTGCTTGAACATCGTGACATGGCCACTCCCTTTTCAGTGTTTGGCATTTGCAACGAACGATGACCTAGTGAAGATTGACTTCAGATTTTAGAAGACTATATGGATAAATAATAGGGTAACTGATTACTTTATTTTGCAGTAGCTAGATTAAAATATGAAAAAATTTGCCAGCTTCAAGTCATGATGTTATAACCTTTTAATGTCACATTACCTTTTTACTGCATTTCTCAGGATTTGGGCATTCACCAGGATGGCACGTCTCGGGGCATAGATGGGTACAATTTGCTAACTTCCTGGAAAATAAGAACAACATTGAACTTTATAAGAGCAAAAAGAAAAACGGCAATAAAAGGAAGGGAGGGATCAAAATTCTTGCAGATATTTAAGTTGGATTCAAGTGCTAAACTAGTTTAACAAAAATATAAATGAATAAAAGAGAGAGAAGAGATGGGTAAAATAGAACTAAAGCATATACTCTCTAATTTACCTATGACACAGCCCACCACATGAACGGACTTTCTCTTGATCCTTAGCTGACAAGGTGTTGTAATATATGCACTCAAACACATGGACCATTGAGCCACAATGACAAGACCGCTTGATCAGCGCTTTGCATGGAGGACAGTCTCCAGGATGGCATTGACGAGGGCAACAATGCTGACATTTAGGTTCTCTTTCCTGAAGTAGGTATATTGAGTGAAAAATTATCAGTTCTAATTTCTTATAAGAGTGTTTGTTAATTTCACACAGGAAGACAAAAGAGAAATCTCATTTATTTGGCATAAATTGTGTTATATTACAGAGGATACATAGAGCCCAAGAATGGAGAAGATGTAGAGAGGGAATGACATGCAACGAAATTATGGAAGTTTCAATACCTTATCACAAGGAAGAGAACAATCTTCACAAGGCTCACTTTTCTGTAGCCGGTTCGTGGAGGCCGGATTCTCCAAGGCATGGCAGGTTTTAGTACAATAATGATTACCGCACGGTAGAGGATTTCCACATAAGTTTTCACAGGCAAACTGTGATTTATCAGAGCAGACCATCTGACAGGAAGGGGTAAAACAAGGGAAAAAAATAAAAGAAACCTAATTAAAATCACAAAAGTAGCTGATGCAAATTTCTCTTACACAACTTTTAAAAGTATCTTGAATATCAGATGTTTATATCCAGCTTTGAAGATGAAGCAAAAAACAAACCATTCGCTCCGTTCCAATGTGTTGCCCGACACATGGTCTCCACACTAGTTCAGGGCAAGGAGGGCATGGAGTACCAGGTGTACATTCACTTTGTTGTATAATTTTCTTTTTCTTTGGTTTGAGAGTGAACTCCCGATTAGGCGGAGGTTTAGCATCATGACACCTTCACACAGAATAAACAATGTTAAGGAAAGGCATCAACTAAAAACAAAATCTATGATCTTCTTGTTCCATCATATGATACTAGATTCTGATAAATTGATGCATTAATTAATGTTTTAAGAGTTTCCCATCAAATCTATTTGAAATGCATAAAAGATGGAAAGCCTTCATTATTCATAGCAATTTCTTCAAAATGGTAACTAGTAATATCTCAATCTAACATATTAAATGAGAAGATTGTGTCAAACCTTAATTTGCAAGCATGGCCACAAGAGTACTCTTCTGCACAAGGGAGCCGACAAGGAGGACAGGCTCCATAATGGCATTTGTGTGGCTAGAAAAAATAATTAATTTGTTAATAATACGCAAAATACATGAAACATTTTCACTAATATGCATATATTTCTGAAATTAATGATGCATGTGTAAAAGTTCTTACACATTCATCCCACTGCATGCTTCTCTTTTTAAGACTTTTAAGGTCCTAGGTGATTGGTCAACCAATTTTATTGAAAATATATGAGCAGATGCCTATGTAAATCATTTTATTAGTGGCAGTGCATCAAAATTAAATACTATATTTCCTTTCAAATTAAGGAATAAACAAAAAATAGTAAGCACCCACTAAAATATATCATGAAATTTCTTAGGGGGTAAAAAACTATATTATGAACTTTTATCATCTATTCGAAACTCGCTTTTACCAGAATTAAACACATTCAATTTTAGAACATAAGTGTTCTATCCTCAAAACTGTGCACCAAGTACCATTTTTTTCTCTTTAATCTAGAACAATCCCCCCACCCACCCACCCCCCCCAAAAAAAAATAGTTGATTATATGCAAGGAACCATATGCTTGTCAAGCCCCAGAGCAGGCACCAACCCTAGACTAGGCGAGACTTTCCCTCAACATAAATATTAGGTTAAAAAATTATCACTAATAGGAACAATGAAGCTCTAAAGAACATGTATTTGATAAGAAGGGAAGTAGGGTGATGAACAGACAACATTCTTATGCCAATGCCCAATCATACCATGATTTTGTAATCATTAGCAATATTTAATTTTCAGCCATTCCTAGAAACATGTTCTGTTATGGAACTTATGATCTACTCCATCTAATTGAGCATCAAAATTTGAAAGTAATCAACTGATAACATATACTCAACAAACTAGATTTTATTGTTTAAAGTTTAAACATCTAATTCATTTCCCCATACAATTTACATTTTCTAAACTTCTTTCCACTGTCAAAGCATCAGCATCAGCTTGTTATTGCTGCTATTATAGCCACACCCAAGTATACAACACTACAACATATCTCCACTTGAAAATGTAAATGCCTGAAGCAAAATAAGTCACTAAATACCTTGAGCTTTGGTGCATGATGGCATAAAGGAGCAATAGGGCATGGTTTAGGACACTTGGGTGGTTTTTGTTCCATTTCAGTACCGCAAGGAACCTAGTAAAACATCTGTCACTCAGCACATTTGACTTGAGAAAAAAAAAAACTAATAAAATCAAAGTATACAACATTAACACCAAGAAGATCACATAAGATAATGGTGGTAATTGACCAGAGAATAAAGGGGGGGAAAAGGAAAGAAAGAATATGTATTGCCAGCATGTGTGTCCACTTATGATATCAACAACCAACAAGAGAAGTAAAATTACAAATATCTTCAAACTAAGGCAACAGTAAAATATTAGTAATAAGAAGTTAAAAACAACAAAATAACACAAATGTTTCGAGTATCTCCATGTTTATATTAAATCTGAACTTCAAACTTATTTTCTGTTACCAAATGAAAACACTATAGACAAAGACACTGGGAACATCACATTGACTACAGTCTACATAAATTAACCATAATAACAGTCCTTCATTTATTTATCCACTCACCTTCAATGTTCCCCTTAAATATAAATTAGTGCGATATGCAACATAAGCGATTACATTACGGAAAGAAAACAATGTTTTGTTGATCTAACCAACATCCCTTGCTCACTTGATCAACTCAAACCTGGCAATCATATCCCCCTCCCCCTTCAACCCCAAAAAAGAAAAAAAGTCAAGCACCATACCAACCACTTGCATTCATCTAAAATAGTCATCTCCCCTGCCACTAAATGAAGTCAGATTTGCACTGATTATGCTTGGAAATAGTGCAATACATGTCAAAGCTAAGATTCCTTCACAAAATATTCGAGCCTCTCAATCTTATATAATGCATAACGAGCCCAACGGTCATATTGCCAGCAAAATCTATGAACTATACAATTCATAATTGTGCTTTACACAAATGTGTTCACAGCTACAATTTGCATTCAAGAATGTTGGATTCAGGTTACCAAAGTGACACAAGAAATACAATCATAAAATTGGACTTATACAATCACAATTGAAGAATTATATCTCATATAATAAATACTAAATTAATAACATAGTATAATGTCATGCTCCTATTCTGAAAGACAGAAAAAGAAAGTCAGACTCAGACCTCAAAATGTGTTTCCCCACATGCACATGAAATGGTGACCATTATTGGGCAAGGAGCACAGGCACCCCTGCAATAACAAAAAGCGGATAATGAAATTGATCTTTAAACATCAAAGACATAAGACAGAAATTACAGTTCCACTATGAAATTATAGCAACATACCTATGGCATGGAGAAGGGCATTTATGGTTTTTACATCTAAGCCGCCTGTCACAGACCTAATAAATTTTTTAAAAACATAAGCAAATCAATCAATACTCCTCTAACATCCTAGCCTTCTATTGGAATGAAATGATGGCCAATTGGCCATAAAGTAGGCTCTAACCTCTGAGCATGGAGGGCAATCCCCATCACAGCACTTGCGTTTACAAGCATGCCGGCCACAGTCCCGCATCCTCTGGCACTTCCTTTCACACCACAAATCTTGATAGCAAGGAACCTATTCCAAGTTCAATTAACTCTGCCCACTATAATAACAATTCCACAACTACAAAACAAGCAAAACAAAGCATACAGATCTACTGCAAAGACAGTGAAAACTCACATCTTTCCTGAGGCTGCCGCATCGACAAGACTTCTTCACAACAGTCCTACAAGTCTCAACACATGCACCACGGTGGCACCTCTCGGGGCACCTATGGTACCTACAACTAAGCATCTTATCACAAGTAGCCCCACATAAGGGCACAGTAACATCACAAGGCATCCCTTCATACACTCTCTTCCCACAAGGACATGCCCTCTTCCCTTGCAAAGGGCAGTCTCCACACTCCCCAACATGGCAACCTCTCTCACACACATGCCTCCCACATCCGAGCCTCTTCTCACAAGGCTCGCCACACCCGAAAACACGGTTACAGCACTCCCTCTCTTCCTTCTTCTTACCACACCGGCACTGGTACACACTGCGTGCCCGGCAGGGAGGGCATTGACCCTCATGACAAATCTCAGCACAACCATGAACCCCACAATCCAGAAGCTTCCCACAAACTTTCCCACACGAGAACTCCTTGAACCCGCACCTATATTAGACAAATACCAATAAGAGTATTGAATATGAGTATATGACACAAAAATACAGCAAAGTTATGAAAATAAGAAGTTTAATTTAGCAGTCTTTGATGCAAATACAAATGCAATACACATACGTCAGCATAAATGAAGTATTTGAGCATCATGGACACGCACCTCCTCACATCTTCAATTTTGGTACAAAAGCAACTAACTTTCACGAGTTTTGGGCAGGACGGGCAGGGTCCAGGGTGGCATAAAAGAAGGCAATGGTGACCACAGTTGTGCTTCAATGGCCTCCCACAAATCTCACCGCAAGAATGAGGCAAAACCCATGGATCATTGGGAGGGTTCTCGAGTTTTCCGCAGAAGCAAAAGTAGGTTTTTGGAATGTGCGTGATTGGGTACTCTACCCTGCATTTGGGGCAGTTCCAGAGCGCGGTTTCAGAGGCGCGCTGCTCTGTGATAGGGAGGCGCGTGGCGGCGCGTGCGGCAGCGAGATTGGAGGCTTGGCGGGCCCATGATTGGATACAATGGAGGTGGAAGAGGGCGAAGCAGAGCGAGGAGCAGGACCATGTTGGGTCTGAGGGTTTGATGCGTTCGAGGCAGATGAGGCATGAGAGTGCGCCGGAGGATGAGGAAGTAAGGAAGGATTGGATCTTTGACACTTCGGCGGGGGTGGCGGTGGTGGAGGAGGAGGAGTGGCGGCCGGTGAACTCGAAGTAGGGTTTGAAGATGGAGGCGGAGAGGTCGGAATGGCGGAGAAGATCGGAGGAGGAGGAGTGGGTTCCGCTTCCGTCGGAGTCGGTGTCGGAGTCGGAGAGTGGTGGCGGCGGCGGCTGCGGAGGAGGATGTTGGAGGTAGTGGATTGATGACTTCATGTTTCCGATCTCAGCCCCCAGATCGGTGTATTGTGGTTGTTTTCAGGGAGCTTCTTTGTTTTGTGTGTAGTGTTCTGTACTTCTGTCGTCTGTGTTTTGCATATTGTTCTCATGGGATTTTTTTCGTAAATAAAATAAAAAAATTAATTATTTTCTCATAAAAGAGATCTCAGCTTTATTTTCAACGCTACAATTTTTTTTTTTGAATAATTTATCGTACCTCCACTGAATTCTATAATTTATTTAGAGTTGGCCATACTTTGAGAAATTCTGATGAATTCGACAACTTATTTATAAATGGGAGATTATTTTTCTTTCTCCCTTTCTTCTTTTATTTCTTCTTCCAAATTTTTTCTGTTACTCTTTTCTCTCTTTTGGACATCCATAAAGTTTATTGTGATGATATTCTTAATTCTAAGTTAGTAGGCACAGGATTCGGTGGTCCAGGAACCTTTGGACTACTTAGTGGTCCAAGTAGAAAACATGTTTTTAGAGTTTTTTTATCAATTGCTACGTAGTCCTTGAACTAATTTTAATTACAAATCAACCCCATATATTTTATTTAATTATAAAAATAGTTTTTTATTTTATAAATTATTATTTTATCAATTATCTATTATATTTATTAACAATCAAATACAAAAATAACAACCAATTATATCCTCCATTCATCCTAATAATTCCAATTGATTAAATAATTAACTTTGATCTCGTTACGTTCGTCTATGGCTTCCAAATCGTGTTTTCTTGAAATTCAATCGATTGGTTTTTCAAAACAATCGATTGAATGATAACTCAATCGATTGGTTTACACTATATCACAAAACAATCGATTGAAAGTTTTAAGGTAGAATGATAAAAAGCTTATACCAATCGATTGTTTATACTTTCCAATCGAATGAATGTCTCAAAATAATCGGTTGTTGTTGTTACTCAATCGATTGAATTCAGGAAAACAACATGGATTTGCCAAATATAATCGATTGGAAAGTGATGACATTGAAGTTTTAGCCAAATTCAATCGATTGGTAATGTAATCCAATCGATTGGAAGGTGATGAAGTTGAATGTTTTGCCAATTTCAATCGATTGGGTACCCAATCGATTGAAATGAAACTGTACACTTAAAATTTATAAATTCACCTTTGCTTCGCATGCTGCAACTAATGCATGTTACATACAAGAAACTAAAAAGCACATAAAATAAAAACAGACAATTAATTACATGATTGTTCTATTTTAAATTTAATCTGTTTGTCCTTTGGTTTTGCGCCACTGAAAGAAAATAATCCATGTTTAAATCAAACGCAGGACCAAGATGCTCAACATCCATAATGCCTAATGAAATAAATTATAATACATGGATCACAATAAAATAGCAATAGTCCAAATAAAGTAGTATCAAATGAGTAGTAGCAGAATAAAAGAAAGAACCAATACCAACATTAACAAAAATAAAAATTTGATAATAAAAATAAAAAATTATAAAAAATATTTTATGATTAATCTTATGTACTCCTTATGTACTTTTGTTATAATTAATTATCATCAATATTAAACTAATAAAAAAATAATCTAAATAACAAGCTCATCCTTTCTCTTCTTTCAGTATTTTGTTTTGGACATCTTCCTTAAGAATGAATTGAATAATCAAGAGTTTCAAACCATATAATAAAACAAAATTGACATAATAAAACAAAAATTGAACTTGCAAGTAACCAACAACGTAATCAAAGAAGGAATCAAAGCAAGGCTGATGAATTCCTCCTCATACAAGTTCATACCATATAGATATTCCTGCTACTACCCATTTGATACTACTTTATTTGGATTATTGCTATTTTATTGTGATCCATGCATTATAATTTATTTCATTAGGTATTATGAATGTTGAGCATCTTGGTCCTGCTTTTGATTTAAACATGGATTATTTTCTTGATTGTATTTCAGTGGCGCAAAATCAGAGGACAAACAGATTAAATTTAAAATAGAACAATCATGTAATTAATTGTCTGTTTTTATTTTATGTGCTTTTTAGTTTCTTGTATGTAACATGCATTAGTTGCAGCATGCGAAGCAAAGGTGAATTTATAAATTTTCAGTGTACAGTTTCATTTCAATCGATTGGGTACCATTACCAATCGATTGAAATTGGCAAAACATTCAACTTCATCACCTTCCAATCGATTGTATTACATTACCAATCGATTGAATTTGGCTAAAACTTCAATGTCATCACTTTCCAATCGATTGTATTTGGCAAATCCATGTTGTTTTCGTGAATTCAATCGATTGAGTAACAACAACAATCGATTGTTTTGAGGTATTCATTCGATTGGAAAGTATAAACAATCGATTGGTATAAGCTTTTTACTATTCTACCTTACAACTTTCAATCGATTGTTTTGTGATATAGTGTAAACCAATCGATTGAGTTATCATTCAATCGATTGTTTTGAAAAACCAATCGATTGAATTTCAAGGAAACACGATTTGGAAGCCATGGACGAACGTAACGAGATCAAAGTTAATTATTTAATCAATTAGAATTATTAGGATGAATGGAGGATATAATTGGTTGTTATTTTTGTATTTGATTGTTAATAAATATAATAGATAATTGATAAAATAATAATTTATAAAATAAAAAACTATTTTTATAATTAAATAAAATATATGGGGTTGATTTGTAATTAAAATTAGTTCAAGAACTACGTAGCAATTGATAAAAAAACTCTAAAAACATGTTTTCTACTTGGACCACTAAGTGGTCCAAAGGTTCCTGGACCACCGAATCCTGTGCCAAGTTAGTAAATAATAAATATATTATAGTTAATTGTTTTTATCTTAATTAGAATTATTTCTTAATTTAATTAAAGTTATTGTTTACATGTTAAATAAAATTATTTGGTATAGATTTTTTGTTGATTAGAATAACAGATTTACTATTTACATGTTAGTTAGATAGACGTAATTTTAAGTGTTGTTATATTAGTTAGATTTTTTTATGTTACCGTTTTTCAGTATAGTTACTGTTTATTGTCTATAAACATGTTAATGAGTATAAAAAAATATATTATTAGTTAATTTAGTCAAAGTTATTAGCTTGCGTTATGAATTAGAAAGTAATTAGTGGAATAATTAATTAAGTTAAACAAGAAAAAAAGTGAGCAATAAAATTTAGAGTTGATTAGTTATAAATTAATTAGTTAGATAACGACATCAATTAATAGGTAAACTTAAAATTAGTAGGTTTATAAGCTATTTTTCATTTAATTTATTTTTTAACAATTTAGTGTCTGATTTTATTTTACTAGATTATGTTTTGATGGAACAGCAGTTATTGGATTATGAGGATGAGATGTATAGATTGGATCACGCTGAGCACATTGCTGGGAGGCTTGATCGAGTGGTATATTTTTTCACTATTTTTATTTTATTGTATTTAATAAGCAATGAACTTGCTATTATATGTCTTCACCGTCCCTTTTTTTCTTAATTTTTTGTTTCGGTTTAGTAGGCACCTCGGATCTTGTGCACCAGACGGAATCTGATGACACGGTCGCTGGAGCATATTAGGCCATATCTGAGACGAGTCGGGTTTGAGTACGTGGCCTATATGTTCGAGTTTGAGTACAATTGGTCGCTTGTT
Organism: Arachis hypogaea; assembly: GCF_003086295.3. Lineage (NCBI taxonomy): Eukaryota > Viridiplantae > Streptophyta > Magnoliopsida > Fabales > Fabaceae > Arachis > Arachis hypogaea. The sequence goes on from NC_092045.1 coordinate 23,655,357, forward strand.
TCGGCGTTGATAGAGAGGTGGAGGCCTGAGTCCTGTACCTTTCATCTACCGTGCGGGGAGATGACTATCACCCTGCATGCAAGTATGAGGATCAGTGTATCTCCTAACCTCCTACTTTTCTTGCTTTCGGCGATATGATATGAGTATGCTTCAATTACAACTGAGTCCGAACTGGATACATCGTGCATTGTACCTCAAATGGTCAATCTATACTATTTTGTACTCTGCAACCCTCTTGATGTTGTACTGCCTAACTGCCAACATGACTTCTTCCTTGTTCCTAAATTGTTGTCCAACCTCAAACTCGTTGCTTGGATCTTCTTCAGGATCTCCCTGGGTAAACGACCAATTGGTGCGGAATTTATAGTCCACAAACTAACCAGCAAGTGCACCGGGTCGTACCAAGTAGTACCTCAAGTGAATGAGGGTCGATTGGTGCGGTGTTTTTACGACCACAAACTAACCGGCAAGTGCATCGGGTCGTACCAAGTAATACCTTACGTGAGTAAGGGTCGATCCCACGAGAATTGATGGATCAAGCAATAATGATTGATTGATTGGCTTAGTTAGGTAAGAAGAAAAGAGTGTTTTGGTAATCAAAGAGCATTAAACACAGATAAATAAATAAGTTGGGAATAATATAATGAGAAGATAGTTAAGGTTTCAGAGTTATATATTTTTCTAGATTAAATTTTCTTACTAACTATTTTAATCATGTAGGATTTAATTTATGGCAAACTATTTATGACTAGACCCTAATTCCTTAGACCTTTCTAGTCTCCTCTAAAATTCATCAACTACCAATTCCTTGGTCAATTAATTCCAATTAGAGGGGTGAAGTTCAAATTCCAGTTTATATGCCACAAAAATTCTAATTACCCAAAAATAAGAGGATTATATGTCCTGTTAAATTCAGATAATTAAAATTTAGGAGAATTTGTTTTCAAGCTGTTGTTCAAATATAGAGCTTTTCCAAGTTATACAAGAACTCAAATAGAAAGAGGATCATACTTCCGTTCCACCCAAATTCATAAGATAAAAACAAAAACAATTCTTAAATTATAAATCCACACATGAATTAAAATAGAAAAAAGCAATAAAATCAATCCATACAAATAGACAGAGCTCCTAACCTTAACAATGGAGGATTAGTTGCTCATGGAATGCGGAATGCAAATTTCTATATAATTCCCTAATGGAATCTCCAGGATTTTTTTTCAATAGAAGAGAAGTCTCCCCTTTTTATAACTAATCCTAATTAATTTAAAATTAAATTTCTAAAATTAAGATAATATTGTTTCCTATTTTCAAATTCAAATTTGAATTTAAATCAGAATTAACTAACTACTCCGCGTCTTGTAACATGGGGGACCACTTGGCTTCACTGGATCCGCGCCTAACTTGGGTGCTAAAATGGGGCCCAGAAATCACCCCCCAACGGTTTCTGCGTTTTCTGCACGTGGCGCATGTCACGCATACGCGTCAGTCACGCGTACGCATCGATGGTCTTTTCTGCGTATCACGCGGACGCGTCAGTCACACGCACGCATCGCTGTGAAATTATTCAAATCACGCGTACACGTCAGTCACGCGCACGTGTCGCTATGGAATGCTCCAAATCATGCGTACGCGTCACTCCTCGCTACCATCTCCTTTTTTTTCTTGTGCTGCAGAAACTCCATCAAATCCAGCCGAATGCTACCTAAAATAAATAAAATTGTAAAAGACTATCAGTAGCATCCATATTGGCTAAAAAATAATTAATTCTTTATTAAACTCAACAAATTATATGCAAATTCACTAGGAAAAGATAGAAAAGATGCTCACGCATCATCGATCCCACGAGAATTGATAGATTAAGCAACAATGGTTAAGTGATTGACTTAGTTAGACAAACAGAAAAGAGTGTTGAGAGTTCAAATGCATCAAACAGTAATTCAGATTTCAGAGAATCAGAAAAGCTAGCAGTAAATAAGTTGTGAAGTATATATGGAGAAAACAGTTAAGATTTCAGAGATATCTATCTTCTGGATTGACTTTTCTTACTAACTATTTTAATCATGCAAGGTTCCATTCATAGAAAACTATATGTGGCTAAACCCTAATTCCTTAGACCTTTTTAGTCTCCTCTAACCTTCATCAACCGTCAATTCCTTTGTCACTTAATTCTAATTAGAGGGTGAAGTTCAATTCTAGTTTATATGCCACAAAAATCCTAATTACCCAAATATAAGAAGATTATATGTCACGTATCCCGTTACGTCCAGATAATTAAAAATTTAGGAGAAATTATTTTCAAGTTGTTGTTCAAGTAAAGAGTTTTTTCAATTCATACAAGAACTCAATTAGAACAAGGGTTATACTTCCGTTCCACCCAAATTCATAAGATAAAGAATGAAAACAACTCTTGAAATAGAAATTAGTACATGAATTAAAATAGAAAAATAGTAGTATCAATCCATACAATAGACAGAGCTCTTAACCTTAACGGTGGAGGTTTAGTTGCTTATGGTTCAGAGAGAAAACTAGGATTCAAAAAACTGTAAATTACAAAATGACGTCCAAGAGAAGAGAAGAGCCCGAAGGGCTGATTCTTTTTCCTTTTATATCTAATCCTAATTAATGTAAAATATATTTCCTAGAACTAAATAATATCTTTTCCTATTTTAAAATAAAATAAAGTTTTAAATCAAAATAAAATAACTCTTCGTGTATCTTCACTTGGACGAATGGGGACCACTTGATTTGCTAAAGGTTGGTGCCAAACTTGGAGGATCCAAATTTGACTTCAACACAACCGAAAGCACTCTTCAAATCTCCTTGGTTGGCACCAAACTTGAGGTTTTTCAAGTTTGGCTTCACTAAGCCAGCATGCAATTCTTCCATTCTTCTTAGTTGGCGCCAAACTTGAGGTTTCTCAAGTTTGGCTTCAACAAGCCCGTATGCACTCTTTCAGGTTTCTTTAGTTGGCGTCAAACTTGAGGTTTCTCAAGTTTGGCTTCAACGAGGCTGAAAATAATGGGGTTTGTGTAGTGCTCTTGGTTTTGCGGCGACTTTGTTTCTTCACGCAAACTCTGTCAAATTCATCCAAAATGCTACCTGAATTAAACAGAATAGCACACAACTGAAAGTAGCATTCATAGTGGCTAAAAGGTATTAAAATCTTGATTAAACTTAACAATTCAAATGCAAATTCACCAGAAAAAGATAGAAAAGATGCTCACGCATCACCAATCCGAAGTCATTGCCTCGAGATTCAACCTTGTAGAATGATCTGGCTGGTCATATGGTTGAGAAATGGCAGGCTGTGTCAGAGCAATCTGTGTGTCACCGTAGTAGTTCATCTCCTCTTCCTCGTCACCATCATTAGGGATTTCAGGTGGTTCTTCGTCAGCATTGTCTCCGCCATCGAGGTTGACTTCATACTGCTCCATCATCGAATCTCTGATAGCAGAACCATCATGACGTTCAAGACCGTCATCCATTAAGTCAACGTTACGAACTTTAGCATTAGACCCCTCCTGACTACTCTCAGGTGGCATATTTAGATCCACCATCGTCCTTCTGATAGTTCGTCTAACAACTCCACTCATCGGACTATCATCGACAGTATCTGCAGATGATCCTCGGCCACCGAAATCAACAAGAAACACATATAATTCCAACAGATGAATATTTGTCCATCGGTTGTGCCACGACCTTATAAGTCGTATGTCCTCGTCGTCGTGCAACCGGTACCTAATTCAAAATAATAGAAATATCTCTCACAACTATGGTCTGATAAATATACTAGTAACAGAGACAAAGACAATGCAACTGTAACATACCTTTTATAAAATAAATTGCCATCCATTTCGGTCGGATATCTGTAGCAAATTTTTTTCACCCTTTTAGATTCTTGCTGTCCAACAAAATGCAATATCACATTCTTTAAAGCTGTTAAACTATTGACTTCCGGTGTCATATAGGTAATTATCGGTTGGCCCGATCTAAAAACAATTGAACCTTCTTCATCATACACTATTTCACTATTGTAATGAATGGATAACAATGGATTTCCTGACATCGTAGAGACAATGTTAATAGTGAGAAAGAAAGTAAACAAAGAAATTGTGGCTCCTTGATATGCTCTCCAATAGGCTTGCTTTTATTTTTCCAAAATTAACATTGAGTTCGCCGGGGGTACGGCAAAATTGCTGTTATTCCAAAAAAAATCGTATCCTTGAAAATAAAGCTGAGATCTCTTTTATGGGGAAATAATTAATTTTTTTATTTTATTTACGAAAAAATCCTATTCTCATGTTCTGTTTAATTAAAAATTTATTTATTTATATATTTATTTATCGAAAGAGTGAGTGACTGAGTGTTATTTACTGGATCTTTTGGGAGTTTTTAATTTTGATATGGAGGAAGTGTTGGTGTATGACATGGTTATAGGAGTATATGGTATTTTACCGGGCTGTGATGGCTGCATCAAGTAAATTGAACGGTTCGATGGGGGAGTGTAATTGGACGGCCCAATTACAGTAATCGGATGGTACTCCGATTTGCATACTGACGTCCATGTGGCACGAATACAGCGGGTATTCAGGGTTGGTGGTGGACGAAATTGTGATTCCTATTTTCTTGTAATTGGATTTTAGAAATTGGCACGAGTGGACACAACTCCGTTCAACTAACCAGCAAGTGTACTGGGTCGTCCAAGTAATAAACCTTACGTGAATAAGGGTCGAATCCACAGAGATTGTTGGTATGAAGCAAGCTATGGTCACCTTGCAAATCTCAGTTAGGCAGATTAAAAATGGTTTATGGGTTTTCGAATAATTAATAATAAAAAGAAGAAATAATAAAAGGGATAGAACACTTATGCAGATTCATTGGTGGGAATTTCAGATAAGCGGATGGAGATGCTGTAGAGCTCTTGGACGCCTGCTCTCCTACTCCTTCTACTCAGTCCTTCTTACTCCTTTCCATGGCAAGCTTTGTATAGGGGTTCACCATCAACTGTGGCTACTTTCATTCCTCACGGGGAAATATCCTGTGCGGCTGTCACTCGCACAGCTAACCAGTCTGGAGGCATCACCCATGGCTGATGGCTACATCCCATCCTCGCAGTGAAAACTAATGCACGCACTCTGTCACAGTACTGCTAATCACCGGTTGGTTCCCGCTCCTACTGGAATAGAATCCCTCTTTTGCGTCTGTCACTAACGCCCAGCAGGTTAAAGTTTGAAGCACGTCACGGTCATTCATTACCGGAATCCTACTTGGAACACCACAGACAAGGTTGGACTTTCCGGATTCCCAGGATCCTACTCGGAATACCACAGACAAGGTGAGACTTTCCGGATCCTCATAAATGCCGCCATCTATCTAGCTTATACCACGAAGATTCTGTTGGGGAATCTAAGAGATACGCATTCAAACTCTGTTGCATGTAGAACGGAAGTGGTTGTCAATCACGCGCGTTCATAATTGAGAATGATAATGAGGGTAATTTTGACTCATAACATTCATCATGTTCTTGGGTACGAATGAATATCTTGGAATAAGAATAAGATAGAGATTTGAATAAAAGATAATAGAATTTCATTAATACTTGAGGTACAGCAGAGCTCCACACCCTTAATCTATGGTGTGCAGAAACTCCACCGTTGAAAATACATAAGCAAAGAGTTCAGGCATGGCCGAATGGCCAGCCCTCTCTAACGTGATCAATGATCCCCTAAGATGAAGAATAAAACAAAACTGAGATCAAAGATGTCTAATACAATAGATAAATGTCCTATATATACTAGACTAGCTACTAGGGTTTACATGAGTAAGTAATTGATGCATAAATCCACTTCCGGGGCCCACTTGGTGTATGCTTGGGCTGAGCTTGATTAATTCACGAGCTAAGGCATTCCTTGGCGTCAAACTCCAGGTTTTGACGTGTTTTGGGCGTTCAACTCCGGATAATGACGTTTTTCTGGCGTTTAACTCCAGACAGCAGCGTGTACTTGGCGTTTAACGCCAAGTTACGTCGTCATTCTTCGAATAAAGTATGGACTATTATATATTTCTGGAAAGCCCTGGATGTCTACTTTCCAACGCCGTTGAGAGCGCGCCAATTAGAGTTCTGTAGCTCCAGAAAATCCATTTCGAGTGTAGGGAGGTCAGATTCCAACAGCATCAGCAGTCCTTTTGTCAGCCTTCTTCAGAGTTTTGCTCAAATCCCTCAATTTCAGTCAGAATTTACCTGAAATCACAGAAAAACACACAATCTCATAGTAAAGTCCAGAAATGTGAATTTAACATAAAAACTAATGAAAACATCCCTAAAAGTAGCTTGAACTTACTAAAAACTACCTAAAAACAATGCCAAAAAGCGTATAAATTATCCGCTCATCACAACACCAAACTTAAATTGTTGCTTGTCCCCAAGCAACTGAAAATCAAATAGGATAAAAAGAAGAGAATATACTATAAATTTCAGAATATCAATGAATATTAATTATAGTTTGATGAGCAGGACTTGTAGCTTTTTGCTTCTGAACAGTTTTGGCATCTCACTTTTTCCTTTGAAGTTTAGAATGATTGGCTTCTCTAGGAACTTAGAATTTCGGATAGTGTTATTGACTTTCCTAGTTAAGCATGTTGATTCTTGAACACAGCTACTTATGAGTCTTGGCCGTGGCCCTAAGCATTTTGTTTTCCAGTATTACCACCGGATACACAAATGCCACAGACACATAACTGGGTGAACCTTTTCAGATTGTGACTCAGCTTTGCTAGAGTCCCCAGTTAGAGGTGTCCAGAGCTCTTAAGCACACTCTTTTTGCTTTGGATCACGACTTTAACCACTTGGTCTCAAGCTTTTCACTTGGACCTTCATGACACAAGCATATGGTTAGGGACAGCTTGGTTTAGCCGCTTAGGCCTGGATTTTATTTCCTTGGGCCCTCCTATCCATTGATGCTCAAAGCCTTGGATCCTTTTTACCCTTGCCTTTTGGTTTTAAGGGCTATTGGCTTTTTCTGCTTGCTTTTTCTTTTTCTTTCTATTTTTTTTCGCCAATTTTTCTTTTTTTCTTCTTTTTTTTTTCGCAAGCTTTTTGTTTTCACTGCTTTTTCTTGCTTCAAGAATCAATTTCATGTTTTTTTTAGATCATCAATAACATTTCTCTTTGTTCATCATTCTTTCAAGAACCAACAATTTTAACACTCATAAACAACAATATCAAAAGACATATGCACTGTTCAATCATTCATTCAGAAAACAAAAAGTATTGTCACCACATCAATATAATTAAATTAAATTCAAGGATAAATTCGAAATTTATGTACTTCTTATTCTTTTGAATTAAAACATTTTTCTTTTAAGAGAGGTGAAAGACTAATGAATTTTATTCATAGCTTTAAGGCATGGTTACACACTAATGATCATGAAGTAGAGACACAAAACATAGATAAACACAATACTTAAAAACCGAAAACAGAAAGAAAATAAAGAACAAGGAATGAATCCACCTCTAGTGGCGTCTTCTTCTTGAAGGACCAATGATGTTCTTCAATTCTTCTATGTCCCTTCCTTGCCTTTGTTGCTCCTCCCTCATAGTTCTTTGATCTTCTCTTATTTCTTGGAGAGTGAGGGCGTGTTCATGATGTTCCACCCTTAGTTGTTCAACATTATGGCTCAAATCCTCTAAAGAAGTACTGAGTTGCTCCCAATAGTTGTTGGGAGGAAAGTGCATTCCATGAGGCATTTGTTGATGATGAACTTCTTCATGTTCTCCTTGGGGGCCGTGAGGAACTTCCCTTGTTTGCTCCATCCTTTTTTGGTGATGGGCTTGTCTTCTTCAATGGAGACATCTCCATCTATGATAACTCCGGCTGAATAACATAGATGGCATATGAGGTGGGGGAAAGCTAGCCGTGCCAAGTATGAAGGCTTGTCAGCTATTTTGTAGAGTTCATTAGAGATGACTTCATGAACCTCTACTTCCTCTCCAATCATGATGCTATGAATCATGATGGCCCGATCCACAGTAACTTCAGATCGGTTGCTTGTAGGGATGATGGATCTTTGGATGAACTCCAACCATCCTCTAGCTACAGGCTTGAGGTCCAGTCTTCTTAGTTGGACCGGTTTGCCTTTGGAGTCTACTCTCCATTGGGCGCCTTCCACACAAATGTCCATTAGGACTTGGTCCAGCCTTTGATTGAAGTTGACCCTTCTTGTGTAGGGGCGTTCATCACCTTGCATCATGGGTAGATGAAACGCCAACCTCACATTTTCCAGACTGAAATCTAAGTATTTCCCTCGAACCATTGTGAGATAGTTCTTTGGGTTCGGGTTCATACTTTGATCATGGTTTCTAGTGATCCATGCATTAGCATAGAACTCTTGAACCATCAATATTCCGACTTGTTGCATGGGGTTGGTTATGACTTCCCAACCTCTTCTTTGAATTTCATGTCGGATTTCCGGATACTCATTCTTTTTGAGCTTGAAAGGGACCTCGGGGATCACCTTCTTCTTTGCCACAACATCATAGAAGTGGTCTTGGTGGCTCTTGGAGATGAATCTCTCCTTCTCCCATGATTCGGAAGTGGAAGCTTTTGCCTTCCCTTTTCCTTTTCTTGAGGAAACTCCGGTCTTGGGTGCCATTGATGGTGAATGAAAAATAAAAAGCTTTAGGCTTTTTACCACACCAAACTTAAAATTTGCTCGTCCCGAGCAAAAAAGAAAAGAAGAGTAGAAGAAGAAGAAGAGAATTTGAGTAGAGAGGGAGAAGAGGGGTTCGGCTATAGGAGAGAAGAAGGGGTTTGTGTTGTGTGAAAATGAAGAAGAAAGGAGAGGAATTTATAGGGAGAGGGGGGGTTGGGTTTTGGCCATTTTGGGTGGGAAAGGGTGGGAAATTGAATTTGAATGTAGTGGAGGTAGGTGGGGTTTATGGGGATGAGGAGGTTGATGTGAATGGTGCATGGGGTAATTGGGAAGAGGAATTGAGGTGATTGATGAAGAATATTGGGAATTGTGACATGGGTATTCAAATCACAAAAATAGGATTAAGAGGGAAGGTGAGAATAGGGTAGGTGGGGATCCTGTGGGGTCCACAGATCCTGAGGTGGGGATCCTGTGAGGTCCACAGATCCTGAGGTGAAAAGAAATATCATTCCTTCACCATATAGGCGTGTAGATTGCCTTCATGCACCATTCTGGCGTTCAAACGCCCATTGGTGCATGTTCTGGGCGTTAAATGCCCATGTAATGCTTGTTTCTGGCGTTGAACGCCAGTTTCAAGCTTGTTTCTGGCGTTCAGCGCCAGATTGTCCTCTGTGTGCGCATCCTGGCGTTAAACGCCAGGATGTTACTTGTTTTGGGCGTTCAGCGCCAGAAAGATGCTCTGTTCTGGCGTTGAACGCCGGCCAGATGCATCTTCTGGGCGTTGAACGCCGGCCCGTGCGTCCTCCAGGGTGAAAATTTTTTTTTTCTTCTGTTTTTGACTCTGTTTTTAATTTTTTTGATTTTTTTCGTGACTCCTCATGATCATGTACCTAATTCAACACAAAAATAACACCAAAACAAAATAAAATAAAATTAGATAAATAAAATTGGGTTGCCTCCCAACAAGCGCTTCTTTAATGTCAATAGCTTGACAGTGGCTCTCATGGAGCCACAGAGTGATCAAGTCAATGTTGTCTCCACACCAAACTTAGAGTTTGGATATGGAGTTTGAACACCAAACTTAGAGTTTGGTTGTGGCCTCACAACACCAAACTTAGAGTCTGACTGTGTGGGCTCTTCTTGACCTTGAACTGAGAGAAGCTCTTCATGCTTACTCTCTTTTGTCACAGAGGGATGGCCATGTGCTTGAAACACAAGGTATTCCCCATTCAATTGAAGGACTAACTCTCCTCTGTTGACATCTATCACAGCTTCTGCTGTGGCTAGGAAAGGTCTTCCTAGGATGATGCATTCATCATCTTCCTTCCTAGTGTCTAGGATTATAAAATCAGTAGGGATGTAAAAGCCTTCAACCTTTACTAGCACGTCCTCTACTATCCCATGAGCTTCTCTCATGGACTTGTCTGCCAATTGTAATGAGAACAAGGCAGGTTGTACCTCAATGATCCCTAGCTTCTCCATTACAGAGAGGGGCATAAGGTTTATTCCTGACCCAAGATCACATAGAGCTTTTTCAAAGCTCATGGTGCCAATGGTGCAAGGTATTAAGAACTTGCCAGGATCTTGTCTCTTTTGAGGTAGAGTTTCCTGAATCCAAGTATCCAAATCACTAATGAGCAAGGGAGGTTCACTTTCCCAAGTCTCATTACCAAATAGCTTGGCATTCAGTTTCATGATAGCTCCTAGATATTGAGCAACTTGCTCACCAGTCACATCTTCATCCTCTTCAGAGGATGAATAATAATCAGAGCTCATGAATGGCAGAAGGAGATTTAATGGAATCTCTATGGTTTCTGTATGAGCCTCAGATTCCTCAGGATCCTTAATAGGAAGCTCCTTCTTGCTTGAAGGACGTCCCAGGAGGTCTTCCTCACTAGGATTTTCGTCCTTCTCCTCCCTAGTGCATTCGGCCATGTTGACTAAGTCAATGGCTTTGCACTCTCCTTTTGGATTCTCTTCTGTATTGCTTGGGAGAGTACTGGGAGGAGTTTCAATAACTTTCTTACTCAGCTGGCCTACTTGTGCCTCCAAATTTCTAATGGAGGATCTGGTTTCATTCATGAAACTGAAAGTGGCCTTTGACAGATCAGAGACTATATTAGCTAAATTAGAATTATTTTGTTCAGAGTTCTCTGTCTGTTGCTGAGAAGATGATGGATATGGCTTACTATTGTTCAGCCTATTGCGTCCACCATTGTTAAAGCCTTGTTGAGGCTTTTGTTGATCCTTCCAGGAGAAATTTGGATGATTTCTCCATGATGGGTTATAGGTGTTTCCATAAGGTTCACCCATGTAATTAACCTCTGCCATGGCAGGGTTCTCAGGATCATAAGCTTCTTCAGAAGCTACCTCTCTAGTACTGTTGGATGCATGTTGCAATCCATTCAGATTTTGAGAGATCGTGTTGACCTGTTGAGTCAACACTTTGTTCTGAGCCAGTATGGCATTCAGAGCATCAATTTCAAGAACTCCTTTCTTCTGAGGTACCCCATTATTCACGGAATTCCTCTCAGAGGTATACATGAACTGGTTGTTTGCAACCATGTCAATGAGTTCTTGTGCCTCTTCAGGCGTTTTCTTCAGGTGAATAGATCCTCCTGCAGAATGGTCCAATGACATTTTCGAAAATTCAGAGAGACCATAATAGAATATATCTAATAGGGTCCATTCTGAAAATATGTCAGATGGACATCTCTTGGTCAGCTGCTTGTATCTTTCCCAAGCTTCATAGAGGGATTCACCATCTTTTTGTTTGAAGGTTTGAACATCCACTCTCAGCTTGCTCAGCTTTTGAGGAGGAAAGAATTTATCCAAGAAGGCAGTGACCAGCTTATCCCAGGAGTCCAGACTATCCTTAGGTTGTGAATCCAACCATATTCTAGCTCTGTCTCTTACAGCAAAAGGGAAAAGCATGAGTCTGTAGACTTCAGGATTAACTCCATTCGTCTTTACAGTATCACAAACTTGCAAGAACTCAGTTAAAAACTGATAAGGATCTTCAGATGGAAGTCCATAAAACTTGCAGTTTTGTTGCATTAAAGCAACTAGTTGAGGCTTAAGCTCAAAGTTATTGGCTCCAATGGCAGGAATGGAGATGCTTCTTCCATCAAACTTGGACGTTGGCTCTGTGAAGTCACCAAGCATTCTCCTTGCATTATTATTATTATTATTTTCGGCTGCCATGTCTTTCTCTTGTTCGAAAATTTCTGAAAGGTTGTTTCTGGATTGTTGTAATTTAGCTTCTCTTAATTTTCTCTTCAGAGTCCTTTCAGGTTCTGGATCAGCTTCAACAAGAGTGCCTTTATCCTTGTTCCTGCTCATAAGAAAGAGAAGAAAACAAGAGAAGAAAAAGGAATCCTCTATGTCACAGTATAGAGATTCCCTTATGTTAGTAGAAGAAGAAAGAGGTAGAAGAATGAAGAAGGAGGTTCGGATTTTTGGATGAAGAGAGGTGAAGAGAAGTGTTAGTAATTAAATAATTAAATAGAATAAGAGAAGAGAGGGAGAGGATTTTCGAAAATAATTTTTGAAAACAGGTTAGTGGTTTTCGAAAATCAAAGACAAAATATAATTAAAATTAAAATTTAAAACAAGAAGAATTTTTGAAAAAGGGAGGGAGAATTTTCGAAAATTAGAGAGGGAAAAGTAGTTAGGTGGTTTTGAAAAAGATAAGAAACAAACAAAAAGTTAGTTGGTTGATTGAAAAAGATTTGAAATCAAAATTTGAAAAAGATAAGAGATAAGAAGTTAGATAAGATATTTTGAAATCAAATTTTGAAAAAGATAAAATTTTTTTTTTTGAAAAAAGATAAGATAAAAGATAAAAAGATATTTAAGAAAAAGATATTTTGAAAAAGATTTAATTTTTAAAATTACTTAACTAACAAGAAACTACAAGATAAGATTCTAGAACTTAAAGATTGAACCTTTCTTAACAAGAAAGTAACAAACTTCAAATTTTTGAACCAATCACATTACTTTGTTAGTTAATTTTCGAAAATTAGATATAAAAGATAAGAAAAAGATTTTGAAAATATTTTGAAAAAGATTTTTGAAATTTTTCGAAATTTTAAAAAAATGAAAAAGATATGATTTTTGAAAAAGATTTTGAAAAGATAAGATTTTTAAAATTGAAATTTTGACTTGACTTGTAAGAAACAACTAATTTTGAAAATTTTTGACCAAGTCAATCCCAAAATTTCGAAATTTTGGAGGGAAATAAGGAAAAGATATTTTTGAAATCAAATTTTGAATGAAAAACACAAAAATGACCCAAAACATGAAAATTTTGGATCAAGACACAAGATGCATGCAAGAATGCTATGAATGTCAAGATGAACACCAAGAACACTTTGAAGATCATGATGAACATCAAGAACATAATTTTGAAAAATTTTTTATGCAAAGGAAACATGCAAGACACCAAACTTAGAAATTTTTAATGCATGGAAAATATGAATGCAAAAATGCACATGAAAAACAACTAAAGACACAAAACAAGAAATCATCAAGATCAAACAAGAAGACTTGTCAAGAACAACTTGAAGATCATGAAGAACACTATGAATGCATGAAATTTTCAAAAAAATGCAAGAACAATTTTAAAAGCATGCAATTGACACCAAACTTAAAAATTAACACAATCCTCAAACAAGAAACACAAAATATTTTTGATTTTTATGTTTTTCTAATTTTTTTTTTGTATTTTTATTATTTTTTTTCGAAAATATTTTTGAAAAAACGAAAAATAAAAGAAAAATTTTTGAAAAAGATTTTTGAAAAGAAAATTACCTAATCTGAGCAACAAGATGAACCGTCAGTTGTCCATACTCGAACAATCCCCGGCAACGGCGCCAAAAACTTGGTGGACGAAATTGTGATTCCTATTTTCTTGTAATTGGATTTTAGAAATTGGCACGAGTGGACACAACTCCGTTCAACTAACCAGCAAGTGTACTGGGTCGTCCAAGTAATAAACCTTACGTGAGTAAGGGTCGAATCCACAGAGATTGTTGGTATGAAGCAAGCTATGGTCACCTTGCAAATCTCAGTTAGGCAGATTAAAAATGGTTTATGGGTTTTCGAATAATTAATAATAAAAAGAAGAAATAATAAAAGGGATAGAACACTTATGCAGATTCATTGGTGGGAATTTCAGATAAGCGGATGGAGATGCTGTAGAGCTCTTGGACGCCTGCTCTCCTACTCCTTCTACTCAGTCCTTCTTACTCCTTTCCATGGCAAGCTTTGTATAGGGGTTCACCATCAACTGTGGCTAATTTCATTCCTCACGGGGAAATATCCTGTGCGGCTGTCACTCGCACAGCTAACCAGTCTGGAGGCATCACCCATGGCTGATGGCTACATCCCATCCTCGCAGTGAAAACTAATGCACGCACTCTGTCACAGTACTGCTAATCACCGGTTGGTTCCCGCTCCTACTGGAATAGAATCCCTCTTTTGTGTCTGTCACTAACGCCCAGCAGGTTAAAGTTTGAAGCACGTCACGGTCATTCATTACCGGAATCCTACTCGGAACACCACAGACAAGGTTGGACTTTCCGGATTCCCAGGATCCAACTCGGAATACCACAGACAAGGTGAGACTTTCCGGATCCTCATAAATGCCGCCATCTATCTAGCTTATACCACGAAGATTCTGTTGGGGAATCTAAGAGATACGCATTCAAGCTCTGTTGCATGTAGAACGGAAGTGGTTGTCAATCACGCGCGTTCATAATTGAGAATGATAATGAGGGTAATTTTGACTCATAACATTCATCATGTTCTTGGGTACGAATGAATATCTTGGAATAAGAATAAGATAGAGATTTGAATAAAAGATAATAGAATTTCATTAATACTTGAGGTACAGCAGAGCTCCACACCCTTAATCTATGGTGTTCAGAAACTCCACCGTTGAAAATACATAAGCAAAGAGTTCAGGCATGGCCGAATGGCCAGCCCTCTCTAACGTGATCAATGATCCCCTAAGATGAAGAATAAAACAAAACTGAGATCAAAGATGTCTAATACAATAGATAAATGTCCTATATATACTAGACTAGCTACTAGGGTTTACATGAATAAGTAATTGATGCATAAATCCACTTCCGGGGCCCACTTGGTGTATGCTTGGGCTGAGCTTGATTAATTCACGAGCTAAGGCATTCCTTGGCGTCAAACTCCAGGTTTTGACGTGTTTTGGGCGTTCAACTCCGGATAATGACGTTTTTCTGGCGTTTAACTCCAGACAGCAGCGTGTACTTGGCGTTTAACGCCAAGTTACGTCGTCATTCTTCGAATAAAGTATGGATTATTATATATTGCTGGAAAGCCCTGAATGTCTACTTTCCAACGCCGTTGAGAGCGCGCCAATTGAAGTTCTGTAGCTCTAGAAAATCCATTTCGAGTGCAGGGAGGTCAGATTCCAACAGCATCAGCAGTCCTTTTGTCAGCCTTCTTCAAAGTTTTGCTCAAATCCCTCAATTTCAGTCAGAATTTACCTGAAATCACAGAAAAACACACAATCTCATAGTAAAGTCCAGAAATGTGAATTTAACATAAAAACTAATGAAAACATCCCTAAAAGTAGCTTGAACTTACTAAAAACTACCTAAAAACAATGCCAAAAAGCGTATAAATTATCCGCTCATCAGTTGGCTTCGTTGCTTCCTATACCTTCAAATGTCACCCCCTCCTAGCATTCATCGCTCTCACTCTTATACACTTTTTCGAACGGCTTTCTCTCCCAATCCTACTACTATCTTCATTTTCAGCCATTGTTGGACCATAACGTAGCAAAAAAAAAAAATTTAAAACAATGCCAAGAAGACCAAAAATAAAAGAAGTGAATCAGTCAAAGTTTCACATTGTTAATTATCTTGAACATTCCAACTATGTAAGTTTTTATTATTCAATATTTTAAATAAGGTTTTATTATTCAATATTTTAATTTAATAAAATTAGTAGGAATAATATTAGATTTTAGTAGAAATATTATAGTAGTACTAATTAGAAATTAGATATGTATGTATGATATTATTATTATTATTATTAAGTGTTAGAAATAGTGTATAAATTGGAATTAATTTATAAAATCTGTGAATAATTATTGAGCTAAATGTTATTATAAATGTAGTGTTTAGATATTTAATTTAGAATTATTTTTTTAGTTATTATTATGTGTTGGAATGAAATTTTAATTAATATGTTTTTTAATTATTATGTGTTGGAATGAAATTTTACTTAATATGTTTTTTAATATTTTTTTAATTGTATTCTTCCTCCACTATGAAAAATGCAATAGGCACGATATTGTTATTGCCATCTTGTGAAACTGCAACTAACAAACAACCTTTATATTTTATATTCAAATGAGTTCCATCAACCTGCACTATTGTCTTACAATGTTTGAATGCTCTAATACAATGGTAATAACTCCAAAGAACTTGATGTAGTACACGGATATCTGGAACCAAGTTATCCCCTGGTACGCAAGCATTGTTTCAAAATGAACCACTGCTGACGGCTCCTTGTAACATACGGCCTCAAACCATATGGGCAAAGCTTTGTACGAAACTTCCCAACCTTCAAAAATTGACTTCATTGCCTTCTGTTTTGCTAACCATGCTTTACGATAACCGATGGTGTAGTTAACTTCGACTGTACTTCTGCAATTACTGATTTTACCTTTATAGATAAGTCAATCTACACCAACGGCTTAATTGCTTCTACAATTGTCTTAGAATCTAGCTTCGAATGGTCTTGAGAAATAGTAGATCTGGTACAAGTGTGACTACCATTGTACCTCCTTATCTCCCAGCAGTACTTCTTCTGCATTTTGGTAACCTTAATCAGTCAATCACAACCTGCGCCATATTATATACATTTAGCATAGAATGTCGTCGGTTCTGACTCATACACCCGATAGTCTACACCTCTATGGATGGTATAATCTTTCATCGCCTTGATTACTGTCTCCCTCGAACTAAATTTCATTCCCAACGTGAATTCACCATCCACCACAATAGGAAGCTATACTACAATCACACCGCAAGATATATTTTTTCATAAATAATTATTAAATATGTATCTTAATAGTTAAAATTTTTCTATACATTAGAAATAATGAATCATTTATTGTCTACACACTAAATTAAATATAAAAAAGGAATCAAATGTTGCTTAATAAATAAATAAATAACTATACAAAGATTCGAGTTAATAAATTAAAAAAATATACATAAACAATTGATAAATACACTTTAATAGATATAATTATAGTCTATATTTTAACTATTTTACCTATATAAAAAACTATTAAATATAATCCACAATAAAGAACTATTAACTAATAAAGTAACAAATGTTATTTAACAAATTATAATCGACATATCACATATGGTACTTATCTTACCTACTTGATCTACAATATCAAACTATCATACAACTATCTTTCTTTATATACCTGCATTTATATATTGAGGAAACTCTGGTGAATGCATAGCCTCTAAATCTAATGACCGCATGAAAGAAGGATCCTCAAATGGATGCTGGTTTGCTAGTACATTTGCAATGTTTGCCACATCTGCATTCATAGTGCTTCCAGCTTCATCTTCGTCTTCACCTGGACCAACGATCTCATAGTTACTTTCAAATTCTTCCACACTATCACTATTATAATCTTCCAATTCAATATTTTGGTTCGTTTCAGATTACTCGAATGCAATATACAACTCAATGATCAACATTCGGTGGCGATTTTCAATATACATTGAAAAATATTTCATGCATGCTCGCTTCATCCATCACATATTTGGTTTGAAATTGAACGAACCCATCAAACACAGATAAAAGATACCTGTGCAAAATATACGATACTCTCCTAGATATTTGAGAATCTATCTTTTCACAGATCACACATTTTAATTCCTCAAATGACAATGTGAACGGAATAACAGCATCTAATGGATTCTCACATACAAATTGAATTCCTTCATATGTTTGTAATAAAATATGTCCATAATAATATATTTTTAACATAACTCTATCATCCATGATAATATACGTATATAAAACACTCTCAATCTCACTATTATTTTTTCTAAAAGATTGAAGAAGAAGAAGAAGAAGAACGAGAGGAGAGGAAGAACATGACTTCGTGAGATTTGAAACAGACGATGAAAAAGAAGAAGTGGGGAGTTTTGGAAAATTTGGTTTATATATAAACAAATAAATCGGACAGTCCAACCGCCTGCTGTCATTCTTTTTTTTCTTTACAGAACACAAATTCGACCGTCCGATTAGTGTTCTCTCGAATTAAAATTTTTCTCAGGTCAGAAATTAGTAGGTTCGATTTCGGTTCGCCACAAATTTTACTCCATACAAACCGGACCGTCCAATTTGTATTCCTCTTTCTCTCTGTAAAGAAATTGGACGGTCCAATTTCCTCCCCCTTAATTCAAAAAAGCAATACCGTCACAACATTGTATATCCCCCAAAACTCCATAACTCAGCATAACACACATGTGATCCTCACATTTATCCAAATTTTCCATTGTTGCTTCTCCATGTCATATATATCATCGTCTCTAGCTTCCAGATCTGTCATTCTTCTTCTTTTTTTCTCGATTTGCTTCTGCTTCTGCCTTTCTTGTTCAAGAGCATCATCATTTTCATCATCTTCAAAATTGAGGTTATAACAATAGCTACTGGCTTTCCTGGTGGATCTTTGAACTAAAGATAGAAGGAAGACCTTAGTGTTGTTGGAGGCAAATAGCTAAGACTGTTTGTTAATGGGGTGTTCTTTGCTTTTTTCAAAAATAAATTATATTTTATTGGAGGCAAATAGCTAGGACTGTTTGTTAAATATCTTGGATTATTTTATTTGATTAATTTTTTTATCAAGTTAAGAGTTGTTAACGGTGGTAGAAAAGTAGAGGTGGTTATTTAGACAATGACAGAAAAAAATGGTGATGGTGGTGGTAGTGATATTTTGTAGTAAAGGCAATGTTGACATTTTATGAAGACTTAATTTATTGTTGTGTCTTATTCTTACTTACCAAACACTGAAAAAATGTGTATCACTATGTCTATATTTTTAATATCTATGTATTTGTGTCTATATCTCAAATTATACATAAACCAAACACAATCTTTGATAACATTGGTGTCCTTTTTTACCATTACAAGTTTGTAACCGTCATATATCCCATACGATAGTATTCTCTACTTTTATCAGCATCAAGTGTCATAAACAGTAATGCATTGCAAAATTTTCATGATTTGAAAAAAGAAACAATTATTCGGCATATGAAAAAAAGCATGGTGGAACAACATTGTACAAAGCATAAATTATTTATATACCTACAATATTATCCCTCGTTCAAAGATATTAGGATGTGTTTGTTTACAAGGATAGGACACTGAGACATAGACATAGAGACACAAAATTGTATTTGGTAGGTGAGACATGAACAAAGATATTATCTTATGATATATTAAATTAGTGTATTTTATATCATTTCTATTAGGAAAGACACAAAGATACTATAAAGAAATACAATTTATTTTTTATTATCACAGTCAAATTTTCATAATTATATTTTTTATTATTATATTTTTATTCTAAATTTTGTGTGAAAGAAAAAATAAAGGTAAATCGGACTTTTATTGTTTATTCTATCTAATATTCAGTTTATCACCAAACAAAATATAAAAACATTCATTTTTGTGACTCTGTCCTTTATGTCCTATTCTCAGTGTCTTGTCTTGTCTTGTTCTTAAAGCCAAAAACGCAACCTAGCATATTTATGTGAATTCATGAAGTATGCAGCATGCTAACTCAATAACATCGTTTATTTGGCAATAGTGTAGTCATTGATCAGAGATTTTACTACAAAAATTGGAAATCAGGTAAACTATATTAGTATATATCTAGGAAAAAATTGTAACTAATCATCGTAAAGAGTAGTTAGGTTGTTATTCTATTTTTCAGATCAGTTTTTCTTGAACTTAGCATGAGGACATGCTAATGATTAAGTGTGGAGAGATTGATAAACTGCTATTTTACGGTTTATTTTGTACTGAATTGAGTGGATTTTAACCATTATTCTCACACTTATTTATTGAATTTGCATGTTTTACATTTTCCTTCCTAATTTTGTGTTATGATTGAAAACATGCTTCTTTGGCATTAAATTCACTAATTTTAATCCTCTCTTATTACCATTTGACGCCGTGATATGTGTGTTAAGTGATTTCAGGGTTTATAGGGTAAGAATGGCTTAGAGAATGGAAAAGAAGCATGCAAAAGTGAAAGGAACACAAGAAAATGAAGATTTGAGAAGCTGATGCCGACGCGCACACATGGACGACGCGTGCGCGTGATCGCGCCATACTTCAAGCGACGCGTACGCGTGACATGACGCGTACACGTGACCAATAATTTTTTCATCGACGTGTATGCGTGACAAAGCGTCACGTGCTGCAATTGCAAAAAATGCTGGGGGCGATTTCTATGCTGCTTTTGACCCAGTTTCAGGCCCGAAAATAATGATTAGAGGCTGCAGAGTGAGGCTAGAACGAATCATTCAATCATTCACACTTTCATTCACACAATTTTAGGTTTTAGATATAGTTTTCTAGATAGAGAGGCTCTCTCCTTTCTATAGGTTTTAGGGTTTCTTCTTTCAATTTCTCTTTAGGTTTAGGTTCAATCTTACTTTTATTTAGTTTTCTTCTACTCTTATTTGTTCTAGCACTTTAGTTATTTACTTCTCTCATTGATTCCTTTATTTTCCTAATTTAGTTTATGAGTTCATGTGTAACTCTCACTTTTCATTAATGCAATTTATGTTTCACGTTTCTTAATTGCTTTATTATTGGTATCTCTTTGCTTTGGTTATTTTTAAATTTTGCTATGTCTTGTTAGTTTTCCATGTTTTTATTTTATGCCTTCTAAGTGTTTGATAAAATGTTTGGTTGGATTTTAAAATAGATTTTTATGTACTTAACTTAGATTAATCAATTAGAGACTCTTGAGTTATCAAAATTCTTTTGTTGATTGGTGATTAAAAATTGCTAGTTGGCTTAGGCTTCACTAAATATAGTCCTTGATTAGGACTTGTGAACTTAAGTTGATTTTGCTCACTTGACTTTTCTTCATTGTTAGAGGTTAACTAAGTGAAAGCAAAAGGCAATTACCATCACAATTGATGATGATAATGAGGATAGGAATTCCAATTCTCAATCCTTGCTAGGACCTTTCTTAGTTGTTATTTTATTTCCTTGTTATTTACATTACTTGTCTCTTATCACAAAAACTCCAAAAATACTTTTCCATAACCAATTATAAGTACACTTCCCTGCAATTCCTTGAGAGACGATCCGAAGTTTGAATACTTCAGTTAATTTTATTGCATTTGTATTTGTGACAAACAATTTAAATATTGATTGAGGTTAAATTGTCGGTTTAGAACTATACTTGCAACGTGATATTTTTGTGAAAATTTTTACCGACATTTTTCTTCCGTCAACGCTACCCAAAAGGTGTCTGGACCTCACGTTTAGGCCCAAAAGTAACCCAGTTTCAAGTAACCTTCGAGGCATAAATACGATTTAACAACTCGATCCACACGAATAACAAATAAATCGTATAAAATTCCAAGCCCACGAGCTCATCTCTACAAGTTCCAAAAATAAAGGACCTGGATTGAAAACAAGTCATATAAAATGGAACAACTTCACAAAAAGAAGTTGTTCAAAGAAAACTTGTTCTAGCATCCACAACAACATGAGAACAATTCGGCCCAAACGAGTTATGCCATCACCAACCAACCCGACCTCACCATTTGATTCTCCTAATTGCTCGAATTTGATTTTATGAAACTCGACCTCAAGCAAGGGCACAACCGATAAAGCGACAAGGTCCGAGTAGGAATTTCAATGGTTATAAAAACTATTTGATGGCACAACTTAAACGATTTGTATTAGAACAAATCGAAAAGTATCAAAACAACTCGAAGTAAATGAGTTGTATGAAATTAGATCGAGAAATGACCATGTCTACAATCAAAGAGATACTACAGCTAGAAAGTGAACCTTACTCCTTGATGCACACTTTTTTCAACTTCAAAGTTTAACCATAGGGGTTTTTTTAACAATGCACCAAATTCTCATTGAATCTAACCTACACAACTTGAACTCAAGCTCAAAAGGGTGCGGAAATAGTTGTGAGTTCCGAGTTCAAGAACGGATTGTATAAACGAATTGAAATGAAATCGAAATCGTGAAAACAATCCTATAACCCGCAAACTCGTGCAAAAAATGAGTTAGAAGAAAGTCAGAAATAGCAAGTCAGAAGCATGCAACTTAAAAGCATGCGTCGTAAAAGCTGATAAAGCCCTAAAAAGGGTAAAAGCAAAAACAACAAGAAAAACAAACCTTTAACCAAACGACTCGTACAGAAAGAAAGGATTGTATGTAAATATTTCGAACAAAATCGAAACATAAAAATAATCCTCCAATTAAAACAACTCGAGTAAAACAAATTGTATCATACACAAGGATGACAACCTTGTAAAAACTAGAAAGGGGAGGGAATAAGCATATAATCCCTTTATCTAAAGTACCAATTTATGCTCGACAAAGCGCAAAATCACAAGCCAGCCTTTTAAATGGTCGCTTGGATAAAGCGACGAGGTTTAAATTGGTATCCAATAGTTATAATATGGCTTAATGATTTAAAATAACTCAAGCTCATGAGTTAAACAAAATCAAGTAAAAAATAACCATATGTTTTAAGAAATTTGTATTAAGAACAAGTCGTATAAAATTATATCACTTTAGAAACAACTCGAATCGAACGATTTGATAAATCATTGAAAGGCTTCATGAAAATTCGACCTCAACAATCTGACTTGACTATCCGACCCACTTGATTGCTCGAGTCCAGCTTCATAAAGCTCAACATTTAGCAGGGGCACAATTGATAAAGCAACAAAGTCCAATGGTTATAAAGATGATTTAATACTTTAAAAGACTCAAAGTAAACAACTGGTACTTAAAAAAGTCGTACAAAATCAGAACTGTAAGTTTCAAAAATGATTTGTATTAAAACAAGTTATTAAATAACTCGGAATGAACGAGTTGGGCAAATCAGTTCATGAAAACACAACTTGGCCAAAAACGAGTCGTATAGAGAAAGCAAGTCGTAAATAACATCAAAATGACTTGAAATATCATATTACTAAATGACAAATTTTAAGAAAGTAACAACTACACTACAGCAAAATGATAGTGCAAAAAAAAATGCGCGAACAATTACAAAGTGAGAAATGTTACAGAAATGTTACATTATTCAAATAATGTTGAGTTGACCGACCTCCTTAGCTTCATACCACAAACTACTTCTTTACAATCCGATATTTTGAGTTGATCATTTGATTGCTTGAGTCCGACTTCATGAAGCTTGATCTCGAGTAAGGACACTGTTCATACCCTGACCCATAATTTAGCCAGACTCAAAATTATTAAAAACCCAGTCTATAGAGCAAGAGTCCAAATCACACTCTGGGACCTATCCAACCTCATAAAGGTCGGCCCACGTGGCACCAACTTAGCCTTCTTATTCAAATAAGATGAATCTCAACTAACTCATACTCATCTAGAAAGAAAATCTTAACGACTTCCCTAACAAAAGGGAGTAACAAACCCACCATCAAAGGTGGACCTACTCCAAAGGTGGTTATTGATCCTAGTTCTACACTTATAAATATCCTGACACCCTCAGGTATAATTCGAACCCAATCTACTAAAAATCTGCTTAAAATCTTTGCTAACTTAAGTATCGGAGTTCCTTGCAGGTACCACCCTCCACTTCCTCACAAGTAACTCGGACGGCGGCACCTCAACACCAACAAAAATCGGACGCTGCTCAAAAGAAGTCTAGACTTCATGTTCAAAATCAAAAGCAATCTAGTTTAAGGTAACTCTCGGAACGATAAGCATGAATAAAAATTTTATTTGAAGAATGAGAGTGCATTAAACGGTGTTTAAGTGACTTATAAACAAATCCATATATATTTAATTCACATTCACATTAAAAGGTTTACAATAACAAATGCAAAATTTTAATCAAAGGAGGAGAAAGTATAACATAAGGGTCAATAAAAAGAGCAATGAATTTGAAAATGTTACAATTCTAGTTATATAATAAGTTAATAACAATAGAAGCTTTGAAGTAAATATGAAGAAAGCAACGAAAATAGTTTGTGACATTATATTCAATTATAGAATGATAAATTTGTTAAAAGGGTGATGCGGCAAAGTTAGAAATTATCTAAGATGTCAAGAACATATTGTGTAACAATTTTGGCATCGAATTTAATATATTATAAATAGATAGATTCATATTGAAAGGTTTACAATAACGGAAGGTGAAATTTAATCAAAGAAGGAAAAAAAGTGTAACATAAGGGCCAATAAAGAAGAGCAATGAATTTGAAAATGTTACAATTTTAGTTATATAATAACAACAGAAGCTTTGAAGTAAATATGAGGAAAGCAAAGAAAATAGTTTGTGTCATTAGGTTCAATTATAGAATGACAAGTTTGTTAAAATGATAATGCGTCAAAGCTAAAGATTATCTAGTCAATAACATAATATACAACAATCTTTGTATCAGATTTAAATATTTAATGTTATAAATAGATAGATAAATGGATATATTCACATTGAAAGGTTTACAATAACAAAAGATGAAATTTAGTCAAAGGAGGAGAAAAGGTGTAACAATGACCAATAAAGAAGAACAATAAATTTGAAAATGTTACCATTGTAGCTAATAAAATAACACCAGAAGCTTTTTGAAGTAAATATGAGGGAAGCAAAGAAAACAGTTGATGTGGGATTAGGTTCTATTATAGAATGACAAATTTGTTAAAATGATAATGTGAAAAAGCTAGAGAAATAGAGATTATCTAACATGTCAAGAACATATTGTGCGAAAATCTTGGTATCGAATTTAATATATTATAAATAAATAGATAGATAAATAGATAAATAGATACATATTTGAAAGCAATGTAGATTATTTAGTAATTTAAATGATTGATAGTCATATCTAACTAAACAGGTCAATGTGAATTATACATCAACTTATCTAAAATTCAGATAAATTAGTTCATACCAAATGATTACAAGGTATACTTGTTTAAACTCTTGCAAAATTTTAAATAAAATTATGCAATAAGTTAATGAAAATCTATGACCAATGGAACATTTTTGTGTGTGCGAATGTGTGCTAGAGCAAGTACAAATATCATTTCCAAGAAGAGCAAGTAAGATTCAAAACAAACACAATATTGCATTGCAGTAGAATAAAATGCAAACTTATGAATAATAAGAAATGGAAGCATCAACCTCAACAAAACACATAAGCTTTTCAGTCAAAATATACAAAGCATATATATATATATATATATATATATATATATATGTTGACAAGCCTCACCACAACACTATCTCATAGCTCCTACACAACTCTTCAAGAAAACAAGACAAAACAATCTTATTTCTCAAAAGCATCATTGAAGAGAGAAAGCATCCTTCAAGACAAATAACATACATGAATGAATTCTTCTTAGTGACATATTATAATGGCTGTACAACAGAACATATATAGAACAGAAGAAGAATGTGCACAAAAATCAGATGAACTCAAAGCGCATGAGAAGCTTCACATTGTTGTACTTCTCTCCCTTGCGGTTATGCAGTGGAACTGCTCGAATTCCGGTCTGAAGTTCACACACAGGCAAGCATGTCTGTCCACCAAAGTCATCCTTCTCAGACATATCATACTCGTGAACTTCTACACGAAGCAAAGCCAGTTCTGGAACAGATAGTGGGAACTCGAATACCTCGTTCCAAGTTGGCAACCAATTGTCCTCTTTTGTCTTGGTTTTCCTCATCAGAGTGTCATCAGGGACTCCAGCAATCCCCACCTACACAAAGAGTTTATCAAATCAATTAAAATGATATAAGAACCATAAGGAAAGTAACATATGATGCGACAATATGGATATTACTTATTAGACAACATTACAAAGATACTTCATCTCTGTCTCTGTCTCTATACCAAACATAACCTTAATAAAACATATAATGAAATATAGTTGATAATCTAAACATACTCTTGCATAGAAATCTGGAGGTGAGTATTGATCGAAGTGTGTATGCTTGAAATCGTAGTACCATCCTTCCCCCATATATACAGTTACCTAAATAAGAATAAGAAAAGTACACTTCGGTTAGGATCTATCTAGACTTAGAAATAGTTGAAATTAAAAAAAAAAATGATGGAATCATCAAAGTACTTACCCTCAAAGTAGTCTTCACAGGCAACTTAGCCTTTGGATCAAAGACCTCATTATTTGGACCAGTCTTTAATAGAAAATCTGGTTTTTTAACATAACCACATCCTCCATTAGCTTTGAACATTCCCTGCATCAACCACAGAGACCTGCCATAGCCCTGACATGAAACCAGAAACAATGAAAATTGATCACTGGACAACTTTCATTAATAATCTATTGACATCACAAATCAATAATGTACTTGATGATCTTAGTAGATATGTCTAGTAGCAATGTCTTGATATAGCTGAGAGAAGTGTAAATGAAATCTCACATCCTCAGTGAAGGAAAAGTAATAGGCAATAACACACATAACAACACTTATAAATCATACTTTAAAAAATACATCCCCAAATTTTCTGACTGCCATAGTTCAGACCTCACATTTAGAAACCTTAATTACAACAACTAAAAAAGGGAGAATCAGGAATTTGTTTTCTTTCAATTTTTCTTTTTTCGAAAGAAAAAAAGGTTGGGAAATAGAAACCTGCATGTTAAATGCAACCATTTGCGCTCCGTGCATCCACCCAATTAATGGGTTATAATTCGACGAGGTAATGCGAGTGCCTTTTGGATACACCCTCAGTATATTCCGCTGAGTAAACCTGCAAACATCAGGAATAAGTAGAAAATCTGGTATATTAACAGAACCAAGCTGAAATCATTGTGATATCAATGAGTCTGGTATGACAATATGAACAGCAATCAGAACTCATAAGTCTCAAATATGACCAATCATTGTAGTTAAGGACTTAAGGAACTTATTACGGATTGCACCATCATTAGAGCTAATAAATCATAGCCTGAACTATTATCTATTATATCGTCTCATTTTTGTCAAATTACTGAAATGTAAACGACAGAAACAAAAGCTATTTACTAGTCAAATTTTACATATTTGCATTACATAGTCACAATAGATAATTATGTGAAGTTTATATCATCATGAGGTCAGTGAAGCAATGCAAGTGACTACTATCTGAAGAACTTTATGGAAACAGTTCACAATACCTGACAATTTCTTTTCCATGAGATAAAGCAGCATTTTCAAGCTGCTGCTCGCTTAGACTTAATCGCCTCACTTTATCAGGATCCACTCTAAGACCTTCAAGTAATCCTCCTTTGGGCTTTCCAGCATGAATAGCGATCAAACGTCGATATTCAGCACATACATCTTGACGAGACTTTTCTTCATCAGCATCTTCCTCATCATCATCGTCATTGTCATCATCATCATCATCATCATCATCATCATCATTCCCATTGTTCTGCTAGAGACAGTAAATAAATCAACAAATCTCTTGCAAAATTAAATATCTTTGGGATTTGTATGGTGCTGAGGACACAGTCTATAACCTTGTAATCAGCAATAGTACCGCCTTTAAGACTTGGGACTTCCTTCCCCCATGCTTCTTCGTCACCCAAAGCCTTTCCCTGATGTGATTCATCCTCCTTTTCCTTTATGTCTTTTGCCTCAAGGTACTCCTTAGGTGGTTTGGTTGATATAATGACCCTTCTTTTAAGTGATTCTGGAGAAGGGAATTCCTTCACACTTTCTGGGGTAGGACAAAATAGTATGTCTCCAAAAGTTTGAGTAATCATCTAAAAGATTTGAACAGAAGTCAGTTTCAACTACAAGAATGTATAGTATTTTGAATCCCGGTATGAACTCCAATGAACCAACCTCAGCCACTTTGGCTTGAAGATCAGGAGTAAGATGGTCTTCTAAGGTTATTACAACTGGATATTCTGATGCAACAAAAGCATGCTCCTTAATAGACCTCAAACATTTGATGAGTGCCACGGGAGTAGTCAATGTCCTGCATAATCAATTATGTTACTTTTTCGGAGAAAAATCAAAATCAAAATTCAATTTCCAATAGTATCAATATATTAAATGATATATAATCTTTTCTACAACCATGAATTTCTGAAATAATTTAGACATTTTCCCTTTCCCCCACTGCTGTTTTGTAGAATATTAGACTTAGTCCTCATTAAACTGTGGGAGAAATCCTTTGCAAGCAAGCAATTCATGCTTACCATCATAACTTAGAGTAGATAATTATAACAGAAACGAATTCATCTGAAAGAAATATATCAATGGTATAAAATTTGACTTTTGCCACATCAAAAAACGAAACATAAATGGAAGACAGATACAGGGAAAAAGGAGATTATTTGAGTTCATAAAAATTAAAAAACCAGTATCATATTCAACCGGTAGACTTACCTTCCATGAAGAACATCCACATCATCCTTTGATGCATTGGGCCATATATCCAATTCAATGACCCTAACACCTCTCTGCAGTGCACGTATGATGGGGACATCACTGCAGTCACTACTAAGCTGATTTCCCGTCAGATAGGAATTGTGACCGGTAAATATATAATAATGAGACAATGGTGCATTCATATCATGGTGCACCTGCAAGAATACAAGAAGTAATAATCAGAACAACATAGTGCATATAATATGTAATTAAGTTAATGATGAGTTATTGTTATGAAAGGCTACAATGTAACCCAATATCATAATCAAAGTTTCATATTTACAAATACATTAGGTTTTCAATTCCACAAATCCTAGTAGCCAATGTAATCAACCAACAATCCAACATGAAATATTCAATGAATTTACATCTCAACACCAAAACTGAATGTGAATCACTATAAATTCAGCTGACAATGGCCTTATTAATAACCGAGAACAATTATTAGTCCATGAAAACAGTGAAAGAGGCCGGGTATAATGATACCAACACATAAAACATTAATAATTTAGAAAAATGGCAATCTATTGTGTAGACAATAAATAGTTTTATATCTAACACACCCTTTTACAGGTAAGAACCTCTTTTTGGCCTTGAAATGTTGACAATGCAAAGATTCATAATAAACTTCTACTGAAATTCAACTCTTATCAGAAGCACAAGGAACAAAAAGAGCCGAATTCTAAACCTCTCAGTCATATAAGCCTTTGGTAACATATCAACAACCATTTCTATCAATAAGTTTTTAATTACACAATTCCTAATAAGACAATGTAATCAACCAACAAACACTTGATTGATTAAAACTTAAAAGTACAATCATAACACCGAAACTGAAACAGAATCACTAAAAATTTTGGCTGAGAACATGAGATTAGCCTCATTAATTACCGAGAACAATTATTAGTCCATGAAGGACATGATAGAGGCAGGGTATTACATATGATACCGACACATAAAACAACAATAACTTTAAAAAAAGGCAAATCAAATTTGGGGGAGAAAAATCCAGTAACAAAAACAGAACATCCACAATGCATGTCACCGTGAAAGTTTTACGCCACCATCTAATCTGATTGTTGCATTTTTAATTTTATATCACTTTAAGAATAGTAGGCGATTGAATCTAACACTTCTGATGATGTGGCAATACATAATTAAATGTCTATATAGAACTTTCTACACTGTCAGCAATGAACAAAAATTAAATCTGGAAAGAAATCAAGAACTGACTAATACGAAATGAAACTACACAGTACATAAACAAGGATCCAAACGAAGAAAAACTAATAAAATAAAACAGCTCTTTGTTACCATTGGTTGTGCAAGTGGTGGATTGTTATCACTGAAGAGGAACTTAAAGAAACTTTCGAGATTGAGACCTCTTCTATGGAAGATACTGAGATGCTTGAGTCCATCAATGATTCCCTGCGCTTCCTCCTCCGTCGCTGTCTCCTCTCTCTGCACTTCAACCATGAAGCTCCGCAGATGCGACGCCGTCATGAGCCCGTTCTCGGAGTACCGGTCGAAGAGATTCCTTATCTCCGGCGGCGCCTCCGACACGGCGAGCTTGAATCGCCGGCGGCAGCAGAAGCAAACTCTGTAAGTCTGTTTGGACATCGCTCTAAGTTTCGCTTCTCTTCTCTTCACTCCGTTTCAGTTTCAGTAACCGTTTCAGTTGTATTGTGATATAAGCGCGCGTTTTGCGTGTATGTGAATTTTGTGCTTTCAGTGTTTGAAGATAAGTGTTTTTTAGTTATTTGGAAAATGAGATACGTTTCTTGTTTTGTAGGCAAAGAAGACAGAGAAGAGAAGTGTAGAAGACACAAGAGAGCTTTGTATGGCATTGAATATTTGAACAGGTGTGGGCGACGTGTGGGTCCCACGGTAGTTACAGTTAACCAATGAAACGTGGGACATTTGGCAGTTACCAATCCATCTTCAACTGTTTTACTCACCCTGGGTCCCACTTATTCTAATCTTATCTTATTCAACAAAGAACTATTATTATTTCGTGTGCAAAGTTGATTTTTATTTTTTAAATTAAAGAATATATTTTAAATACTAAAATAAAGTGGATGAAGTTATATAATTACTGTAACTACAATGATAATGATAATAATTATTCTAGACTGAATTATGCGTAAAATATCACCACTTATATAAGATTTTTTTTTCTAAATTAGGCATATGAAGTAACAAAATAATTAAAACTAAATATCTAATATTTGACCAAAATTAATTTAAGAATAGAAGATATAATGGAGATGTGCAATTATATTATAATTTGGCATGTATTTTACAGATGTGGATTTATTGAATTCATTAACTTGCAAAATACAAGTTACATTTTGCCATATCAAAAATAAAAAAGTTGAGTTATATGCAAAATGCAGGATACATTTTGTATAAATCTAAAATTAGAAAGTTGCAACAACCTCCAAAACGTAACTTTTGATTGGCAGAGAAGTAGATCGAGAACTTGAAACATGTCCCTATTTCTTGTATGCAGACCGGACTTAATTTGTTGACCATGTTGAAAGTCTAAAACGGAAGCTGCTTTTGTAGCTGACCAAGCCAAAATGCAGGTTGCGTTTGGCCGTCTTCCCAGTTGCATGCACGCCACATGTTGGAGAAGAGGGATTTGGATCTTCTAAAATTTGAATTTTACTTTAGAGGGTAAAGTGTGATCTTCTATTCTTGAATAGTTTTTCTTTCATATTTATTTTTGTTCCCACCTATGAAATCAATCTTAAGAGATCACACCTTACTTTACTTTCTAGAGTGAAATTCAAACTTTAGAAGATCCAAATCTAAATAAGAGTGTTGTAGGGGGTGTTTAAAAATTAAAACGCAAAACGTAGAGGGAGGAGTTACTGAAGAGTGAAGAGTGTTATGTGAGGAGGCTTGTGGGAGGAAGAAGAAGAGTAGAAAACTTAGGTTCCTTTGGTTCTTAACAAAAAATGGTTTGCAATTTTACTAAACCTGAAAATTACATTATTGAATACTTGAAATGTTCTCAATGAATAAGTAATTTTTTTTAAATTTTATGATAAATAAATATATTTATTTAAATTTTGTTTATTTATCTTTTAACAAATAATTTTATTATTATTATTATTATTATTATTATTATTATTATTATTATTATTATTATTATTATTAGCCAGTATTATGATACTTAAGTATGATAAAAAAAAGTTGTTATCATGAGTAATATAATAATAAAATACTGTGTAGGATAATAATAATAATAATAAATTATTAATATTTTTTAATAATAAATAAATAATACTGTCTAATAATAATAATAATAATAAATCGTTATTATTTTGTAATGAAAAATAAATAATGTTTAATTTTTTTAGTTATCATTTATTATTATTATTATTATTATTATTATTATTATTATTATTATTATTATTATTATTATTAGTCATTATTAAATATTATATGATATTTATTATTATTTTTTAATAATAAATAAATATTTATTATTTTTTAATAATTTATTATTATTTTTTAAGATAATATAAGTAACAATATTGTTTAGTTACCGTATTATTATTATTATTATTATTATTATTATTATTATTATTATTATTATTATTATTATTATTATTATTATTATTATTATTATTATTATTATTAGCCATTATAAAATACTGTAAAATATTTATTATTTTTTAATAATTTATTATTTTTTTAGATAATAATAGTAATAATATTGTTTAGTTACCATTTTATTATTGTTGTTGTTGTTGTTGTTGTTGTTGTTGTTGTTGTTGTTGTTGTTGTTGTTAGGTTTATTATTATGATTGTTAGCTATTATTATAGAATATTATATAATATTTATTATTATTTTCTAATAATAAATAGTAAATAAATATTTATTATTTTTTAAGATAATAATAATAATAATAATATTGTTTAATTATTATTTTATTATTATTATTATTATTATTATTAGCCATTAGAAAAGACTGTATAATATTTATTATTTTCTAATAATGAATAATATATAAATATTTATTATTTTTTAAGATAATAATAATAATATTATTATTATTATTTAGTTACCGTTTTATTATTATTATTATTATTGTTATTATTATTATTATTATTATTATTATTAGCCATTATAAAATACTGTATAATATTTATTATTATTTTCTAATGATGAATAATAAATAAATATTTATTATTTTTAATAATTTATTATTGTTTTTTAAGATAATAATAGTAATAATATTGTTTAGCTACCGTTTTATTATTATTATTATTATTATTATTGTTATTGTTATTGTTATTGTTATTGTTGTTATTGTTAATATTAGGTTTATTATTATGATTGTTAGCCATTATTATAGAATACTATATAATATTTATTATTATTTTCTAATAATAAATAGTAAATAAATATTTATTATTTTTTAAGATAATAATAGTAATAATATTGTTTAGTTACCGTTTTATTATTATTATTAACTGATATTATTTAGAATTTAATAATTATCATTTTTCTTTTTATAGGTTAATAGGAATTTGTTGTCTAGAAAACTCGATTTTTCCGATACCTTTAATGAGGTAACTGCTGTAGCACTGAAATTTACTGGGTTTTAACACGTTTCGCGAGTAGGCGAAATGAGATGTCATTCTGCACTACTGAGTGCCTTGGTGGAACGCTGGAGGTCGGAGACTCACAAATTTCATCTTCCGGTCGGTGAAGTGACATTGACGCTGGAAGATGTGAGCTGCTGTGTTTGGTTAGTGTATACTAAAGGACATAGAAACTGAGACATAAATAAAAAAGACACACACACAAAATACATGTATACATATTTTATGTTTAGAACATACACACAAGACACATGAATTATTAAAAAGACTATAATATCCTCATCATCTACTTTCACCACCACCATTACTATTTACCAGACTCTTCATCAATCCAAAAAAATAAATAACAAAAAATTTTAATAATTTTAACAATAAATTTAACCATCAATAGCTGCAAGAACCCTATTTAATAATTAATTCAACAATTATTTTTTTAAAAAAATTAAAACAAATTAAAAAAAGAGTACACAAAGAGAAAGAGTAGGAGAGATGCGGCAATGGAGAGGCGGCACAGGAGAAGCGAAAGTGACAGACTCAAAGAGGAAGAAAAAGAACAACGAATCTGGAGATAACGTGAAAAGGAGATCTGAAGGCAACCATGGCAAAAGGCGATGCTGGCGGTAATGGAATAGAAGCGAAGAATAAAGAAAAAATAGAGGAAAAAGAGGGAAGGAAGAGAGGCAATGGTTGTTTGGTTGGAGAAAGGGAGGAGAAAGGTGAAGATAGTGGTTTGGGTATGAGGGAGAAACGGAAGAAGAATTGATGCAGAGAGAGGGATAACGTGAAAAATGGAAGAAGGAGAAAGAAGACCTGTAAAGGGCAAAACTGAAAAAAATGAAAAAAATTTGTATCTGTGTCTAAAAATTTGTGTTCCACCCTTTGGTCCAATACACAAATTTTGTGTATTTGTGTACTTGTGTGTCCTTCCGTGTCTGCTAAAAATCCATGTCTCAGTAAACAAACAATGAACGTGTACTACCGTGTCTATATCTCAGTGTCTATGTCTCTCAAACCAAACGTTGCCTATATTCTTGGTCTCCCGATTAATAGGGAGGCCGTTACGGGTAGATCAGACAGTAGTCACTAGTTTTTTGTGGAAAACGGCATTGTGTGTTTTGGTCGGGAGCCCGGTCCACAAGATCACGTGTTGGGGAAGGTTAATATTGTATGGGTCCGGCGGTGCAGAGATACCGAGCCATGTAACACTTAGAAATTTGTTGAGCGGTACGTCCGGGAGCACATTTTCTGTATGCTCGGAATAGTTGTGTTTTCGGATAAGTCGACCACTTCATTAAACTCGAAGTTTCTACCTCTACTTCGGAATTTGCACCGAATTTCAAGATACAGTTGGGGGGCAGCCAATCTGGCACACCTATACAGATCACTGTGTCGTGCATCACGATACAACTGCAAAGAGATGGATGGCCCACTAATGCTGCTTTTTGTTTGGGCGTGGGAGCGTATGCCGCTCCTGACACTTATACCCCGCGATCAGCTCGACGATGTTGGTATTCCACTTGCGCGACGGTATTGGTTTTTATTGTTGTTGTTGTTGTTGTTGTTGTTGTTGTTGTTGTTGTTGTTGTTGTTATTATTATTAGGTGGAGTCATTGGCGCCGACATACAAGATATATACGGAGGCCTACTTCGCATTTTAGGCGATGACTCGACGACATGGGAGTTGACGATGTAAGTTGTAACCATTAATATCCAATGTTTTTATTCAGAAGAATAATTTTTCTAATCGGCCTTTTGGTAACTAATGTGTAGTTTATATGGCGGCCGTATATGGGAGTGGGGGTTCCGGATGTCCTCGCTGCCCATTTGGTTATGTGCTCCACCCAGTCTCCGCTAGTGTCATTCGAGTGCATAGAATGGCACCCGACAGACCGAGTTAGACGATAGTTTGGAATGCAACAGCTTCCACCAGATCCGGTGTTCGACCTGGGTCGTGATCATTGCAAGCGGTTGACAGGAGCACAGAACCATGACTGGGGAGAGATTTACAGTCAATGGGTTAACAGGTGGAGATCTGACCGCTATAACACATTGCAGTTAAGCGAGGAAATTATTGACTTTTATCCTCTCCCAGTGTACTACGAGTGGTACACACAGCAGTATGGGATTCACCTGCCACTGTCAGATAGAGTTGCAGGTGAAGAGGTTAGCGCCGATGAACCACAGCAACAACAGGAAGAACCAGCTGGCCCTCAACAGCAAGTCCCGAGTCGAAATAGAACTATAACAGCGAGTTGAAATACATGTGTTCACCACGAGTTTATGAAAATATGGAGCCTTGAAGCTCCTTAAGAAGTTGGACCCGATGTGCTTGATGCAGTACATGTGCCACGCCCTTGGTGGTGACCATGCACCGTTACTGCAAGTTATTGCAGCGTCGATAGAGGTATGGCGGTCAGAAATAATACCCACACCATCAATGGTAACAACATATCTCCACAAATTGGTTAGGAAAAATTTCCATGCGTCTGCTGTCTCGCCCTCGACAATCACAAATGCAATAGGCACAATGTTTTGATTCCCATCTTGTGCAACCACTACCAGAAGTGCACCTTTATATTTTTTGTACAAGTGTGTGCTATCAACCTGCACCAGTGGCTTGCAGTGTCTGCATGCTACAATACACAGATAAAAGCTCCAAAAAAATGCGGTGCAGAACTCTTACACCTTGAATCTCCTCGCTCTCACGGTAAACGGGGAGTGTTTTAATTTGAACACGAGACCTTGGCATCTTCACTATCATTACTTTCAACCATACTGGCAGAGTCTAGTAAGAAACTTTCCAATCATCGAAAACTTTTGCGACAGCTTTCTGCTTTGCCAACCAAGCCTTCCGGTAACTCACAGTATAGTTGAACCTGCATTGGACTTCTGCAATAACAAACTTTACCTTTATCGAGGGGTCTGCTTCGACCAAGGCCTAATGGCATCTGCAATTATATCCGAGTCCAATTTGGCATGATCTTGTGAAATCTTGCCTACGGTGCATGTGTTCTTGCCATTGTATCTCCTGATCTCCCAACAAGCTTTTTTTCGAATCAAGCTAGCTCGGATAAGCCAGCCGCACCCTGCACCATACTCCTTGCATTTCGCATAGAATGTCTGCGGCTTAGACTCATACACAGTGTAATCAACTCCTCTAGAGATGGAGTAGCTTTTGATTACAGATATCACCGACTCTCTCGAACTAAATTCCATTTCAACACTAAACTCACCATCTTCCGCCCGCAGCGTTGCCTTCACCTACGACATGCACACCACCATCAGTCAAACAAGGCAAATAAAATAAGCACTATAGAAAACTTGAGTTAATAATCATAACATACCCGTATTCGCATACTTAAGAAATTCCAGGGCATGCATGGCTTCGAGATCTAGAGTCCGCATAAAAGACGGAACACCAAACGGGTGCTGGCTTACAATCGCATTTGCTTCATTTTGCATCGCCGGATTGCCTGCCAAGTCTCTGTTATCATTTTCGTCATTGACTTCATAGTTAGCTTCGAATTCCTCTTCACTGTCATTATTATCTTCTTCCCAATCTATATCCCCGAACTCATCAACATTGACCTCCTCCCTGACCGCGCCCAACTCTGACTACTGTTCGAACTCAACATACAGCTCTATCATCGGCACGTGAAATCGGATTTGTTGATAAATACATAACATCTACTACATACTGGCGTCGTCAGTAATGGGCATCATTTGAAACTGTATCAGCTCACCAAATACTTGTACAGGATTCCTGTATAAAATATTGCTCACCCTTTTTGAAATGTGGCTTTGAATGTTATTACAAAGTCTATTTTGCAGCTCTACAAAACTCATGGTATATGGAATAGCAAATGACAATGGACATTCACAAATAAAAGTTACTCCCTCATGTGTGTTTAGTATAACTTCACCGTTATAATATACTTGCAAATTTACAATATTTTCCATAACTGTAACCTCACTTAATCTGATTTTTTTGACACACTTCACTGACAAAAAAAACTCAGAACTACGACATATGTGTAAGAAAGAAGAATACAATGAGTAGAAATGGAATAAGACAAGTTGAATGAGAGTGTTGCTTCATATTTATAGGCCGGACTCTTGTTTAAAATATATTTTTAAAACAAAACGCAACATGCGTTTTTAGTTTCTCAACAAAAAATGCTGACAGCCCATAAAACACAACTTGCATTTATGAAAAAAGCTGACACAAACCACATCAAAACGTAGCCTACGATTGGCTTTAAAGGGAACTTAAAAAAAAATTAAAAAGTTTTGAAAAAACAAAAAGCATGATGCGTTTGTCTTTTTTCTCAATAAAATAAAATAAAATAAATAAAACCAAAGCTAAATGTTACCTATGTTTTGAGTAAGTTCTATAGCAGTGTAAATATTGGTCATGCATCCATTTTATTAAAAAACACCAATAACAAATTCATAATAACAAATTCATAATGAAAAAAATGAACTTCATATTGTAAATAAATAACTATTTTTTATAGTTTTTTTTAGTTCGAATCCGAATTGTTTAAAATTTAATAAATTCATGAGCTTATTTAAAAAGTTTATATTGTGAATTAAAACTTGAAATAATAAATTTAAAAAATTTAAATTGATATTAAATACATTCTAAAATTTATAATTTATAATTTGTATACTGTAATTCATTTATATATCAATTGTTAGTCATACATTATAATTATATAATAATTTTTTTTGAACAAAAAATTACAATCTTAATTAATCTTGATTATTGATTTTTTTTAGTTTTATTTTGTGTTTAATATAAGTGAATAATTAAAGAATAAATTACCATTTGTATTCATAAAAGATGAAAATACTGATATATGTACCTATACTAGATGGAAATTATATTTGTACCCACGCAAGATGTCTTCCATGTGACAAAAGTGTCCTACGTGGCACTCCAATCCTCTAAAGATAGGGTACTTTTGTCACACGAAGGGCATCTTGTGTGGGTACAAGTTTAGTTTTGATTTAGTGTGGGTATCAGCGTTTTCATCTCTTATGGATACAAATGGTCATTTATTTATAATTAAAAGTCTAAACTAAGAATAATTTATTTTTACAGCAAACTATTTTGACGAGTCAGTCCAACGAATTTCGTAAATTTTTTTAAAATATATGGCCTGACATTTTTAACTAATAAACTTTAAAGCGATTCGAACCACGAATCCTGATGAGTAATTCGACTCACTTCCATCTTTAATCTCAATAATGCACAAAATTATGTTTTTAGTCTTTTATAAAGTATAAACAGTCTTTTTTTTCCAATGAGGGGGAAAATTTCTTTTGAAACATCTGGAATCCTATTTAAAAATTTTACGACATATCATATATAGAGTTTAATTTTGATGTACTAATAGTATAAAATATTTTACATAATTATGTAATTATATCTATTTTTGGATGACTATTTATATAATTAATGTATAAGATAATTATTTTTAATAGTGTGACATTATGTAATTAAATATATGTATAAAATTACTTTACATCAACAATACATCAAAATATCTAATGAATTATATCTCAAATAGCATAGTCTCTCCATACTCACCTAAAAAGTGACGAATTTTTAAATCTCTCTATCTTTAATAAAAAAAATAATACATCAAAATTAAATTCATCATATATATTAATCAATCATAGAAATGATTTTTTTCTCAAGAAAACAAAATAATAATAATAATAATAGCAAATCGAATTTGGTGAAAGTAAAAAAAAGTTTTTTTTTGTGAATCCCTTATTAAAAATATTATTTGTACATAATTATATATTATTTAATTTATTTTTAATATATATTTTATATTAGTATCAATTTTTATTTTTTAATTAGCGCTGTACACGGATTGGATCGGATCGGATATAGTCTAAAATTCTATTCGATCCGCACTGCATTCATCGAATCGGATCGAATACGATATCCGTAATTTTTCAGGCCGAATCCAATTCGATCCGATCCGCAAGTATGCGGATCGGATCGGATCGGATATCGGGTATATCCGCATAATTCAAGAAAAAATGTTTTCAAATTTCATTTGGCTATTTTTACAAAAGAAAAATCATTTTTTCACTTGTTTAAACATATTTAATTCTAAAATAAGTTCTTTTGAATAACAAAAAAATAATAACACAAGATTTAAGTTTAATTATTCTAAGTCGAAGTACAATATAAAAAATAAAAAACAAGATATCATAAAATTTATAAAACAACACACTAAAATTCATATCACATTAGGGTTTATTTTCTTAAACTATGCTATTTATATGTGATGTGCGAACATGCGGATTTGAGAATCAGATCCACGAATATCACTGTCAAATTCACAATCCGATCCAATAATTCTGCAAATCGAATAATATCCACAAAATTCGAATAGGATGCGAATAATTATCACAGATATGCGAATATTATCCAATTTATGTGCAGTCTTAATTTTAATAGTTGATTTTAACATTCACCTTATATGTTAATTTATTATATATATGGTTAAGCTAAACTAAAAATGATGAGGGAAAAAAGTTAGTGCGTGACGTGATCATTGTGAGTTATATAAAGTGTTATTAATAGGTTGTTAGGTTGATTGTTCATTCTGCTAAGGAACCGGATTAATTCGTTTGTGAAATATACAAATAAAAAGTACTGATGAAATGCGATGCATGCTAGCTAGCAGGGAGAATTTTTACTTTTAATATAGGATAAAATAAATACTTTATAGAGTTTTGAATATAATCAATTTAGCCAGACAAGATTCAGTTTGTTTATGAATATTTTTTATTCAA
Source organism: Arachis hypogaea (assembly GCF_003086295.3). Lineage (NCBI taxonomy): Eukaryota > Viridiplantae > Streptophyta > Magnoliopsida > Fabales > Fabaceae > Arachis > Arachis hypogaea. The sequence goes on from NC_092045.1 coordinate 23,695,165, forward strand.
TATTGGGTTTAGTTATTAGTTTTTTAAAATGTTTAGTTTGAGTTTTAAATTTTATAACCATAAACTAAGATAATTTTTTTAACATGTTATATTTACACTAAAAATTAATCATCAAATTAATTTTTATATAAAATATATATTAAAATATAAAATATAAATTAAATATAATAAAATAAATATATATTTAATATTTGGAATTACTTTCAGCAGTCAACAAGTAAAAGAGAAACACATTTTTTTATGTAAAAGATAAAGTTATAAAAAAATTACATTCTAAAAGTTTTTATTGCTATTAGCAAGAGGAAAAAAATACTGATCAAAATAATAAGACCAACACTTTTAATCTATACTTTAAAAGTTGCTTTAAACTATTTGATATCCTATTGGATGAACTACACAGAATGATGACGTAATTTTGATCGAGGCAAAAATAAAATGAAAAAAAAAATAGCGGATTAACTAGGACACCAGGAGGCAGGAGCAGAAAAAAAACTCAGTGGTATAGACTTTAAAGATTTTAAGACTTTCAGTTTTAGCCATGCTAATAAAGTAAGAATGAAAATTACTAACTAAATTATATTCACTTGTCTATAAAATATAGATGAATACATATTTTAGATAGAAGAATAATTTTGTTATTTTGTAATCATTAATTGATCATTAATAATATTTTTAATAGTGTGAGATTATATCTAATGATAGAAAATTATTCACTTTTGTTTTGATAGTTAAATACTGATAAAAAAATACAAAAATTACTGGCTCATAAACTTTTCCTTTTAGATATGTCTCCTTCCTCGAAACCAAACATAATCGTAGGCTCTCTTAGATGTGGTAGAGTCTAATTGAAAGGAGAAAGATATTGGAGAAGGAAGTAAAGTGAAAACTCTTGACACAGGGATCTATTAGGATTTGAGAAGATTCATGGTTTAGGAAGTAATCTTTATTTTGTCTAGCAATAAATAAATTCCAAAATGAAAACCTAGTATGAATTCACTAGATCTTCAATGATTTTAGTGGGTGAAATAAGCAAATTCAAAAATAATTTTAGCATAGAAATTACAGAACATATCTACTAAATCCCAAATGAACAAGGAGAAAATACAATGACTTCAATAAGTAACAAAACATGCTAATATATTATAAAGTCATGTTATATCATAGCATACCATTTCTATCACCAGCCTATTGAAAATCTTTATGCTAAATTCACTGAAAAGGAATAACACATGGAGCTTGAAATACCAACCGAAACTAAAAAGCTTCGTATGGAAGCTCAAAGACGACGAGTTGACAATGAAGATGAAACTTTACTCGGGAATGCCTCCACGATGACGACGATAACAACAACAATAACAATAACGAAGTTTTGTCCTATTAGATGGGGTCGACTACATAGATTAAATGATGTTATTGAACTCTATTATATATTATGTCTACAAAAAGATCGTTCATATGTAAATTTCGTTTGACCACCTCATGGATAATTTTTTTAGGTCTTTCTCTGCCTTTTACTATTTGTCCATTTTCTATCTCATCCACCCTCCTGACTGGGTGCTCTGTCGTTCTTCTTCTCACATGTCCAAATCACTTGAGACGCAATTCTATCATCTTTTCCACAATAGGTACTACTCCAACTCTCTCTCTTATATCTTCATTCCTTATTCTATTCAATCGCGTATGCCTATTTATCTATCTCAACATCTTCATCTTTGCCACACTTAACTTATATTCGTGCTCTCCTTTAACCACCCAACATTCTGTACCATAAAGCATAGCCGATCTGATAGTAGTGCGAACTACGATAGAATTTACCTTTAAGTTTTAAAAGCACTTTTTTGTCACATATAAAACCAGATGCACTCTGTCATTTTGATCAACCTGTTTAGATTCTATGATTTACATCTTATTCAATTTTTCTATTATCCTGTATGATGCACCTAAGATATCCTATATGATGCACCCATGATACTTAAAAACTTTTTGTAAGATGTTTTTTCTAATTTTCACCTCTATATTAGGGTTTTTCCTTTAACAGCCGAACTTATATTCTATATATTCCGTCTTGCTACGACTTATGTGTAGACCATAAACTTTTAGAACTTCTCTACATAAATCCAACTTCTTATTTAGGTCTTTCCTTGACCCTCCTATAAGGACGATATTATCGCTAAAAAGCATAAACCATGACACAGGCTCTTAGATATGCTCTGTAAGTACTTCCAAAACTAATGTGAAAAAGTATAGGATGATCCTTGGTGTAATCCTATACCAATAGAAAATTCTTCTATCACACCACCTTAAGTCTTTACACTAGTTGTAATTCTATTATACATGTTTTTAATTGCACGAATATATGCAATCTTTACTCTCTTCTTTTCCAAAACTTTCTATAAGACTCCCTTCACACTCTATCATATGTTTTTTTCCAAATTAATAAACACCATATGTAGATCTCTTTTATTACTATGATATCTTTCCATTATCCTTCTTAACAGATATGTAGCTTCAGTAATAGATCTGCTTGGCATAAAACCAAAATAATTTTTCGTTACTTGTATCTCTTGTCTTAGCCTCTATTCTATCACCTTTTTCTATAATTTTATGATATGGCTCATAAACTTGATCTCTCTATAATTTTCACAACTCTCTGTATCCCTTTTATTCTCCTTACTCGTGAATGCCTCAAATTAACAAAATTTATCATTGGTGTATTGTCTAGAAGTCTAAAGAATTTGGAATAGATCTCCAGTAGGCAATAGCTATTACTACTCTCAGAGATCCAAACCTACATGCATGGCAATGGTGGTATCACCTAACTGAAGCTTTGAAATTGCAGAAAAATTTTAAGAACATATTAATCCAAGTTACATTTTTCAAGAACTCTCTTATCTTCGAAAGCCAGAGAAAAGAGCCTAGAAAAATTTTATCGCAGGCCTTGGAGCTTGCAAAGGAGTTTTTCAGGCACAACATTCACTTTTGTCACTCTTCGTGAAGCAAGAATAACTTTTTCTTTTAATATCTTTAACTTATTTTATTTTGCTATTCGAAAATTCCTTTTTTCCTTCTAGTCTGCACAGACCAATTAATTAATTGTAATTAAATTTCTTTCAAAATAATAAAAATAATATTTAAAAAAATAACATATATTTATAAATAGATAAATAATAAATAATTTAATTGTAAATTTATGTGTACATAATATTTTTAATTTGTTACACATTAATCTAATTTTAATTATGAGCACATTTAACCATTATTTTAGTAGTATAATGACTAATGATATTACATTAAAGATATGAGACTTAATATAATATATACATAACTAAAATTAAATAATCTATTTATATAAAATTAAACCCATTTGTTCTTGTATAGGTCCAATAAATAAATAGCCTAAGTATTTTCAGGCTCAGACTAGATATCTATGACTAGGACTAGAAGTGAGTCGAATTGAGTCGAGTTAGACCAAACTTAAGCCCGACTCATTAACAATTGAATCTATTTTTTAAGTTCAAGTTCGACTCACCAAAAATTCACAAACTGGCTCGAGCTCACGAGTTGACTCAAATAACAGAAATATAATCTATAGTTCTATATCAAAATATTATAATTTTAATATAACAAAATAAAAAAAATGCATCCATATATTTAACAAACTAAAACATTAAATCTTATACCTATCAGCTATCAAGTTTTGAATATTTATTTGACAATTTAAATTGGTAATGCAATCTCCACAAAGCTATAATATAGATTAAATGTAAAGTCTCCGTGGCCAGAATACTAATGATTAAAGATGGCTAAGAATTGACCTTCAAACAAAATAATGACACTTGGTAGATTTGGTTTTATAATTTTTTAATATTTTAAAGGATTAAGTGAGTGTATAATAATTACTAGGAAGTTACCTTATGGATGAAATTATCATTTGAGGTTATCTTATGTGTTGTTGGGTCTTGGACAAAAATATTATTGGACCATTATACAAAATAAAATAAAAAATTGCTCAAGTATAAGGTTCAATAATTTTTTTTGGCACGATTATAAAATAAAATTTATTTCTTCAATAATTTATTCCTTAATTTGTTTGTATTTCTCTAAAAAAGATAACTGTAAAAAATATTGTGATACCTTAAAAATTTTATTAAGGAAACAAAACTATTATTTTTTTTACGAGATATATTTGTAAGCTTTATTTTTTATATTTGTTTAAAAAATTACTGGATTGTGGGAGTGTTCATTTTTTTAATAATTATACAAAAAATAATAATGAATTAATGTAAATATATTAACATTTGTAAAATTAGGTATATTAATAAAATTTTAATAACTTAATTAACATATCAGAAAATTTAATAATTAAAAAGTATTTTCTTGCTATTTTAATATGTTGACAATATTATTTATAATATGTTTAATAATAGTGTTTTCGTAAATATTTTGTACCATTATATTTTTTTATTATCTTTTGTATAATATAAAAAGAAGTACATGTCAACATATAATTGTATAAAAGAGATTAAAAAACATAAATTTAAAAAGATCAAAATTTAAATTAAACAATTACAATTTTTTATTTTAAATTTAGGTTCAAATAATGAAATTTCTTTCTAGTTGTAAATTAATTATTCAGTAAATTTTTGTGATTTGATTGCAAAATTGATTCCGTGTAAAATTTACGGTAGAAGTTTTTTCAATGAAATTAACTATTTTATGAAAGACTAAAACTTCACTAAATAAAGGGTTATGCTATGTGTACATTAAAATTAGTCACTAAAATCAGCTACCAATATAAAATATATATTAAAATATAAATACACATCTATTATATCTATTATATACTACTAATTTTACAACCAAAATGTATCACACACAACTAGAAAATGGATTAATACAGACAGATTTACAGACGGATTTAGTCTTTATTACAGACGGATTTTTGATTACCGACGAAATTACCGACGGATTTTGTCCCTCTGTAAAAGCCCCGTCGAAAATTATTTACCGACGGATTTTTTTCCGTCGGAAAATTACAGACGGATTTTTAGCAGTTACCGACGAATTTTCCCTCTGTAAATTTTCTATCCATTTCCCAAAGGCGACGAACTTTTCGACGGATTTTCCGTCTGTAATTACAGACGGATTTTTCGACGGATTTTCCGTCTGTAATTACAGACGGATTTTTCGACAGATTTTCGGTCTGTAATTACAGACGGATTTTCCGACAGATTTTCCGTCTGTAATTTGAACTTTGAAAAATCATCTCGTTCTAATTACAGACAGAAAATCCGTCTATAAATCCGTCAGTAAGATAAAATAGAATTTTTTTTTTAGATTTTTCCATTGCAAAATGAATACTTTAGATTTGTTTTCTAAATTTACTCCATCAAACACTGTAAATTGAAAAAAGAAAGCCAAAACTCACATAAATAAACATAATATTCATTACATGATACCTATAAAATTGGATGTTATTTTTCAACATCATTGACTAATATCTCATTGTCTTAATAAAAAAATACCCAAAAAAATAAGATGACCATCCCAATGTTACATGAATGTCACAAATTACACTTAACACTTAAAGATAGAATAATCTAAAATATTAATAGATAACTAAGTTGCATTAGCAGCATCAAGCTCCACATTGAAAGTTAATCTTGACATCTCCTGACTGAAATAGAATTAAAATCCGAATTAGAATTGGAGTAAATCAATCTATGCCAAAGAATCAAAACATAGAAAAACAGAGAGAACAACAAAAGGAAACAGAGATCAGAACAAAAATAAAATAATTAAAGGGTTCTTCACAGAATGCGAAATGAAAAAGAACATTTGAAAGAACTCACCTAGGCTAAACAAATTCAAACCAGTAGGAAGCCTAGGCACAACAATAGCAGGATGATTCTGCACACACGCCAAAAAACCCTTAGACGGTTCAGCAAATACAACTCATCGTAAGATTCAACAACACTAGGGAAATTATAGTTAAGAGAAGGATCAAGTTAAGAGAAGCTCAGGTCATTTTTAAGCGAAATGCAAAATGTCTCCACTGAAAAATATAATCTGACCAGGATTCATGCCATAAGAGTTCATTGGATTCACATACCTGTAAACTACTTGTGCCGCAGCCTACAACTGTGATAGTCCCACCGGTAACAGCTGCACCTGCGAGGAAGTAGCTGGCACTAGAAGCATCGCCTTCAACAAAAGCATTCCCAGGAGACCTGGTAGGAAACTTCCAATTATAGTCACAATAATTTAATTCTGAAATCTTTACAACTCAATAATAGAAACTTACTTGTACTTTTGACCTCCGTGGACCAAGAACCTATCCCAGTTACCACTGTGCTCCACATGGACTCCAAATATTGACTGCTAATTGATCCAGACACACCTGCAAATAAGATGAATAAAAGCATTTGAAAAGGATCAAATAAACACCGGTTACAATATTTTTCTTCAGAGAAGTTATAATTAAAATACCATATCTATGTAAAGTTATCGAGAGTTTGTAAGTAACCTTAGAAAATTAAGCAATCCCATTTCGAAGGACAGTCCATGACTCAGTTCTCAATTTGACCGAAAAATTATAAAAGTGATGGATAAAGTTTGATAAGAAAAATCCTCATCCAACATTCCTCTCACTATTTAATTCAAGAACCAATCAATGGCTTGTAATTGTCATTCTAAAATAGAAGAAAGATCATTCAGTATGTTTTATCCAATGCATGTTTTATCCAATACCAGTATCCAATGCAAATATTAAGGACATAAGAAAATGACACTGAATCCCACACCTTTGCTTTTGGAGCGAGACGAGCCATGAGAGCTGCAGCAGCATTATCTGTAAAATACCAGCATTGTTTTCCTCTATGAAACTGATGGTTGAATTGATGACAAGCAAAGTGATAATACCAACAAAGTCTTGCCAATCAGGAGGCTTACCTGTAAAATAAGGCTTGTTGTGGCCAAAAATGGCGAGTCTTTCCTCAGCAGCCTTGCTGCTGAGACCTTCTCTACTACATCTCAGGTTCTCAAAAACCTCCTCAATAGGTATGTTCTCCTACATTCATTCATCAAAACAAAAAACAAAAAAAAACATCAATGAGGATAACAATTAGACCAAAAGAGACCCAATAAATGATAGTGATTCAGATCTATGTTACCAAATTCACAGTTTCTTTGAGAACAGCCTCTAACTCCACGGATTTGTCCCCCACGGATTTGTCCCCCCTCTCTAACTTAAACTACAAACTCTGACAAGCTTTATTTTCAATGTATGTTTCAAATTATTAAGTATCACTAGAAAGAGTTTTATCCAACTAATATCATTAACTAAAGTTTGTCTGGACAATTCATAGAAATAAAAAATAAAAAGAGAAAATTAATAGTTAAAAGAAGCAGAGATGAATGAAAGAGTTTGAAGTACCTTCCAACATCACCAGGCTTGACCAAACCAGAATTAACCCCAAAACATGGAACAGAAGCAGCAGTCTTAATCATTTTAGGAGCCTCTGTAAAAATAATAGGTGAACCTATCTCTAGCTTTGGACCCTTTGCTTGCAGTTCTATGTTATCTTCTGATGAGTCTTTTGATTCACACTTTAATTTTAGTTAGATACTTATATATCTTTATGAATAATAGTCAAAGATTTATTCATCCTTTAATCTTTTGTTTTATAAAAAAAATAAGGAGACGTATTATTAATCCTTCTCTACATGTATAAATTTTTAAATAATGAAAGATGAATTTATCATTTTTTTTTTCAAATATGGAAAAATAAATCTGTTTTCATATTTTTATTAAGAAACGATTGAGGGTTGACTTTAAATATAAGTGATGATATAAATAGCAGTGATAGCAAGTTTAGTTTGGGGAAAGCATAATAGATCAGAAGTGAATAGTAAAACCTTCTCACACAAGGCAACTTGGATGGTATTGGCATCTGAGGAGATGAGTGAGACAACTTGGTAAGTTGTTGAAGTACCAGCTGTCTGGCTATCAAAGAATCCAATTTCTTGTCTCAGCACTGATTTCAAATATTCCATTTTCATTCTTGAAGCCTGTCTCTCTGCAGTTCTTGCCCAACACATTCCTTCTGCAGTCGCATAAAGCAAAATAGATAGCTGGAATTATTATCTTTAACTTCCAAATTGAATTATGCTTTGCAAAATCAAGGTAACTGTGAATTCTGAATTATGCAGCTTACCTACAAAAGCTGAAAGTCCAACACCAATTGCAACTAATAAAAGCCTCAATGCATACTGAAATTAAAACATAAATAAATAATAAGGTGAAGTCAGGAAATATCAAAAGTTGTTGCCTAATCATATTCCTAAAAATCAAAATTTTCGGAATAAAGGATAAGAAAATTAAACTGTAGACTTTTTCGTATAAAATTTTAATACTATATCGTGATTTCTCTACAATATTTCATGCTATTGAACAAAGACATACAAATTATTTTATATCTGTCTTAAATTTATTTGTCCCAAAAACTTAAACTCATAGAAGAAAGCCTTATGCTGAAATTCTTTTTTTTTAGATCAATGAAGAGCTAATGAAAAAAAAAATTGTTTCTTGAATTTCTCACAAGAGAAATGTAAATTCTAAATTGAATAAATGCTAAGAGATTAACAAAAAGCAATTTCCTACAAAGATGAATATTACATTAGAATAGATGAAACATATCACATGAAAAATTAAATATATGTATGGCAAAAGAGAATAATTATATATAGATTATTTAAATCTAAATGAACAAGCTCTCACCTTGTTCACATCATGCATACCCAATTTGGAATTCTTATCTCCATAAGCATTGATGACATCACTAAGAATATACATCATAAGAGGGTTCTGCAATCCATCACCAATGCTTTCGATGGTTCCAAACAACATTAACAACTTGTCCACACCATCTGCATAACGAAACATGCTATTGTTTCCCATTATTGCTACCTTCACTTGATGCTCTCTTTGGAGAGAATGAAATGAAAGATATATCCCCTATTTTTTATTTTTTCCCCCCTAATAGAGATTTATTAAGCTACATATGTCACTAATGCACTAAAATATATACTTGAAAAAGACTTATATATGCTTGGTCAGATTCTTAGTTAAATAGATGAGTATGGACTAACAAATGGCTCTTGTTGTTATATTTTATTCAAAATTTAGTTATTTTATTTTAACTATAATCATTTTTGTGCCTATATACATAACAATTTAACTTTCTCATGAAAATGATTTAACAAGATATTAGAAATTTTTCGCCAATAAGTTTAGAATTTGATCTTATTACTTTATTCCTCTAAATGAAAGTTGATTTTTGTATAAGATAAAAAATGAATCTATACATCAATTATATAATTATCTTCTTTTGATCAATCCCAAAATCTGAGATCTCATAAAAATTCAATTTACCTGAGTCATGCATCTAGTTGCTAGAATGCGGATTAACTTGTTGAAGTAAGGATCATCACCCTGAAAAAGTGTTTGGATAAGAGAGAGAACACCTTAAAGATCAAATATATCAAATGCTTGAGCTAACAAAGCCAAAAAGCAATACAACTAGACATCATCATCATATATAAAAAGTGCAAACCGAAATGTCAATGAAAAAAAAATGGATAAGTAGAATAAAAAATATCAAGGAAAAGCCATTTACCACAGCATGGTCAAGAGAATCAGCCAATGCTTTTGAGGACGAGACATCCAAGTGCAGGCCAACTGCAGCAGCAGTACGTAGCAAAGGTTCAAGCATCTCTCTAGTTGGTGTTAGATGGCGCCTGAACAAAAACCAACAAACAATTAGAAGATAGCAATTAACCTTTCTTTTCATATGTAAAGTCGGTTAGCATTTCTAACCAACAGCCTCACATGCTTGTGAAAGTGATGATTCTCAATATCACATACCATGTTCTAGAGAAAGATACCAAAAGAATATTGAGATACCAAAACTTAATTTCAAAAAATCAGATCAGGAAACAACCTTAATAATGAGCATAGAGGAAAACTTTTAAGAATTTGTTCTGCAACCGAAACATTAGCAGCAAGCATAAACTCCTCCACCATTTGGTTGGCTTCCCGAATCTGGTTGATCAAAAACTTGATGAAACAGCCACAAAAATCACCAGAAAAATTAGAAAAGAAAGAACATAAAGATAATCTGAATTACTTATGTAAAGCCACTAGGCCCTCTAATGTTATCAATTATCACACACAAAAGAAAAAGTAATGCATAGTAGGGTATCAAAATTCACCAAAGATATAAGTCCTTTGATTTCAGCACCACCACCACCGATTTCGTGAGAGAGTAACGAGCAAAAGAAGCGTCGGCTGAAGAAAAATATAAAATACGAACGAATAGAAAAGTTAGGGTTTGCGATCTACCAGCTGCGCGAAGGGAATCTGACAAAGAAAGCGCTGATCTGGAACGAAAAGAAGCTCGGAATCCGACGGCGACGGATCTTCTACGGTGGCGGTGGAGGCTGTGTCTGTGTAGGGGCTGCGGTGGATGCGCCGCTGAGGGGCTACGAGGCTGTGGGGGTTGCGGGGAGCTGCGAGGGCTGATGCGGGGGCTGTGTGGCTGCAGCGGCGGCAGAGACTGCGGTGGCTGTGGGCGGCGGGGTGCAGGGCGAAGAGTTGGAGGATGAGCCTTCTACAGCGTTCGAAAACTAGGTATAGAGATTGAATGGATATTTCGGTGAATGGATTGCGGTGTGAATGGAGTGTGATAAAACTAGGTTTTCAATATTTTCGACGGATTTCATTTAAATTACAGACGGAAAATCTGTCTGTAATAATTTAATAAAATGTGTGTTTTGTCTATTTAATTACAGATGGAAAATCCGTCTGTAATCATTCCACAAAAAAAAAATTTATTTTTTTCGACGGAATTATCGACGGATTCTTTTTTTTGTCTGTAATTTATGTTAATTTATTTTTTTTGTTTTTCGACAAAAAATCCCTCTGAAATTCCCTCTGTATTTCCGTGGGATAAAATCCGTCGGAAATTTCCGTCTGTAATAACAAGTTTTCTAGTAGTGACATGTCACTTTCTTATTGCAATTAAAATAAATTTTTTCTTTTCAAAATTAAAGAATTCTTTGCTCCTCTCTCACCCTTTCTCTTTCTCTCTCATTCTTTCACTCACTCTATCTCTCTTATATATTATTATTAATTAATTATTAATTATAAATTTAACAATTAAAATATACAACATGACATTCTCTAATTACATTCAAATAAAATTAAAATTTTAAAATTGAATATAGCTATATTATATATTGTATTTATATATTACTAACTAATTTAATAACTAAAATGTGTCATATGACACTCTCTTATTAAAATTTAGAGAAAATATTTTCTTCTAAAATTACTAAACCTCTTTCTTATATTCTCTTATCTATCTCTCTTTTTTCTGTTTCTCTCTATCATTCGCACTCTATATATAATTTATATTTTATATTAATAATTTGTCAAATCAAAATATGCCGCCAAATATTCTTTTATTGTAATAAAATAAAATTTTTCTTTAGCGTCCAAAATTAACAATAAGTTTTTTAGTATTTTATATGAAAGAGTTTAATTTTCTAATAATAATTAATTTTAATATTCGTTATCTAAAATTTGAAAGAATTTAACTTGTATATTTTTATATTTGATTAGGTGTTAAGTTTGTTGTAAAAATAAAAATAATTAATTTTTATGCTTGTTATTTAAAAATAATATTTGTTACTCTATATATATAAAAATATAAGGAAAAGTCTAGGGGGCCATCAGTTTTATTGAATTTTGGCCAGCATGTAACCAACAGAAAAAGGTGAGCCATTGGATGAAATCTCACACCAATCTCACATCATCAAATTATCATTGATGACTAGTTGATGGCGTTAAATCACACAAATTGCTGGCCCCCTAGCATTGCTCAAAATATAATTAGATATTAGCATAAAAAAAATTATATCAATTCTAACTTTTAATCACAATATTAGTATTTTTTTAAATTATATACAATAAATATTTGAAAAAAAAAAGTAAAAACATAGATTAGAAAGATAAGTAGTAAAAATTTAAAGCTAAATAAAAAAATATGTATATAATAAAAATTTTTATTTAAATTATATTAGGTTGTTAATTTTTATTTTTTATAGAACAAAATGGTAGAGAAAAATAGAGAATGAGAAAAAAAGAGAGAGAAAGATAAAAAAGAAGAATGGGAGTAGGAGTTTGTAATTACAATAAAAGAATATTTGGTGGTACATTTTGATTTGTCAAATTTCTAATATAAAATATAAATGATATATAGAGTGCGAAGGAAAGAGAGAAATAGAAAAAAAAGAGATAGATAAGAGAACGTAAGAAGGAGATTTAGTAATTTTGGAGGAAAATATTTTCTTTAAATTTTAATAAGAGAGTAAGATATGACACATTTTATTTATTAAATTAGTTAGTAATATATAAATATAATATATAATATAGCTATATTCAATTTTAAAATTTTAATTTTGTTTGAATGTAATTAGAGAATGTCATGTTGTATATTTTGATTGTTAAATTTATAATTAGTAATTGATAATGATATATAAGATATAAAGTGAGTGAAGGAATGAGAGAGAAAGAAAAAGGAAGAGAAAAAAAGGAGAGAACTCTTTAATTTTAGAGAAAAAATTTTAATTTTAATTACAATGAAAAAGTGAGATATAACATATTTTAGTTGTAAAATCAGTAATATATAATAAATAATAAATATGTATTTATATTTTAATATATATTTTATACTGGTGACTAACTTTAATGTTTATAACATGTATTTTACAAATATTAATATATTTATATTAATTCGTTATTAATTTTTTGTATAATTATTAAAAAAACCCGACCACTCTCACAATCCAACCATTTTTTAAACAAATATAAAAAATAAAACTTACAAATATATCTCGCAAAAAAATACTAATTTTGTTCCCTTAATAAAATTTTTAGGGTATCATAATATTTTTTTACGGTTATTTTCTTTTAGAGAAATAAAAACAAATTAAGAAATAAATTATTAAAGAAATAAACTTTATTTTACAGTTGTGCCAAAAAATTATTAGACCTTATATTTGAGCAGTTTTAATTTTATTTTGTATAATGACTCAATAATATTTTTGTCCAAAATTCAACAACATCTAAAATAATCTCAAATGACAATTTTATCCACAAGATAACTTTTTAGTAATTATTACACACTATTAACCACCCTTCGAAATATTGAAAAGTTGTGAAACCAAATTCAACAGGTGTCATTATTTTATTTGAAGGTCAATTCTTGGTTATCTTTAGCCATTAATATTCTGGTCACGAGAGATTTACCTATATATAATCGAGCTAACTGACAAGCTACTGAGTTGAGCTTATCTAAACTCAAGTTCAACTCATTTATGAGCTCAACTCTAAGCTCAAGCTCGATTTACCGGCTTACGAGCTCAACTTATCAAACTATTAACGAGTCGAAATCGAACTGACTCATGAGTTAGCTTAATTCACTTTTAGCTCTATGTATGACGCACATAAAAAATTATTGTAGAGACAAATTAATTATAAACCAACCCGACCTGGGCCAAGGAACAAAACAGATCTTATTCTAACCCGACTTAGGGAGCAAGCCGAAAGCTCCTCACTATCGTGAATCATGCACATGCAAGAGGAGTAGCCTCCTACCGTATGAAACTATCCATGCACTAAAAGAGTAAAAGTTGATGAGTTTTCACTTTCTATAAATAATTTCCACTTTAATATGCAAAATTCACACATATATATTTTGTTATAAAATTACACCTTCTTTCTCTCCAAATTCAATGTCCCTTGACCAATGACCACCTAAACCCTTAACACATCCACAAGAAGGACAACACCACTTCCACTAGCATGATCACAACCACCAGCAACACTTTTACCCATTTTTTAAAATCTTTCCTTATTATGTAGCTAGAAAATGTAGTGCATTGTCAATACCCAATAACTATTACAGTTAGCTCGTTAGTTAATAACATTTGATCTATTACAAACACTACCCCAGCTCTACCATAAATAAAGAAGCGAAGCAGCAGTACATGTAATGTAAGTGATTGAATTGAATTGTGATGTGATTTCTCCACCTTGCGCGGATGTATGTGATGAAAGACACCCATCAACATGGATTCATTTTTCACTTAGAGGGTATGGCATCCCATTCAAACCTGTACATTACTTTCTGCTCTCAAGTCTAGCATCACTCTCCACCTTAAAATTTCCATGCTATCATCAATTTAATAAAAAGCTAAGATTTGATTTTGTTATATAATTTTAATATATAATATATGTGAAATAATTAGTAAAATAATTAATAATATTGTATTATATTTAAATTTTTATTTTAATTTATGTTATGTATGTAATGATAGTTAAATATGAGAAAAATATGTGTTTCGAAGCCATTTGGTGAGCTTAGCAATAAATCAAGTAAGCGATGACAAAAAAACGTTACAGAGAAAAAGAGAAAAGAAAAAAGAGCTTTCTAAAATACTACTAAAAATAGTGATGATTCAATTAAAACTAATTATAATTACAGTATCTATTAAGTTTATATAGAATTCTTGTCTAACTAACTATCTTGTTAGAATATTATTAGGATCAATTAGGATCAATTAGTATTATTTAGTACATCTAAATATTTATTATAGGAGATTACGTCCTTATTATTACGATTCTCTCAGTACCTATAAATATCCTTTCATATTGTATCATTCTAGACAACTTGAGTAGACAACTTGAACACACTCAATAATATATCATTCTTTCTCCAGTTTAGTCACTTGTTTCTAACATGGTATCAGAGCAATGGTATCCTCCTTGAAGAGGATAGGTTGTTTCCCTTGCGGTGAAATCACCGTACCTTTTGTATTTTTTTTTCTATGTCATTCTTCTTTCCCTTTTGTCACTCCTTTGATACTTTTTCACCTTACCGACTAGCCTATTTTTTCTGTCTTGTGTTTTTTTTCGAGTCGTATGATCAAACACAATTGTCATCCGCTGCTTACCTATTCTCATGAAAAAATCATATAGTTTTCGCTCTTTTTCGACAGTTCCGTATGCCTTCTCTCGTGGCAGTTCCGTCTGTCTTCTCTTGTGGCAGTTCCGTCTGCATTCTCTCGTGGCAGTTCTCTCTGCATTCTCTCGTGGCAGTTACATCTGCATTCTCTCGTGGCAGTCCCGTCAGCGTTTTCTTGTGACAGTTACGTCTGCCTTCTCTCGTGGCAGTTTCGTCTGTATTTTCTTGTGGCAGTTTCGTCTGCGTTTCTTTCTGGCAGTTCCATCTGCGCTTCCTTTAGACAAGCGGCAGTTCCGTCTGCGCTTCCTTCAGACAAGCGGCAGTTCCGTCTGCGCTTCCTTCAGACAAGCGGCAGTTCCGTCTGCGCTTCCTTCAGACAAGCGGCAGTTCCGTCTGTGCTTCCTTCAGACTAGCGGCAGTTCCGTCTGCGCTTCCTTCCGGCAGTTTCGTCTGCACCCGTTTTATCAATTTATGCAGTTTTTTTTTCTCTTTATTTCGTTGTTTTAAATAAGTTTCAAACTCAAGTTGTCACTTGAGTTTGAGGGGGGATGTTAGAATATTATTAGGATCAATTAGGATCAATTAGTATTATTTAGTACATCTAAATATTTATTATAGGAGATTACGTCCTTATTATTACGATTCTCTCAGTACCTATAAATATCCTTTCATATTGTATCATTCTAGACAACTTGAGTAGACAACTTGAACACACTCAATAATATATCATTCTTTCTCCAGTTTAGTCACTTGTTTCTAACATATCTATTGCCAACTCAATTAATTGCCTAACTAACATAGCATAAATAATACAGATTCTATAACTTAGCAAATGAATACTATAAACATAGTCCCTCAAGTTGGTGATGATGCATTCATGCCAACTTGCCACATAACCAAAGCAACCCAATAAAATTCACCATCCAAAGCTTTTTCTTCCAAATCTCATTGATCAAATGCACTACATTAGTCAAAGAAAGATTGACCAAAGTAATGTACTCATCAAACTCTATTGTATGGATTCTAGGAAGTAAAGAACTACTTGGGATCTTCTTCCTCTGGATCCCCTTGATTAGAAACACTGAATTTGAGCAAAGAAAAAAACAAAACCTACTTTGACAAACTTAGTGTTTTCATCAATCTCTGTTGTATGTGTTCAAAAGAAGAAGAAAGGAAGGACTAAAAACATCGCCCCTGCATAAGGGATTTATTGTTGCAGATGTCTAACAAACCAACTGGTTGAACCACTTGGAGAACAAAACTGGAGGGAGAGATTTTGTAAGAAATTTAGCATACTGCTCACGAGTAGAGACTTGCAGAAATTTCACCAAGCAAGATTGAACCCGTTCTCTTATTACATGACAATCAATCTCAATGTGTTTCGTTATCCTAAAATATAATGTACATGGTAGAACGACTGTCACAATACAAAGGAAAGGGCTTGGAAAGTGAAAAACCAAAATTTTTGAGAATGAAAAAAAACCATTGTGTTTCACAAACTGCTAGTGTAAGAGCCCGGTATTCAATCTCCAAAAAAGAACGAGCAACGGTGGGTTGTTTCTTACCCTTCCAGGAGACGAGTGAAGTGCTAAGATAAAAGCAATAACTAGAGATCGATCGGCGAGTATATATCTGGACATGAAGCCCAATCAACGTCCGAGTAGCCAAATAATGACAAATCAAAAGTGGTTGAAAAGAACAAACACGTGGCAGGTGAGGATTTGAGGTATTTAAGCATCCTCATTGCAGCTTGATGATGTGCTAGTGTTAGGCAATATAATCCAAGTACTGACCGAGTTTTCCAATGGTAAAGAAAATATTTGGTCTAGTACTAGTGAGATAGACCAATTTATCAACGAGTCTGCGATAAGCTGAGACATCCTCATAAGCTAGACCAGAGTCTTTTCCAAGGTTGATCGAATAGTCCATGGGAGTGGTAACCGGCTTGGCATTAGTCATTATATAATCTTTGAGAAGATCTAAGACATATTTTCTCTGATTAACAGCAATGCCCTTGTGGCTTTGAGCAATTTCAAAACCTTTGAAGTATTTAAGTTCTCCTATATTTTGATCTTGAAGGCATCATCCAGTTGTTGCTTGAAAAAATCAATTTCTCGCATACAATTTTCTGTCAAAATTAGATCATCAACGTAGACTAGAACCATAGTAACTTCAGCCTCGCAGAACTTAGTGAAGAGTGAGTAATCATGCTTGGATCGAGTGTAACCAAGCTGAATGAGCACAGCAGTGAGTCAGGCATTCCATTGTTTGCTCACTTGCTTGAGACCATAAAGTGACTTTTACAATTTGCAGATCAGACCAGCAGTGGGAACATCTAAACCTGGTGGCAGCTACATGTAAACATCCTCATCAAGCTCACCATGAAGGAAAGGTGGTGTTAACATCCAATTGGTAGAGGTACCATCGCTAGATTGCAGCCAAACACAAAAGAATACGCAGTGTCGCCATATTTGCCACAAGTCTCTATATATCAAAGAAATCAAATCTTGAAATTTGGGTATAACCCTTAGCAACGAGTTTAGATTTATGTCACTCAATACTCCCATCCGAGTTGTATTTGATTTTGAATACCCACTTGCACCTAATAACTTTCTTGCCAGCGGGTAGAATAGTGAGTTTCTATGTCTTATTCACGTCCAAGGCATGCAATTCGGTAGAGATGGCATCTCTCTAGCAAGCATGAGCAATTGCCTCATCATAGTGTGTCGGTTCAGTCATTGATGATACAACTAATGCAAATTCTTTGATATGCATGAGGCAAGTTGTCATATGAGATATAATGTGATATTGGATACCTTAAAGAAGAGCTAGAAGTAGCAGAAACATGAGAAGATTGCATACAATAGTAATCTCATAAATGTGGCAGCCGCCTCCGAAGTCTATTAGATCTTTGAAAGGGTTTATTGTGCTGAGTGTTTGTGTGAGAAAATGTGTGATTCAAAGGAGATAAGTGATTTTCTGGTATAATACTAGAAGATTGTGCCTGCGATTCTGATGAATTTAGTGACGTGCCAAGTGAGAAAAATATAGCTCATCATATTTGCAAGTGTTGAAATGAGGATGAAATGAGGTAAGGATTTGTGAAAGTGCAACAAGCTGAAAATTAGTGTCTTTTGAGAAAGGGAAAATATTTTCATAGAAAATAGCATTCCTAGATACACTCAATTGCTTGCTCTGTAAATCCAAAACAACAAAACATTTTCTTCCTGGTTTATAACCACGGAAAACTCCTTTCTTAGCGCATTTATCAAGCTTTTTTTTTATGCGCAATTAAAGTGGAAATATAGACCAAACAATCAAAGACTCTAATGTTTTGAAAATGTGGTAGAAAATTATGCACTTTTTCAAATGAATTTTTGTTGTGTAAAGCGGGTGTGGGCAGCCTATTGATAATGTGGACTGCATAGGATGCTGCAAAATCCCAATAACACAATAGAATTGAGGAACGAAAGAGCATAGCCCGAGTCACTTCCAAAAGATGTTGGTACTTCCTTTCCACAATTCCATTTTGTTGTGGAGTTTCTATGCATGAAGTTTGATGCAATATGTCTTTAGAAGCATAAAATTGAGTTAGCTGGAACCCTTTTCCGTTGTTGGATCTAATGCACTTAACTATTTTATTAAACTGAGTTTGAACCAATTGCATGAAGTTTTATATAAGTGCACTAGAGTCTGACTTTGCTTTCATGCATAAAATCCAAGTGAATCGACTATCACGATGGTGAGAAAATACTTATAGCCACTAACTGAGGGAACAACAATCGGTCTCTAAATATCCATATGCAACAAACCAAAATATGCATGTGTGTGTGAAGTGTTGTTTCGAATCGTTGTTGTTTAGCATAATGGCTTGAATCACAAGTTTCTTTAACTCGAACTTTATTCAAATGTTGAAAATTTATGTACAATTGTTGCATGCTTTCTAGCTTATCATAAGGAACATGTCCTAATCTATAATGTCATAACTTGGCTGAGGTATCCCCTATCACTGTTCTATGCATACTACATGAGTCTATATCTAAATCATGACTAGAGTCTAAATTTAGAGCTATATTATTCATGGCTAAAGTGCGTGTGTGGAGAAGCTGTTTAGATTCTATTGTATATAACCTGAGATTCTTACTAGTTGCTCCAATTATCTTCAAAGTAGTCTGATCCTATATCTTGCAACCAAGTTTATTAAAAATAAATTTACAATCTAGGAAATTAATAAGTTATGACACAGACATGAGATTATAGGAAAAATCTGGTATGTACAAGACATTAGTAATATATAATGTTGAAGAAAAAATGACTATTCCTGAGATGTATGATATGGCAACTTATTTATTTGGGAGTTTAACTCTGACTAATTTTATATTTTTATGGCATTGAAATGCATTGATGCAATATGTGACATGAGTCGTAGCCCCTGAATTGATGATCCATTGAGTACCACCTTTCGAGGAAATCATGCATGCTCTTTTACCTTGATCTGTAACTGCTTAGTTCACACTATGAATTGGTTGACTTTTTGCTTCATGTTGCTGCAACAGAGCCAACAGTGACTCCCTTTGCTCAGGAGTAAAGTTTGTACTTGGTCCCTCAACATTTTCTTTGTACAAGCTGACTGTATTGCTGTCTTCATCATTTTCAACAGCTGCGGTGATATTGTTGGTAATATTAGAATTAAATTGCTACTTCATATGTGATGGATAACCATGCTTATAACAAACATCCACTAAGTGACCAGTTTTACCACAATAAGAACATAGCTTGGATGAATTTTCTCTGCCTCTTCTGACATTGCCTCTGCCTATATTGCCTTTGCCTCGACCCCTTCCTCTTTGAGCCTGGCCATCGGCAAAATTGGCACGGTTCTCTTGTTGATCAAATGCACTAAACAGTGCTTTGGAATCCACAATATTCATGTTAAGTAGTTGTCTCTCTTGTTGTTGCAATTTAGCAAATAGATCTTCAATATTAGGCAAGGGATCCATAAGCATTATCTATGACTTGACGACGCTATATTGATCATTCAGTCTCCTGAGAAATCTTACAACATATGTATTCTGCCTATAGTTCCTGATTATTCTCAAACAAGAGCATTCGATAGCACACTAACAATTTGGAATAGGTCAAAAATTCTCCATTTCCTCCCAAACTGCCTTCAATTTCGTAAAATAAGAGATGACGTTTAGCTCTCCTTGCTTCATAGAAAGGAGTTCCATCTAATTCTGTAATTCGATACTTATCTCCTTGATGAAACCTCATCTTCAAATGTTGCCACAAATTAGATACAATACTAATCCACATGACACTTTGAGCAATTTCAACATTCAATGACAAATTCAACCAAGAAAGCACAAAGGTATTACACTTATCCCATGCATTAAAGTTAGGATCCCTTTGGTTTAGGGAAGTGAACCATCAATAAAACTGATTTTGTTCTTTCCTTTAATAGCTCTCCATATTGCTCTAGACCATGAATCATAGTTGTGATGATCTAACAAACTAGTAATTAGAGGAGTACATGAACTCTCTCCTGGATGATGGTAGAACTCATTTGAAGGATCTAGATTCGGATTCATAGGAACCTTCAACGCAGATGCTTGAATCACGTTGATTTGAGCTATCAATTGAGCCAATATTTTAAGATCTAATTCTCCAACTATTGCATTTGAACTCGCTCCACTTGATTAGCCATCAATTTTAGCAAGAATCAAATATTCCGTCGATTCGTTGAGCGAGAAATGAAAAACATAGCGAATGAAGCTTGATCTCTACACCATGACTCCACACTCACCACACCATTAGAAAAACCTGTGTTCCGAATTCATTTGGTGAGCTTAACAATGAATCAAGTAAGAGATGGTGAAGAACGTAACAGAAAGGGTGAGAGAAAGTGAAAAGAGAAAAAGAGCTTTCTAAAATAGTAATGGCTCAATTAAAACCAACTACAATTACATCATCTACTAAGCTTATGTACAATTCTTGTCTAACCAATTATCTACTACAAACTCAGCTAATTTCCTAACAAACATAGCATATAAATAATACAGTTTCTCTAACTTAGCAAATGAATACTGTTTGGCTTGAAGAAATAATAATTAATTGATGATGACCAAACATTAACTATTAGGTTAAAAGCTCAAGTGTGTGTATGATTAATTTGTTAATTATGGAGCTTTGCTACATGGACAAGAAAGAAATTTAGAGCCAAAGCACAAATAAATGGCTCATATCCTTAAAGATATTTGAAACGATTAATCTCTACATACAAGTGATTTTGCTATACAAGTCTTACAAGTTCTCTAATTGATATTATGCTCAAACGCGCTTGTTATACACATATGTTTCACGCGCCTCTAACAGATTTAGATTTTTAATATTTGAAAGGATTTCGTTTACTTTTTCGAATTTCTTGCCTTCTCTTTCTCCCTTTTCATTTACGTGCTTTTCTCTCTCTGTTCTCTTTTTTCGTTATTCTCGATTTCCATTCTTTTTTTACATCAAGCTTTGAAATCGTTTCTAAAGATAATAGATAATTCAACTTCAGATTGTCAGATGAACCAGTGCGTGAACTTTTCCTGTGAAATTTGCTGTTAATTCTTCCTTGTTTAAATTGAATCTAATGTACTAGTTCTGATTAGAATTAATATAATCTTGTCCATTTTATATCAGACGTTCGGGTGTAGATTAGGAATATTTGGGTGTATTTTTATAAAAGTTTGGGTGTATTTACAGTTTATGACTTTTCATCTGACGGAGGGTGAATTGTCTTATTCTTTTAGTTGAATTGTTTTAGTTTCTGTTTAGTTATGATTCATGAATCTGGTTTTTGTTATTTTTTATGATGGTTTTATAGTTGTATTTACATTCTATAGTTTATGCTTGTTTTAATATGGTGTATTTTGGGTGTATTTTGCAGCCCTTGCTGACTTTGGTGGCTAATTTTAGTGTACACGTAACATAACTCATTTCTGTATCTGCAGCAAATTTGGGTGTAAAAACTAAGATATTTGGGTGTAATACGAAGATATTTAGGTGTAAAGCGAAGATACTTAGGTGTATTTTTATTATGATGAGTTCTGCATAATTCAGAACTCTTCCTCTTCTTCCTCCTCATCTTCTGCTGCTTTTTCTTCTTCATCTTCTTATTTCATATTCTCATATTTTTTTTGGGACGAAAAAATCAAACAAAGAAAAAAATACATAATGTTGCAAAATAAAAAATACATGATTTTGTTTTAATATGGTGTATTTTGGGTGTATTTTGCAGCCCTTCTGTGGTGTATTTTGGGTGTATTTTGCAGCCCTTGCTGACTTTGGTGGCTGATTTTAGTGTACACGTAACATAACTCATTTCTGTATCTGGAGCAAATTTGGGTGTAAAAACGAAGATATTTGGGTGTAATACAAAGATATTTAGGTGTAAAATGAAGATATTTGGGTGTATTTTTATTCTCATGAGTTCTACATAATTTAGAACTCTTCCTCTTTCTCCTCCTCATATTCTGCTGCTTCTTCTTATTTCATATTCTCATAACTTTTTTTGGGAGGAAAAAATCAAATAAAGAAGAAAAAAATATATAATGTTACAAAATCAAAAAAAGAAGGAGGAGAAACACAACGATGAAGACGAAACACGCGAAGAAAAAGGAGGAGAAACACAAAGAAGGAGGAGAAGAAGAAGGAAGAAGAGAAGGGGGAGGAGAAACACGAAGAAAAATGACAGTTGTGGTTTTCATCGAGGAAGAAGAAGAAGAGTCGTTCATAATGGTGAGTAGCACGCTTTGGAAACAGAAAGTGGTTGTGTAACACCCTCACTACTAGAAAGTCACGCTGCCGGCTGCGCACTCTGATAGAAAGAAGTATTATGACTACTTTATATACTTAATATTAAAATAGGAGCCTGTGACACAACACCATATTGCTGATTTCTTTGAAAACCGGAAATAAATACTTTATCTTAAAAAAACACAAGCAGGCATAGATTCATATACAAGCCTTTTTACATAATATCTTATAATATATATAACATACAACTCCTATCCCTCTTATAAAATTGTAATAACAAAGACGAGGGAAGAAAAATAATCTAATTAATACAACAGCATATAACCAAACGCAGTACAACTCTCCTTAATGCTTCTTCTTTCGGTTCTTGAAAAGGTAAAGTTGTAGGGGGGTGAGAACCTAACCACACGGTCTCACCACGGAGTTTCAAAGTTGTCATAAGAAGATATTTAATAAGAGAACTATTTTCAAGCTCAGTGATTATCATTGCCTTATGAATCTTTTAAAAAACCAATAGGTAAGCGTTCAAAACCTTATTAAAGAAATAATGTTTAATCTTTCAGAAATCCGAAACCTTTCCTTTCTTATAAGAAAATCTCAAACAGAAACCAACCATGCAATCAAACAACACAATCATTAATTTAGCACCAAAATTCATTCTCAAATGTGGCACGCCAGGACAAACACGGGCAAGACAGACAAGGAAAGTACAAGTAAGTAGCAGTTACAGCAAATAGTTCAAGTAGCAGTTAAGAACAGTTTAGCAATTAGGCAAACCAAAACAAGTTCAAACCCAAGCAAAGCATACAAATGCATATGATGCATGCCTGTCCTATGGCTGATGAGGCTCATCTGTCGGTTATCCAGCCAACCTGACAAGTCTGAATTATCCTTAGACTGCCCCCCGACGTGCATCCCCAAGAGTTTATGCATAGCTTTTCTCAAATAATCGATATTGCTCAATGGGGGTAACATTCCTGGGAATTTATATAGTGCCCGGTCACACTTACGTCGTAGGGTCAACAGAGTATCGAGTTTTTAATCTGGTACACGTGGTGGCAAACCATGGTACTTTATCCAAGCAACCTCGTATCTCAGATAATTCAAATTCTTAAGCCATATGAATAATTCAAAGATCATATCTCAACATTCTCAATCCATATCTCAACATTCTCAACATTCATCAATCCAAATCTCATTTCCAAATTCATTCAAAAACCATATTTCAAAGAAAATCCTCATTATCCTTCTTTCCATTTCGTTCATTAACAATCACAATTCAAAACATGATTCTTTATTTGCTAAATAAATCAATCTTAAAACATATAACGCTTAAAAACAAATCTTTTTAA
The DNA here is from genome assembly GCF_003086295.3 of Arachis hypogaea. Taxonomy (NCBI): domain Eukaryota; kingdom Viridiplantae; phylum Streptophyta; class Magnoliopsida; order Fabales; family Fabaceae; genus Arachis; species Arachis hypogaea. Next base: position 23,719,406 of record NC_092045.1, read on the forward strand.
TTAATTACTTCGAATAAAACTTCCAATTTTATAAAAATTTCGGCAACATCTCCTCTAAAACTCGGACTCTGCCACCCTTTTCGGGTTCCATCCAAACCTTCCTCAAATCTTTTTCTCAACCATTTCCAAATCTCATTCAGTTTCAAAAATTCAACCAGTTTCAATATCAAATTGTTTTCAAAGCGAATCAGTGCCAATAATAAATCTCTTTTTAAAAAAAAAAATCAAACCAGCTCAAATACTAAATCATTTATAAAGTCAGACTAACTTAAAATTAAACCATTTCCAAAATTAATTCAGTTTCATATACCAAATCATTTCCAAAGCCAGTTCATTTACATTATCAAAAATAGCTTCAAAACTAAGAAAACCATTTTTCATAATAATTCAACTAAATAACCGTTCAGACTAATTTCTTTTCAGCAATCACAAACCACTCAAGCAATCAAGCAATCAGTCATTCGGTCCAGCAAACAACCACATTTATAAGACAATCATAATCACAGACATATTTTTCTCACATTAATATCTATTTGTAACAACTCTGTAATGTAAAATATATTTTAAGAAAAACCCCTACCTCGATTAGTCGCAAGTTGCATAATTAAACCCATTAAATCATTATTCTCATGTTAACAGTAGCAACCGCAGAAATTCCCAAGCAACCACAGGGATCACGGCAACAACCACATATTTGACATAATTTAGAATTAACGCGGGACGGATATTGAGCGATATTAGAACATAATTGATAATAGAGTATTGCGATAAACAAGAATGGAACCGAATAATCTTACCATGATAAACAGACTAGAATGACATAATAGCAACTTCTAAATTGACTGGACAGCAGCTCTAATAACGGCCGGAAGCTCTGATGGTTCTGCAGCAGTGGTGACTATATAATACGATGCAAACAACCTCAGTAACAACTCACGGTAGAAGCAACTTAACAAAAAAGAAGATCTGAGGCAAGATTAGAGTTTACCAAACTGACTTAGGCCTCAATAGTGGTTTCTGGTGGCAGTGGCAACAGAGTGGAGTGGTGCACGAAAATTACACTCACACTATGTAATTCCGCACAACTAACCAGCAAGTGCACTGGATCGTCCATGTAATACCTTACGTGAGTAAGGGTCGATTCCATGGAGATTGCCGGCTTGAAGCAAGCTATGGTTATCTTATTATTCTTAGTCAGGATACCAATGGGGTTCTTTCGTTTCAATTGTAAAAAGTGAAAGAGTATGAGATGATTATTTGTTACGCAGTAAGGGAGAATGTGTTGGAGTTTTGGAGATGCTTTGTCTTCTGAATCTCTGCTTTTCTACTGTCATCTTCTTCACGCACGCAAGGTTCCTCTTATGGCAAGCTGTGTGTTGGTGGATCACTGTTGTCAATGGCTACCATCCATCCTCTCAGTGAAAATGGTCCAGGTGCGCTGTCACCGTACGGCTAATCATCTGTCGATTCTCACTCATGCTGGAATATGATCCATTGATCCTTTTGTGCCTGTCACTACGCCCAACCCTTGTGAGTTTGAAGCTCATCATAGTCATTCAATCCCTGAATCCTAATCGGAATACCACAGACAAGGTTTAGACTTTTCAGATTCTCAAGAATGCTGCCAATGGATTCTAGCTTATACCACGAAGACTCTGATTAAGAAATCCAAGAGATACTCATTCAATCTAAGGTAGAATGGAGGTGATTGTCAGGCACGCGTTCATAGATTAAGAATGGTGATGAGTGTCACGGATCATCACATTCATCATATTGAAGTGCGAATGAATATCTTAGATAGAAACAAGCGTGATTGAATAGAAAACAGAAATAATTGCATTAATCCATCGAGACACAGTAGAGCTCCTCACCCCCAACAATGGAGTTTAGAGACTCATTCCGTCAAAGAGTACAAAGTCCAGATCTAAAAATGTCAAGAGGTACAAGATAAATCTCTATAACTTGTTTAAATACTAAACTAGTAACCTAGGTTTATAGAAAATGAGTAAACTAAGAAAGATAGTGCAGAAATCCACTTCTGGGGCCCACTTGGTGTGTGCTGGGGCTGAGAGTTGAGCTTTTCATGTTCCTGGGCTATTTCTAGAGTTAAACATCAGGTTGTAACCTATTTTGGGCGTTTAACTCTAATTTGCAACTTGTTTCTGGCGTTTAACGCCAGAATGCAACATGGAACTGGCGTTAAACGCCAGTTTACATCGTTTATCTTCGAGCAAAGTATGGACTATTATATATTTCTGGAAAGCCCTAGATGTCTACTTTTCAACCCAATTAAGAACACGCCAATTGGACTCCTATAACTCCAAAAAATCTATTCCGAGTGTAGGGAGGTCAGAATCCAACAGCATCAGCAGTCCTTTTTCAGCCTGAATCAAATTTTTGCTTAGCTCCCTCAATTTCAGCCAGAAAATATCTGAAATCATAGAAAAACACACAAACTCATAGTAAAGTCCAGAAATATGAATTTTGCCTAAAAACTAATAAAAATATACTAAAAACTAACTAAAACATACTAAAAACTACATGAAATTACCCCCAAAAAGCGTATAAAATATCCGCTCATCACAACACCAAACTTAAACTGTTGCTTGTCCCCAAGCAACTAGATAAATAAAATAGGATAAAAAGGAATCAAGAAGCAATAATATCTCAGAGTTTTAAGTGAAGCTCAGATTCTAATTAGATGAGCGGGACTAGTAGCTTTTTGCTTCCGAACAGTTTTGGCATCTCACTTTATCCTTTGAAATTCAGAATGATTGGCATCTATAGGAACTCATAATTCAGATAGTATTATTGATTCTCCTAGTTTAGTATGTTGATTCTTGAACACAGATACTTTATGAGTCTTGGCTGTGGCTCTAAGCACTTTGTTTTCCAGTATTATCACCGGATACATAAATGCCACAGACACATAACTGGGTGAACCTTTTCAGATTGTGACTTAGCTTTGCTAGAGTCCCCAATTAGAGGTGTCCAGAGTTCTTAATCATACTCTTTTGCTTTGGATCACGACTTTAACCACTCAGTCTCAAGCTTTTCACTTGGACCTGCATGCCACAAGCACATGGTTAGGGACAACTTGATTTAGCTGCTTAGGCCTGGAATTATTTCCTTGGGCCCTCCTATCCATTGATGCTCAAAGCCTTGGATCCTTTTCACCCTTGCCTTTTGGTTTAAATGGCTATTGGCTTTTTCTGCTGCTCCTTTTTTTTCACTGCTTTTTCTTTCTTTAAGAATCAATTTCATGATTTTTCAGATCATCAATAACATTTCTCTTGTTCATCATTCTTTCAAGAGCCAACAATTTTAACATTCATAAAATTCAATATAAAAAATATGCACTGTTTAGGCATTCATTCAGAAGACAAAAAGTATTGCCACCACATATAAATAATTAGAATTTTCTTTATTAAAAACTCGAAAAAATATTGCCTCCTTATTCTAAAAATCTGCTAATTTATTCATGTTTGATGATGATGAGAAAAATAAATTACAGCTTAATTAGAGATAAAATCAAAATAGATATACTAATTACTACTACTCATATATAACTTCTAAGGTAAATTCCTAATAAGAACAATTATCACAGAGTTAAGGCTAAGATTAGGACTCAACAACCTTTATTTTGGGAGGTGGATGCTCCTTTAGTCTGTGGAGTGCTCGGCCCTTGAAGAGATAGCTTCTAATGCTTCAGTTCCTTCAGTTCATGCCTTTGCTCTTCTTGTTCCCCAAGCAGTTTGCAAAGCATGCTATTTTGATTTTTCTGTTCTTTCTTTAGTTGGTCCATAGCTTCTTGCAACTTGGTAACAGATGCTTCAAGACGCTCCCAGTATTCAATTTGAGGGATTTTCGGGAGGAACTCCTGTGCTTTCCTCTTGATGGGGTCGTCCTGCACTTGTTGTCCTTCCATTGATTTTTTGGTGATTGGTTGCTCGACTGAGATATACTCATTTACTCCCATCTTTACCCCAACATCTTTACATAGCATAGAGATTAAGCTTGGATAAGTCAATTTGGCATCCTTGGAGTTCTTGTTTGTAATTGTGTAAAGCTCACAAGAAATCAGCTGATGAACTTCCACTTCTTTTTCCAACATAATGCAATGGATCATTACTGCTCTTTTGATGGTGAGTTCAAAGCTGTTACTAGTGGGCAGTATAGAACGCCCAATGAAGTCTATCCAGCCTCTGGTGACTGGTTTGAGATCTCCTCTCTTGAGTTGGTTTGGGACACCCTTTGTGTTGGTTGTCCACTTGGTTCCAGGGAGGTATATGTCCTCTAGAATTTTGTCCAAGCTCTTATCTGTTCTCATCATTCTTCTATTAAAGGAATCTGGGTCATCTTGCAATTGAGGCAGCTTGAAGATCTCTCTTATTTTATCAGGGTAGAGGTGAACAATCTTCCCTATGACTAGAGTTCAGTAGTCATAGAAGGCGGTTCCAGCTATTCTCTACCTGTCTGTTTGCCACAGATTAGAGTAGAATTCCTGAACCATATTTCTTCCCACCTTTGTTTTAGGATTAGCTAGGATTTCCCAGCTCATGTTTCGAATTTGCTATTGGATCTCCGGATATTCGTCTTCTTTCAAATCGAATTTAACTTCCGGGATCACTGACCTTAGACCTATTATTTTGTAGTAATGGTTTGAATGTTCTTTGGTTAAGAACTTCCCTTGATTTCAAAGTGATTTTGGAATATTCTCTTTCTTGCCTCTTGGAGTGGTTTGTTTTCCCTTAGGAGCCATGATCTTAGTGGGTATTGGCTTAGTGATCATGGATAAACACACCAAACTTAGAGGTTTGCTTGTCCTCAAGCAAAAGAAAGGAAAGGAGAGGGATTGAGGGAGAGCCAAGTTCGAATTGTGAAGGAGAGGAGGGAGGCCGAACGTGGATTTAAAGGGAGGGGGTGGGTTTTCGAAAATTTTTGGAAAAAGATAGGATAGAAGATATGATTTGTAAAAGATAAGTATGATAGGAAAAAGATGTAATTTAAAATTGAAAAGATATAAAAGATATTTGAAAAAGATAAATCTAAATTTTGAAAAAGATATTGTGAAGATTTGAAAAAGATATTGATAAGTTGAAAAGATTTGAGAGGAAAAAGAGATAGATTTGTTTTGAAAAAGATTTGAAAAGAAGTTGAAGAGGATTTGAAAAATATTTATGTTTAGAATTAAGATACATTTGATATCTTTGAAAAAGGATTTGAAAAATTAGGATTTGTAATATGTTTATGCAAGATATTATGGATGGAAACATGAAAATTTGAAAAAAAATCAAGTTGGGAACAAAAACTTCCTCCCTTCCACAATCTTGGTGTTAAACGCCCAACTGCTGCATGTTTTGGGCGTTTAACGCCCAGTTGGTGCTTGGTCTGGGCGTTTAACGCCCAGGTGTTGCTTATAGCTGGCGTTAAATGCCAGAAACTCCTTTATCACTGGGCATTTTTCTGAACGCCCAGGACGCTGTAAATCTAGCGTTAAACGACCAGAAGCTGCTTTTTTCTGGCGTTTAACGCCCAGATAGCTATCTCTACTGGCGTTAAACGCCCAGTGGATGCCTCTTTTGGGTGCTTAACATCCAAAACAGCTTTTACTGGCTTTTTTGCATCAGTGAGCTTCTTTTTGTTGTTTTATCCTCTGAATCCTTCTGTAACTCTGTGAACTCATGCAATTGCTATTTTACCTTGAAGATAATTAATATGAACCTGTAAAATTATCATTTAATTAACAAATAAGCTTTGTTAATGGCTGGGTTGCCTCCCAGCAAGCGCTTCTTTATTGTCTTTAGCTGGACTATTACTGAGCTTTAGTCAAGTCTCAGTTTTGAGCATTCTTGCTCAAAATTGCTTTCAAGATAATGTTTGACTCTCTGTCCATTAACAATAAATTTTTTGTTAGAGTCATTATCATGAAGCTCTACATATCCATATGGTGACACACCTGTAATCACATATGGTCCTCTCCACCGGGATTTTAACTTTTCGGGGAATAATCTGAGCCTAGAGTTAAACAGCATAACCTTCTGTCCTGGCTCAAAGACTCTGGATGACAGCTTCTTATCATGCCATCTTTTTGCTTTCTCTTTGTAAAATTTTGCATTTTCGAAAGCATTGAGCCTGAATTCCTCTAGCTCATTTAACTGGAGCAATCGTTTTTCTCCAGCTAACTTGGCATCAAGGTTTAGGAATCTGGTTGCCCAATAGGCCTTGTGTTCCAGTTCCACTAACAAGTGACAGGCTTTTCCATACACAAGCTGGTATGGAGAATCATCCAAGCTTCTTGCCCAATCCCTTCTACGGTCAATCACAGTCTGTTCCAGGATTCTTTTAAGTTCTCTATTAGAGACTTCATCTTGCCCATTTGTCTGTGGATGATATGGAGTTGCCACCCTGTGGCTAACTCCATATCGAACCATAGCAGAGTAAAGCTGTTTATTGCAGAAATGAGCGCCCCCATCACTGATTAGTACTTTAGGGACTCCAAATCTGCTGAAGATGTGTTTCTGGAGGAATTTCAGCACTGTCTTAGTATCATTAGTGGGTGTTACAATAGCCTCCACCCATTTGGATACATAATCCACTGCCACCAGAATATAAGTGTTTGAGTATGATGGTGGGAAAGGCCCCATGAAGTCAATACCCCAAACATCAAACAACTCAATCTCCAAGATCCCTTGTTGAGGCATGGCATAACCGTGAGGCAGATTGCCAGATCTTTGGCAACTATCACAATTACATACAAACTCTCGGGACTCTTTATAGAGAGTAGGCCAGTAGAAGCCACATTGGATGACTCTTGTGACTGTTCGCTCACTTCCAAAATGTCCTCCATACTGTGATCCATGGCAATGCCAGAGGATCTTCTGTGCTTCTTCTTTAGGCACCCATCTACAGATTACTCCGTCTGCACATCTCTTGAAGAGATATGTTTCATCCCAAAGATAGTACTTTACATCCGAAATCAATTTCTTTGATTACTGCCTACTATACTCTTTGGGTATGAATCTCACAGCCTTGTAGTTTGCAATGTCTGCAAACCATGGTACTTCCTGGATGGCAAGGAGTTGCTCATCTGGAAAGTTTTCAAAGATCTCAGTAAGAGGAAGGGACGCCCCTTCTACTGGTTCTATTCGGGATAGGTGATCTGCTACTTGGTTCTCTGTCCCTTTTCTGTCTCTTATTTCTATATTAAACTCTTGCAAAAGCAACACCCATCTTATGAGTCTGGGTTTTGAATCTTGCTTTGTGAGTAGATATTTAAGAGCAGCATGGTCAGTGTACACAATCACTTTTGATCCTACTAAATAAGATTTAAACTTGTCAATGGCGTAAACCACTGCAAGTAACTCTTTTTCTGTGGTTGTGTAATTCTTCTGTGCGTCATTTAAAATACGACTGGCATAATAAATGACGTGCAGAAGCTTGTCATGCCTTTGTCCCAACGCTGCACCAATGGCATGGTCACTGGCATCACATATTAGTTCAAATGGTAATGTCCAGTCTGGTGCAGAGATGACTGGTGCTGTAACCAGCTTAGCTTTCAAAGTCTCAAATGCCTGCAGACGCTCCTTATCAAAGATAAATGGCGTGTCAGCAGCTAGCAGATTACTCAGAGGTTTTGCAATTTTTGAAAAATCTTTTATAAACCTCCTATAGAATCCTGCATGCCCCAGAAAGCTTCTGATTGCCTTTACATTAGCAGGTGGTGATAAATTTTCAAATACCTCTACCTTAGCTTGATCCACCTCTATTCCCTTGTTCGAAATTTTGTGCCCAAAGACAATTCCTTCAGTCAACATAAAGTGACATTTCTCCCAGTTTAAAACCAGGTTAGTCTCTTGGCACCTCTTTAAAACAAGTGCTAGATGGTCAAGACAGGAGCTGAATGAGTCTCCAAATACTGAAAAGTCATCCATGAAGACTTCCAGAAAATTTTCCACCATATCAGAGAAAATAGAGAGCATGCACCTTTGAAAGGTTGCAGGTGCATTGCACAGACCAAATGGCATCCTTCTGTAGGCGAATACTCCAGATGGACATGTGAATGTTGTTTTCTCTTGGTCCTGGGGATCTACTGCAATTTGGTTGTAACCTGAATAGCCATCCAAAAAATAGTAGTAATCATGACCTGCTAGTTTCTCTAGCATATGGTCTATGAATGGTAAAGGAAAATGATCTTTTCTGGTGGCTGTATTGAGCTTTCTGTAGTCAATACACATACACCACCCTGTAACTGTTCTTGTAGAAACCAGTTCATTCTTTTCATTATGAACCATTGTCATACCTCCCTTCTTGGGGATAACTTGGACAGGGCTCACCAGGGGCTATCAGAAATAGGATAAATAATCCCGGCCTCTAGTAACTTAGTGACATCTTTCTGCACTACTTCCTTCATGGCTGGATTTTGCCGCCTCTGTGGTTGAACCACTGGCTTAGCATCATCCTCCAATAGGATCTTGTGCATGCATCTGGCTGGGCTAATGCCCTTAAGATCACTTATGGACCACCCAAGAGCTGTCTTGTGTGTCCTTAGCACTTGAATTAGTGCTTTCTCTTCCTGTGACTCTAAAGCAGAGCTTATGATCACGGAAAAAGTGTCATCCTCTCCTAGAAATGCATATTTCAGGGATGGTGGTAGTGGTTTGAGCTCGGGTTTAGGAGGCTTCTCCTCTTCCTGAGGAGTTTTCATAGGTTCTTTTGTTTTCTCTGGTTCCTCCAGATCAGGCTGAACATCTTTAAAAATGTCCTCTAGCTCTGATTCAAGACTCTCAGTCATATTGACATCTTCCACTAGAGAGTCAATAATATCAACGCTCATGCAGTCGTTTGGGGTGTCTGGGTGCTGCATAGCTTTGACAACATTCAACTTAAACTCATCCTCATTGACTCTCAGGGTCACCTCCCCTTTTTGGACATCAATGAGGGTTCGTCCAGTTGCTAGGAAAAGTCTTCCAAAAATGAGAGTTGCACTCTTGTGCTCCTCCATTTCCAGCACCACAAAGTCAGTGGGAAAGACAAACGGCCCAACCTTGACAATCATATCCTCAATTACGCCTGATGGAATTTTAGTGGAGCCATCAGCAAGTTGGAGGCATATCCGGGTTGGTTTGACTTCTTCAGTCAAACCAACCTTTCTGATAGTGGATACAAGTATCAGGTTAATACTTGCCCCAAGATCACATAGAGCTGTCTTGGTACAAGTACCCTCTAATGTGCATGGTATCATAAAGCTTCCGGGATCTTTAAGCTTCTCTGGTAAGCTTTTCAAAATGACTACACTGCATTCTTCAGTGAGGAATACTTTTTTAGTTTCTCTCCAATCCTTCTTATGACTTAAGATCTCTTTCATGAACTTAGCATAAGAGGGTATTTGCTCAAGTGCCTCTGCAAACGGGATCTTTATTTCAAGAGTCCTGAGATAGTCTGCAAAGCGGACAAATTTTTTATCCTGTTCTGCTTGGCTGAGTTTCTGAGGATAAGGGATCTTGGCTTTATATTCCTTAACCTTAGTTGCTGCAGGTTTATTTCCTACAGAGGTGGTTGGAGAAGCCTTCTTAGGAGGGTTACTATCAGCACTTTCAGGTGTCTGATCCCTCATTGGCGTTTGAACACCGGGATTAGGGGTTGGACGGGCGTTTAACGCCAGTTTTTCACTCTTTTCTAGCGTTTGAACGCCAGAAGTGGGCATCCACTAGGCGTTTAACGCTAATTTTTCACCTTTTTCTGGCGTTTGAATGACAGAATTATTCTTCTCTGGGCTCGTACTATCCTCAGAAGGATTTTGGGCAGTGGTTTGCTCATCCTCTATCAGTTGTTCCTTCCTTGACTTTATGTTGCCTTGAGTTGAGACATTTAATGTCTTTCCACTCCTTAATTGAACAGCTTGACATCCTTCTGTTATTTGTCTGGATAACTGCTGTTTTGTTTGATTCAATTGTTTTTCCATACTTTGGTTAGCATCATTGGTTTCTTGTAGCGTTTCCTTAAATTCTGCTAGCTGTTCTATTAGATAACATAATTGCTGATTGAGTTCAGCAACTTGTTCTGGAGGACTAAGTCCAGTGGATACTGCCTTCGCCTCTTCTTTCATGGAGGACTCACTACTTAAGTACAAATGCTGATTTCTAGCAACTGTATCTATGAGCTCTTGAACTTCTTCAATTGTCTTCCTCATGTGTATAGATCCACCAGCTGAGTAGTCTAGAGATATCTGGACTTTTTCTGTAAGCCCATAGTAGAAGATGTCTAACTGCACCCACTCTGAAAATATTTCCGAGGGACATTTCCTTAGCATCTCTCTATACCTCTCCCAGACATCATAAAGAGATTCATAATTCTCTTGTTTAATTTTCATCTTAGTTAATTTTCATATATATAATGTTGCTAAAGAATCAAATTATGTTCAAATGAGAAAAGCTAAGGTAAGGTATTCTTGTAAAAATAAATAAAGACTAAGTAGTACTTTTAAATAGAAACATGCTTTAACTTTATATAGAAATTATTCATTTTTGCGAGGAAGTATTTATAAAATTAAAGGTTGCCGTATTTAGAATTCAACTAATAGTCACAATTAGAATTAAACAGAAAAAGGACCAATGTAAAACTATTTTCAAAAGAGATCCTAAAATAAAAATTGTAGAAAAAAACTACTAGAATTGATGCATTTTATCAAAACAAGGTCAATTTCTATCATTTTTACAAAGAAACATAAAACCAAAGATGGTAATCCGAGCAGGACACACAATAGTTGTAGAACACAAAACAGGACAACTAAATCGCATAATCAGTTTATTATGAATCGCAACTCTTAAGATTTCAAATAATTAATCAACAAATACCAAATTTATGAACAATGTTAAAGTTGAATGTTCCTTAAAGATTCAAGTAACAATTAGAAACATAATCAAACAAGGATATATATGAATGACAAGACATGGTAGAAAAATATTTAAAACACATTCCAAGAAAAAATCAAGAACTAGAGATTCTAATACAATTGATAAAGAAAAAGATAACGTCAAGCACGAATAAAGATTATACGTCGAAACGGAACTAATTTCTAGAACTTAGTTTCTAACGTTCCCAAAACCCGCCACTCGCGTTATTTGTGACTCGCAAATCGTCTATGATAACCCATTAGTGCTTACGTATACATAATTCACCAGAGTTAAGCTGGTCAAACTTAATACCAGGAATTATGAAATGCAAGACTAATAGCATTAATCAATAGACCGTCATGTGCATAAAACTCTAATTCTCGTTATTCAAACAAGACCTATTACATGACAGACTCTCAGAGTGTGCAATTGAAGCATAATCAATCCATTCCCAAGGCTCTACAGGAAAGACCGCTCTAATACCATAATGTAACACCCTCACTACCAGAAAGTCACGCTTCCATCTGCGCCACTCTGATAGTAAGAAGTATTACGACTACTTTATATACTTAATATTAAAATAGGAGCCTGTGACACAACACCGTATCGCTGATTTCTTTGAAAACCGGAAATAAATACTTTATCTTAAGGCGCACACACACACACACATATATATATATAACTCCTATCCCTCTTATAAAATTGTAATAACAAAGACAAGGGAAAAAAATAATCTAATTAATACAACAGCATATAACCAAACGTAGTACAACTCTCCTTAATGCTTCTTCTTCCGGTTCCTGAAAAGGTAAAGTTGTAGGGGGTGAGAACCTAACCACACAGTCTCACCACGGAGTTTCAAAGGTGTCATAAGAAGATATTTAATAAGAGAACTGTTTTCAAACTCAGTGATTATCATTTTCTTATAAATCTTTTAAAAAACTAATAGGTAAGCGTTCAAAACCTTTTTAAAGAAATAATGTTTAATCTTTCAGAAATCCGAAACCTTTCCTTTCTTATAAGAAAATCTCAAACAGAAACCAACCACGCAATCAAACAACACAATCATTAATTCAGCACCAAAATTCATTCTCAAATGTGGCACGCCAGGACAAACACAGGCAAGACAGACAAGAAAAGCACAAGAAGGTAGCATTTAAAGCAAATAGTTCAAGTAGTAGTTAAGAACAGTTTAACAATTAGACAAACAAAAACAAGTTCAAACCCAAGCAAAGCATACATATGCATATGATGCATGTCTGTCCTATGGCTGATGAGACTCATCTGTCGGTTATCCAGCCAACTCGACAAGTCTGAATTGTCCTTAGACTGTCCCCCGACGTGCATCCCTAAGAGTCTATGCATAGCATTTTCTCAAATAATCGATATTGCTCAATGGGGGTAACATTCCCGAGAATTTATATAGTGCTCGGTCACACTTACGTCGTAGCGTCAACAGAGTATCGAGTTTTTAACCTGGTACACGTGGTGGCAAACCATGGTACTTTATTCAAGGAACCTCGTATCTCAGATAATTCAAATTCTCAAGCCATATGAATAATTCAAAGATCATATCTCAACATTCTCAATCCATATCTCAACATTCTCAACATTCATCAATCCAAATCTCATTCTCAAATTCATTCAAAACCATATTTCAAAGAAAATCATCATTATCCTTCTTTCCCTTTCGTTCATTAACAATCCCAATTCAAAACATGATTCTTTCTTTAATAAACAAATCAATCTTAAAACATGTAACGTTTAAAAACAAGTCTTTTTAATTAATTACTTCGAATAAAACTTCCAATTTTATAAAACTTTCGGCAGCATCTCCTCTAAAATTTGGATTCTGCCACCCTTTTCGGGTTCCATCTAAACCTTCCTCAAACCTTTTTCTCAACCATTTCCAAATCTCATTCAGTTTTCAAAATTCAACCAGTTTCAATATCAAATTGTTTTTAAAGCGAATCAGTACCAATAATAAATCTTTTTTTTTAAATCAAACCAGCTCAAATACTAAATCATTTATAAAGTCAAACTAACTCAAAATTAAACCATTTCCAAAATTAATTCAGTTTCATATACCAAATCATTTCCAAAGCCGGTTCGTTTACATTATCAAAAATAACTTCAAAACCAAGAAAACCATTTTTCATAATAATTCAACTAAATAACCTTTCAAACTAATTTCTTTTCAGCAATCACAAACTACTTAAGCAATCAAGCAATCAGTCATTCAGTCCAGCAAACAACCACATTTATAAGACAATCATAATCATAGACATCTGTTTCTCACATTAATATCTATTTGTAACAACTCTGTAAGGTAAAATAGATTTTAAGAAAAACCCTACCTCGATTAGTCGCAAGTTGCATAATTAAACCCATTAAATCCTTATTCTCATGTTAATCGGCAGCAACCGCAGAAATTCCCAAGCAACCGCAGGGATCACGACAACAACCACATATCTGACATAATTTAGAATTAACGCGGGATAGATATTGAGTGATATTAGAATATAATTGATAATAGAGTATTGCGATAAACAAGAACGGAACCGAATAATCTTACCATGATAAACAGAATAGAACGACACAGTAGCAGCTTCCAAATTGACTGGACAGCAGCTCTAATAACAGCCGAAAGCTCTGATGGTTCTGCAGTAGTGGTGACTATATAATCCGATGCAAACAACCTCAGTAACAACTCACGGTACAAGCAACTTAACAGAAAAGAAGATCTGAGGCAAGATTAGAGCTTACCAAACTGACTTAGGCCTTAGTAGCGGTTTCTGGTGGCAGTGGCAGTGGCGGCGGCGTGGAGCTCCGGCGGGCAACGGCAGAGTCTTCCCGGCGATGGCAGCGGGTTGAACAGAGTCAGAAGAAGCAGCGGCAATCTTCAAGCAGTTCTAACGGCGACAGCACCGTTTCTGGCGATCACAGTCGCGGCGGTGCAGCTCAGAGCGGCGAGTAGCGACGGTGACACCCTCAACGGTGGCGACAGATCTAACTTCGACGTGGCGGCTCCCTCGCAACCTTCCTCTCTCTCCTCCGCAGCTAAACGGCGATGACGGTGGCGGCGGTGGCGACAGGTTCCGCGACAGTTCCCTTCTTCCCCTTTCCTTCCTTGATGGCGGTTCATGGACCAATCGGCGGGAAGCTGAACGCGGCGAGACGGCGACGCGGCGGGGCGTGCGGCGAGCTCCAGGTCGGCGGTAGCAGCTCCTCCCTTGGCGCGCTCTTCCTCTCTCTCTCTGAGTGACTCGACGGTGACGGCGGCTCCCAGCCCCGCTGGCGCCGTCCCCTTTCCTTCCCCCTCTTCTCAGCTTTCCCGTTCTCCCCTCTTTACTCTCACTATTCCTCTTTCTTTCTTTCTTTCTTTTTTACAGCTGCTGGGTTGGGTCAAAAAAGGGAAACGTTGGCGGTGGTTAGGGTTAGGTTAGAAGGATTAAGATTTTTGGAGATTAATTTGGGAATTAGGGTTTAATTTAGGATAAAAGTAAAATTAAGAATTTTGGATAAATTGAAGTTTGGTCAATTTTAATAAAGTTAAAGCATATTATAAAAATTGAAATCTAATATGATCTCTTAAAATTACTTTAAAAAAGTACTACTTAATTATTAATTTACTAATCTACTTTTAATCAAATATTTTAATTTTAAAATTAGAAATAATATAATTTATTTTTTGTTTATAAAAATTAGAGTATTAAATTCCAAAATTTCAATTATTTAATTAAATCGTGTGAAATTCTTATTCTTTTAAGATTGTTAAGTTGTATAATTTAAATATATAAAATTATTCAATAATTATAAGATTAAGTAAAATTTTTAATTTAATTATCAAAACTTGATTTAATTATTTTTAATGAAATCATTTCTAAAAGTAAAATTTTTAATGAATATATAAATTGAAATTAACTCATAGTAATATTTTTCGAAAGTTCTAGGTCTTACAGGTTGAGTAACGTGCGTGTATTTACTCTTGAATGTAGGAATGTAATGCGCGTGTGTTTTGTTGGGCTTGTGCCGACTTGTAAGACTTGTAAGCCAAAAATGTTTGTATATGTAGCATGCTTGTATTTGAAAAAGGATGAAAGAAAAGATAATAGGAATGGATGCAATGAAAGAAAAGATAATAGGAATGGATGCATGTATGGTTTAATCACTGTTGTTATTCTATCTCTCTTCTGTGCCACTTTTGCTGCTGAGTTAGGGAAGAAGAAGTCAAAATTACTTAAGCCAAGTTTCAAATTTTGAAAATTTTACTCCTCTATTAAAGGGATAAATGGCTTGAGGTTGATTCAAGGAGTGAGAGCACAAAGTTCTCTATTGAATATTCTGCTTTCTCAATTTTATCTTTTTTGTTTTAATGAAAAATGGCATTAATATGAGGAATTAAGGAAAAAGTCATTGAGAAAAAAAGATAAAAAGAGTTAGACTTAGAGAAAAGTCAAATAATTATTTCAGAAATTCTTTATACATTTTTCTGTTTTATTTTCATGATCTTGGGGGGATTCCCTTACTAAGTTGGATAAGCACTTAGTGTTTGAAAATCTAGGGAGTGAACCTAGTTAAATCTAGCTTAAGTAAAAGTTGGGTTTGTCCCAGGTATGATTGGGTTAAATCCTAAGAAAATTGGTGTTTATAATCTTTGAAAGATAGTGAAAATTTCATCACTGTTGTAGGGGAGACTGGATGTAGGTCACATTGCACTTGGTGATTGAACTAGGATATATGACTGTGTCACTTTTCTTTCTCTGTGTTGATTCTGTTTTTATTTTCTAAGAGACAAAATAAAATTGACTCATACTCATTCTAACCAGCAAGACATCACAGCAACTTTGCTCTCATACAATTTTGTTTTGACTCCTCTATCGACAAGAGACAAAATAAAATTGTCTCCTGCTTATTCTAACTAGCAAGATGTAACAACCACTTTACTCTCATACAATTTTGTTGACTCTTCTATCGACAAGAGAGAAAGTAAAGTGCCTCCTGAGCTTTCAACAAAAGCAGGCTTAGCATATTCTCTAAAGTTTCATCCGGTCTAAAGTAAAAAGAAAAGTAAATATGAGGCCTAAATTCAACCTCCCCTCTTCTAAGCCACTCATACCCATCAAATACTATCAACAATATAAATTTTTAAATTTAGTTTTATTTGTTGAATTTTAATAATTATACGAACGGGACAGATACCCGCAGAGGCGAATACTCGCAGAGGTGAGTATTCGCAGGAATGAGTTAGAGTTTAACTTTCTACTACCTACGAATAAGAGCGAGACAAATTTTATGCAAGTTATAGTAAAAGATATGAGAAGTGTCATTGGTACATGCTAAAAATATATTAGAAGAGACCCAAAATATTTTTGTTATTTCTGATTAGTATTTGGTTATAGATAGAATTTAAAAATTATTCCTATCTTGTGTTCGGTGAGAATGAACAAAATACATAGACATATAAAAATGACAAAAGAAAAAAAATAATTAAAAAATGAAGAATAAAGACTCAACCTTGTCGTTGTCTATTTTTACGAAAGATAAGACGTCCCTTCTCCCAAAAAAAGGAACACTTCGATTTTCAATTTTTTATTTTAGAACAAACTGAATCTTCTATTAAAAAAGATGTTAAATAGCAACGAAAATTATTTTTATAGGAATTTTATTTGTAATTTGTGGGGGTTTTAAACCCTCACAAAGTTCTTTTCAACAATATAACCAACTATGGCCATTACGATTACCACCTTCTTCGTCCTCATCATTATCACCTCTACTTTTATTATTTTTATTATGTTACGATATTTTATCATCATCGTTATCCTCTCTACTGTCATCATCACTTATACAAATATATGCTATCTTATTTTGTTTTTTGTTCGATGCTATTTTTTCTCTTTTAAAAATTTTCGTATTACAATTATTTTTTTTTTATGATATCATTTTCAATAATGGTCTTTATCCACTTAATCACTATCGATAAAAGAATTTTGCAAAAATAAACTTATTAATAGTTTGTAAGAGTTTATAATTTTTATAAATTACAAATAAAATCTTCCACAAACTAATTTTTATTATTATTTAACAAATTTTTTAACAGTAAAATTATATTATCTTAAAATAAAAAAATTAAGGACTAAAATATCTTTTTTTTAGACAATAAATATTTTATTTTTCGTAAAACTAGACAAAAGCTGAGTTAAGTCTTTACTCAAAAATAAAATATTCCTCTAACACCATCTTTCTTTCTCTCTTTGAGAATCATCAACTCCATCTTCTCTCCTCCATCACCATAAAACCACAACCATCCACGTCTTATCCCACTCAAAACTCCGATACTCCTCTGCTACCGGACCTCCATATTCCTTATCCTTGATTAAATCAAAGATTACTACAACTAGCTAACATTTAATTTGACTAAAATTCCAAACTACCACCATATCAACTTGCTTTTTTAACCATCTATATAATTCTATAATCTTATTTTATTCGGAAAAAATATGAATTTTACTCTTCACAATCCCAACTAAATTCCACGTAACATTTCAAAATAATTCAATTATCTGTCGATCAAATATATGCCTAAAAAGGTCAAGTTCACACTAAAAACCAATCCATCTGCCTAATGCCCTGAATATATATCTATTATATATGTAACATGATCAGAAGGATAAACAATGATGAATAACATATCCGATATCTATCACTATATAATTTAGGTCATTATTATATATTATATAATAATTCATTTGAATTGAAACCGCATTAAAAGCTTGACAGATTTATATTTCTCGCCCTTTTCATCATAGAGAGGGACTGAACGAAATCCAGACTTGAGCTCTGTGACTGGCAAACATGTCTGGCCAGCAAAATCATCCTTCTCAGTTCTATTTTCTTCTTTAACTTGTATACGTAGCAAAGCCAGATCTGGGACACTTAATGGGAATTCAAACTCTTCTTCCCACACGGGAAACCAGTTATTTTTAATTGTCTTTGTTTTCTTCTTCGCTCTATCAGCAGGTACTCCAGCAATATCAATCTGTTACAACTTGGTTAAAAAGATGTTAAATGTAATATTTATGTATCACTTATTCAGAATCCTAGCCATGATGATCTAAAATTTTGCAATGTGTGCACTAAACATCAGCCATTTGAAATATAAAATACATATTGAAAATAAATTAAATGACACATTTATTTATATACAAATACAAAGTGGTTAATTTGGTGACTGACTTTTGATGCACAAACAGCAAATATAGTATGAGATATCATGGTGAGTCACAGTCTATTCACCGATAGATGAGATGTGGACTCAATCTAAATGGAGTCTACGCCTCATTCAACGGGAGCTCGAGTGTAACTTGGCAGGATTTCTATAGAAAAGATACACATAACATTTTTCATTTATCAATGTTGAAGTATATGGAATAAGGTGTCAGACGATCTTTTCACAGAAAGTCAAGAAACAAATGTTCAACTATCTCAACTGTGGCTGGTTGATTAGTGTTCCAAAATTTGGAGTATAATCAAATTAGCAAACTCATACCTTCACATAGAAGTCTGGTGGTGAATGGGAATCGAAGTCCGTTAGGCTGAAATCTGAGCTCCAACCTGTCCCCAAGTAGACTTTTACCTAAAGGGTGAATGAAGACTTTCAGAAGATAGTAGTAAA
Source organism: Arachis hypogaea (assembly GCF_003086295.3). NCBI lineage: Eukaryota > Viridiplantae > Streptophyta > Magnoliopsida > Fabales > Fabaceae > Arachis > Arachis hypogaea. Next base: position 23,737,976 of record NC_092045.1, read on the forward strand.
GTAATTTTTCAGATGATAGTTGTCACCAAGTATTAGAAACAAAGGAATTAATTGGTTTCCATCACCTTTAATGTCTTGTTCACCGGCAATGTTCTTTTAGGATCGAAAACCTCGTTATTCGGACCTTTTTCGACAAGAAAATCAGGTTTTTTCACATAGCCACACCCTCCATTTGCTTTGAACATCCCTTGCATGAACCAAAGTGATTTGCCATGCCCCTAATGAAGAAGGAAGTTACAGATGTCAGCACTCAGCGTTACTGTTGAAAATTGAGTGACTTGTGAAGAATCTTACAAGTTACAATATCACATAATTTACAAAAGGGTGTGCTAAAAAACATAAAAGAATTTGATAATTTTGTCGAACTAATGGATATCAAGTTAGTGTACATCTTTATAACTAGAATTTTCAGCAATCAAATCTTTCTTGGTCCAAAATGGTAGCTTATTCAATGTAAAATATGAAAGTAGAATCTTGGAGCAACTGTTGAGTTGTCTCGGTGTGACTTCAAGATCACGGTTCAAACCATAGAGACAACAACTGATGTAATTATCAGCTTAGGCTGCGTAGATTAGACCCTTTGAATGTGGCTCTTTCCCAGATTTTGTGTTAACAAGAGATGCTTGTGTACCAGGCTGTTTTTTTTTTTTTTTATCTGGCTAGCGCACACGAGTAAGGAAATCAATATAGCATTACCAGTAATTATCATTACTGGTAATCGTAATCACAATTATCAAATGCAAGATAGAAATAAATGTACATACACACGTAATAAATGCTAAACAAAGCCGAAAGACCGGTTCACTAGAGTGGAAAATAGATACTGTATAAGTCCAAACCTGCATGTTAAATGCAACCATCTGAGCTCCATGCGTCCATGCTATGTGTGGCTTGTAATTTGAGGAAGTTATGCGTGTTCCCTTTGGATACACTCTCAGAATATTCTTCTGGGTGAACCTAGAAAGAATTTAATGAAAAAAAAAAGAAACATGTCTCATTTTTGGTTGGTCTAAACCATAAAGAAAAAGCAACTATAAGCTTTGGAGTTACAAACAGTTATATTATTGAAAAATTTTCAAGTATTCCAAAAGAATACTAGTGTTCAAGTAGTTTCAGGCTTTTAGCTATTGATATCAATCATGTGTATATTTTATTATAGAGAGTAATGGTTAAAGCCACTAGAATACCAATATTTCTTGAATATTTGAAACGCTTCCTATATTATTAAATAAAACTCAACCTCAAAAGTTAACTCAAGTGACGAGAAAGAATATTCTCTAACACGTTTCAACATCAATGAGATCATATCTTTAAGCAATATGAGGCTTTTAATAAGCCCTCCTCACACTAAAGATTGGATATTTGAATCGTGAAGTTTACATTACTAGACATGTATGTATGATCCAACTAACAAACACAGGATAGGCTCAGATACCATGCAGACACGGTATCAAGTGGTGGTGAAGCACAAAGAATAACTGTATTGATTCTACCATGTGAAGAGAATGAATTACCACACTTGTGAATGTACAAGAGGTATCATTATATACAAGTTATGCTAATTCAGCTAATGCCTAAGCTAAAGCTACTCTAACTGTATTAACTACCATAGCTAACATAAATATCATAAACTTATCTAACTTGAAATAACTGAATTTACATTGAGCACAACATTTTGGAAAATTACCTTACAATGTCAGGTGCAAAAGATTCAGAAGCCTTTTCAAGTTTACTTTCACTCAAGCTCAAACGCTTAACTTTACCAGCAACCTTCAAGTCTTCCTGAAAATCACCCTTTGATTTGCCAGCATGAATTGTAATCAGACGTTTATACTTAGGTGCACTCTCCTTGTATGATTTTTCATCACTTTCATTCAAATCTTCCACATCCTGACAAAATGAATCAGAGGAAATGTCATTTCTGGTCCCTGGCCTAAATGACAAAGTGCCCCCTCCACAATTCGAAAATTCCTAATCGGTATCCAACTATCCAAATAACTGGTCTAAGCGGTTCTTGAGAAATGGTCAACGACCGAAAAGAACATTTACTCAATAAATAAACTACCACTTCAGTAGTTGGGGGCATTTAGGCAGTTCAAATTCATAATAAATGCTCCCTTGATCTACCAAAGAGAAAAACCAAATTAGTCTTCATCTCTATACTCACTTTGTCATCAGTTTCCACTTTATTAGTAACATCTGGTGATTGTGATCCTTTGTCAGTTGATTTTGGTTTTTTATCTTCCTCGTCACAGGATTTGGAATCAAGATATTCTATTGGTGGTTTAGTTGATATGAGAATTCGACCTTTCAACGATTCTGGGGAGGGGAATTCAGACAGCAAATCTGTCTCAGGATAATAAAGCAGTTCTCCAAATATTTCAGTCACCATCTGCACATATGAAGATCGAAATTCACATTCAGTTCATAACAAAATAGGGACATGAACTTCATCCTTGAGTAGGAAGCACAAGTGGAGAACTAGTACTATTTTAACATAGCTCATTGTACTCTATGCCAAAACATAATCCATCCAACCAATACACAAGCCCGAATTATGACGATGACTATGTTCAAGAAGTATTTCTCAAAATGGATACCTACCTCTGCAACTACAGCCTGAAGATCAGGAGTAAGGTGGTCTTCAAAAGTTATAATGACAGGATACTTAGATGTAACAAACGCATGCTCTCTTATGGACCACAAACATTGCCTTAGTGAGACGGGAGTGGTAAGAGTTCTGCAGAAACACAGTAAAATTTGATGAAGTAATTTGATTCAGTTGCAATCATGTATCTCACAAAACGGCAAGATAAAGATATAAATATAAGAAGGAAATAGTCTTCCAACTTTTACAATATTGAAGTGGGGATCAGCTTGCACCTTCCATGAAAAACCTCAACATCATCTTTAGTTGAATTCGGCCATAAATCAAGTTCAATCACTCGCACACCTCGTACCAAAGCATCTATGATTGGCACATCACTGCAATCACTGGTTAGTTGGTTCCCAATCAGATAGGAATTGTGCCCGGTAAATATGAAATAATGTGACAATGGAGCATTCATATCATGATGTACCTGGAATATCACATCATTCCATCTGTCAATAAGAGACAAAGGGTGTGTTTGCGAGTTCTGATTTGGAGGGAAAGGGAAGGAAGGGGAGAGTTTAAAACGTAAAGCTTATCTATTTTTTATACTTTTCCTTCTCTTCTCTTCGCTTCCTTTATTTCTAAAATCAAAACTCACAAACATACCTTTAAACACTTAAACGACCTTCTCTTTTATAGTTATAGACCAGTTTTCCTTAGTTTACAATTTTTTTTTCCTGTTTGCCTTCTTATATAAATTTAACCTTAACAAAGATAAGGACAATGAACCAGTAATTTTAAACAATTATACAAGCTCATAAGTCAGAACCGGGGGGGGGGGGGGGGGGGGATGAAAACCAAGCATTAAAATTGTTAGAATTACTTTACTGTTTAGCAAGTAATTTTGACTAAATTCAGTCTGACAAGCTAAGTGCTATCAAAAGATATGGACCATACATGGTGTACTGTTCACAAGTCACAAATTCATGAATGTTAGTAAGATATTTGATAACTTACAATGTCAATTTTGTCACTGATGAGGATAAGAAGGAAAAAGAAGTGACCAGTGGGCCAAGCAACAAAGAAATTAAGGAAATGAAACCAAAAGTAAAGGCTAGGAAGGAAGCTAAAATCATTTTCGTAAGAGATGTATTATTTGCACTACTTTTGTATATATCAAAATGTTATACCTTCTTTTAATAATAAAAAGTTAAAAACTTGTTTTCTTAATATTACAAACTTCTTTAAACTTCTATTACAAAAAGAAGATATACTTCCAAGGGTGGCACATTTATTATTTTTCTTTTCAAAGTGGTTTACATGGGCCCCAGTTTTCTGTAGTCCTTTAATATTTCACCAATCTTTGTCTCATTTGTTTTCTCTGCTTCTTTTGTATAGGAAACAGGAGGCATTGAATGAAAATTCGGATAATTGAAAACCAGGGAAAAAAAATATGTATTCATCCGAATGAGGAAAACAAAGCAGGAAAAAAAAAATCCTCATGTGAGACAATTTCTGATTGAATTAAAGTTAAACAAGAAAATTCATTGACAGACACCCTGATCTGAACTCTGAAGCCATTGGTACGTAACATGGGGCAGTTAATTAGTTAAGCACCAAAGCGTAAATAACAACCAATCACTCCAGACAACAGAAACAATATCCTATATGATCCAGAAAACTTAGCTTGCTTCACCAAATTCTGTTTTATTCATCAACAATAACACAAGTAAAAATACGGATTAATCTCCAACGCACTATGCAAGCACATCCAAGTATGTCCCTCCAGAAAAGGAAGAAAAGAAAAGTTTGACTGTATCTTATCTTGTACTAAAATATTTACATTATCATTCTATTAAAATTTAACTCATTTAATAATGCAAGTTTTCTGATATCCTAAAGGAAGCGGAAAATTTTCATGCTAGTTACAAATTAGCTATCGCATAAAATACATATTTAATATTCATAAAAATATTTAATTATTTCGTCAAAAATAAGTTTGATTATATTCTAACGAAAAAATTACTAATTATTTTATTATAAAATGTTATGTTAGTAACAGAGTATTTTGTTAAAAAAGTGTGTAAGGAAAAAAAATATATTTCCTAACAATTTTTCTTTTCTTTTCTTTGGGAAAGAAAGAGGTGGAGAGAAAGAAGTGACCTCCGATTTGATGGGAGCATTGAGATCGTCGCGTAGGAGGAAGTGGAAGAAGTCGTCGAGGGTGAGTCCGTCGTCGGTTTTGTGATCTCCTTTGAGCGATTGAATGATGCGAAGGGAGTCGTCGGAGGTGCATTGAGGTTCGCGCTGGTGATCGGTGAGAAAGCCGAGGAGGTTGTCGGCGGACATGGAAGTGGCGCCGGCGGAGGAGAAGGAGTGGAAGGCGTGGAGGACGTCAGAGGGAGGTCCGGGCTCGGTGTTGGTGAAGGTCTTGTTGAAGCAGCTGAATTGCTTGTAGGTGTATGTGTGGGTGGCCATCGCGATGAAACGCTGTCGTTCGATCAAAGCTGTTGTTTATTGTTGCTGCTGCTGCAGCAGTGAATATGGTGGTTATATTATATGGATGTGTTTTTGTGAGAGAGAGAGAGACAGAGACAGAGAGAGAGACTATAAATGGAAGCCGGTTGAAGCGCGATATTGTTTCCATTTTGCGTGTTTTTCTTTGACATGCGTGTTTCTGTCTCTGGGTTATGCTTGTGTGTAATTGTCTACTCTTAACAAAAATATTATAGGTTAAGTTGTTATATATTTGACTATTTGTATATATTTATGTGTTATTTACTTAATTTTAATATATATTTTATAAAAATAATTGATTTTTTTATAAATGTAGTATGGTTAATTATTTTATTTTATATCTAATTAGGTTATATACTAAAGTTTAATTTATTTTTTTTTTCTTTTATGTCTATGTAACAGCTCTAATGAAAGTGTTCCAGGAAGATTGTTCTCAATTTCTCATCATAGCTAATCTTTACGGATAGTTGAATTGGGTATAGATTTATGAAAATAGCTTAAGGTCCAGTTTGGGTAAATAACTTGAATAAGTTCTTTTGGAAAAAGAACTTAAAGTATTGGAAAAAGAACTTAAAGTATAAGGACCTTTATTAAAAGTAGCTTATAAATAAGTTATTTTGTATTTGGATTTTTAACTATAGAAGTCCTTATTTTAAAGTTGTAGCGTTTGGATAAATAATTCAAAAAATACAATTTTTTTAACATAAGAAAATAGATATTAAAATAACGATGATAACAAATACTTTCCATTATTAAAGGTTGATTTTAAAATTGATATTTTTGAAATACAAGAGAATGGATATTAAAATTGATATTTCTGAAATAATTTTAAAAAATGCAACATACCTGAGTCTTAGCATCCCACCAATCATCACTTACTTGTATGGTCTTCTTAATAGGATCTCAACCAAGACCAATCTCTTTTCCTTTTAGTTTAGCCCATAGTTCCCATTTTCTTTTCATAGCCTCCCACTTATTTTTAAATTGGTTAGACTCATAATTTAAACCAGTCTCTTTCAAGAATTTTATTTTTAAATTTGCCCAACCAACTTTGTTAAAATGTGTTTCAGGTCTATTTCCAGTCACCATCTCTTCTTTACATATTTTTATGAATATAACATAATTTCGTTCATTCCAATTAGCTTTAAATTTTCTTCCGGACTAGCCACTTTCATGAATTTGTTGGGAAAGAACATAAAAAAAAATTATAAAAATAATACCAAATTGTATAAAAATAAAATCACATATAAAAAAATAAAATTAAAATCACATGTAAAAAAAAATTAAAATTCAGATTTCATAACATACACAATGTTCAATACAAATTTAATAATAAAATAGAATGATAAAATGATAAAAAAAAATACCTGAAAGGAATATATGCTGGTTCAGATTGAACAGAAGATGGAAGATGGTGGTGAAGGGTCAATACTTCCGGCAGATGAATCATTACGTGAAAATGGTGGTGGAGGGCCAACACTTCCAGTAGATGGAACATTGCGTGAAGATGATGGTGGAAGACCAGTGCTTCTAGAAGATGGAACCTTGCGTGAAAATGGTGGTGGAGGGCCAGTATTTTCAGCAGAAACAGGAAATATTTTTTCATAGAATCAAGAATGAAAGTAGATTTTTTTGTTTTGAAATCAATTTTTTTTCACGGAAGTGATAAAATGACTTACGGAGAAGGAGATAAGTTATCTATTTCTACTTCTTCCAAAAGTTATAAATTAACTTTTCGGAAAGTCAAAAGCTCTTCTTTAAAATGGTGCCAAACACACTTATCGTAACTTTTCATAATTCAAAAGTCAAAAAAAGTAGCTTTTGCCACTTCTCAAACCAGCTCTAAGTAAAGAAAGATTATTACGAGAGATTAAAGGTAAGTAAATTTGTGAGAAAAATACTTTTATTAATAGTAAATAAGCAACACAAGAACTAAAGATGAGAAATAGTAGTAAAAAATAAGTATTGTGACTTTCAATAATATCACGAGGATAAATGAACTCTTTTAAAAGTGAATAAGGATTAATTAAATTTGTTGTTGGGTGTTCTAGTAGAACACTCTAATGCTAATTTCATAAATCTTTTTGTTTGAAATTGTTAAACAAAACGAAGAACAATAAGAAGAATTAGAGGAGAGCAAAAGAAAGAGATGATCTGTGAAGTTTCAGAAAAAAAAATCTTCTAGAAAGGTAGGTTAAAACCTTTTTTATAGTCTTAAGTCATTTTAGTAGGGAAGTATATTGTCCAATGGTTACAATGTCATATTTAGCTTATCGCAAATTGAGTGATTCTAATACCTAAAGTTCTCTTCTCAATTAAGTTTTGATTTTATTTAATTTCATAAATTTATCATGTTAATAGTTAATTAAGACTCCTAAATATTTATTTACTGTGTCACATTAGTAAATTTTAACGTCGTCAATAAAGGAAGTAACAAAAAGATCAACGTGGTTAATTTAAAATTTTGAAGGACCAGTTTGATTAAAAAAAATTGAAGACTAATTTAAAAAACGAATCAAGGACAACTTTAACTATCTACTAGTCAAAATAACACCGGTTTAATTAATCATATGAGTTTTACACTTGTTATTAAATTTAAATGTCTTTTATAACACATAATATTAATATACATGTTGTAAGATAATTAAATAAATAAATAAGGAAGAAGTAACAAATAAAATAAAGGAATATAATTTTAGAGAAAGAGAGAGAGAAGAGTATTTTATTGCTTTTGTGTGTGTTATCATCAGAGGCATATAGGCGTATATGATAGTACTTTTTCAAACTACATTAAATAAAATTCTCTTTGGAAACATGTGTCTTGTAGAAATGGGCATCCACCTCAGGCTATCTTATCACGACACTCCCCATTAGATGACCATTTAGGATTATTGCCTTGTTAGAACCTTACTAAAGAAAACCCAATGGAAAAAAAATTTTAGTGAAGGAAAAAGAGTACAATATCTTTTGTGATAGGGACTGCCTCATTAAAAACCTTGTCAAGAAAAATCCAATGGAAAAAAATTGACCAAGGAAAAAAGAGTACAGTTTCTCCCTCTTGTCGACATCATTTAATGTCTCGAAATCGGCGCGTCCCAATCTCATGTACTAATCTTTCAAAGGAGAATTTTGGGAGTGACTTTATAAACAAATCTGCTAGCGGATCTGTTGGACATCAATTGTCCCTTGATTTTGAAGATCATGAGTGAAGAAAAATTTGGGAGAAATATGCTTTGTTCTATCACCTTTAATGTATCCACCTTTAAGTTGAGCAATGCATGCTATATTATCTTCAAACAGAACAATTGGAGCTATCTTATGATCAATCAGTCCACATGATGACAGAATATATTGGATCAAACTCCTGAACCAAAAACACTCGCGACTAGCTTCATGTATCGCTAGTATTTCGGCATAATTAGAGGATGTTGCAGCAATCGTCTGTTTCGTGGACCTCCATGATATAGCTGTTCCACCATATGTGAACAGGCATACTGTTTAAGATCTCCCTTTATGTGGATCAGCAAGTATCCATCATCTGCATAGCCAACTAATTGTGACTTCGATCCATAGGGATAAAACAATCTCATATCAACCGTTCCATGAAGATATCGAAAGATTTGCTTGATTCCACTCCAATGTCTTCTGGTTGGAGAAGAACTATACCTTGCTAGTAAATTCACCACGAATGATATGTCAGGTCACGTATTATTAGCAAGATACATTAGCGCTCCAATGGCACTAAGATATGGTACTTCAGGACCAAGAATATCTTCATTTTCTTCCTTAGGACGGAATTGATCCTTTTCCACATCTAAAGATCTTACGATCATTGGAGTACTTAATAGATGTGACTTATCTATATAAAATCTCTTCAAGATCTTTTCTGTGTATGTTGTTTGATGAATAAAGATCCCACCTTTTGTATGCTCGATCTGCAGGCCAAGGCAAAATTTAGTCTTTCCAAGATCTTTCATCTCAAACTCTTCTTTTAGAATTTTTATAATTGTTGGAATCTCCCCAGGAGTTTCAATGATATTTAAATCATCAACGTACACATCAATTATAATGAATCCATATGCAATTTTTTTATGAAAACACAGAGGCAGAAATCATCATTCTTGAATCCATTTTTGGCCAGATACTCAGTAAGATGATTATACCACATTCGTCCAGATTGCTTCAGACCATATAAAGATCTTTGCAATTTAACTGAGTATAACCCCTGTGAATATTCATTGAATGGTTTAGATATCTTTAATCCTTCAGGGACTTTCATATAGATATCACTATCTAATGAGCCATATAAATAGACTGTTACCACATCCATTAAATGCATATGTAGTTTATGATATGCAGATAAACTGACCAAATAACGCAATGTTATCGCATCCACTACAGGGGAATACGTTTCTTCATAATCTATACCTGCCCTCTGAGAAAAACCTTGTGCTACAAGTCGAGCTTTGTAGCGTACAACTTCATTTTTCTCATTTCGTTTTCTCACAAATACCCATCGGTATCCAACAAGTTTTACATCTTCTAGTGTACGGACTACAGGTCCAAAGATTTCACGTTTTGCAAGTGAGTCTAATTCAGCCTTCATGGCTTCTTTCCATTTTGGCCAATCATTTCTTTGTCGACATTTTTCGACTGATCTTGGCTCAAGATCCTTATTTTCAAGCATGATATTTAATGCCACATTATATGCAAATATTTCATTGACAATTGTCTTATTTCGGTCCCATTTCTCTCCTATAAAGACATAATTTATCGAGATCTCGTCATTTTCACAATTTTCAGGTACCTGAACGTCTTCTAGCGTTATATCAAAATTTTGGACAACTGCAGGTGTCTTTACTATGTCTTTTTCAACAGGAATAGTATTTACCTCTTTTCTCTTTCGAGAATTTTTGTCTTTGGAGGCCTGCCACGCTTTTGGCATGTATTTGCTTCGGTAGCAATTTGTCCAACTGAGACATCAATTCAAATTGGTGCATTTTCCGCTGGTATATACGACTTGGTTATCCTCTTTGTATCGGAAAATGCATCGGGCAACTCATTTGCTATTCTTTGCAAATGTATAATCTTTTGAACTTCTAGTTCACATTGCCCTGATCGAGGATCTAAATGCATCAACGATGATGCATTCCAATTAGGTTCCTTTTTCAGAAGCTTATTCTCTCCCCCTAATGTTGGAAATTTTGATTATCAAAATGACAATCTGCAAATCGGGCTTTAAATACATCTCCAGTTTGTATCTCAAGATACCTCACTATAGAGGGAGAATCATATCTAACATATATCCCCAATTTTCTTTGGGGTCCCATTTTGGTGTGATTAGGTGGTGCAATGGGAACATATATCACACACCCAAATATCCTTAAATGGGAATATTTGGCTGCTGGCCAAAAGCTAATTGCATAGGAGAGAACTGATAGAAACTTATTGGCCTCAAACGAATACGTGCTGCGACATGTAAAAGAGCATGCCCCCAAACCGAGGTTGGGAGATTTGTTCTCATAAGTAAGGGTCTAGCAATCAATTGGAAGCATTTAATAAGTGATTCTGCTAACCCATTTTGTGTGTGAACATAAGCTACTCTATATTTAACACTTATTCCATTAGCCATACAATAAGCATCAAAAGCTTGGGAAGTAAATTCACCAGCATTATCAAGACGAATTGCTTTGATTGGAGTTTTTGGAAATTGTACTTTTAATTGAATAATTTGAGCCTGTAATCTCGCAAACGCTAGGTTGCAAGAAGATAATAAGCACACATGTGACCATCTCGAAAATGCGTCTATTAAGACCTTAAAATATCTAAAAGATCTACATGGTGGATGAATAGGTCTATATATATCTCCTTGAATCCTTTCTAGGAATTCAAGGGACTCAAATCCAATCTTTACTGGTGATGGTCTTAAAATTAACTTTCCTTGAGAACATGCAACACAACAAAATTCACTAGATTTAAGAATCTTCTGATTCTTTAGTGAATGTCCATGGGAGTTTTCAATAATTCTCCGCATCATGGTTGTTCCCGGATGACCTAATCTATCATGCCAAGTTATGAATTCACTTGGGCTAGTAAACTTCTGGTTTACAGTGGCATGTGATTCAATTGTACTAATCTTGATATAATACAACCCAGATGAAAGTGAGGGCAACTTTTCTAATATACCATTTTTATTTAAATCATGAGTTGTGATACATAAATACTCATGACTTCCCTCATTCATAGTCTCAATATGATATTCATTTCAGCGAATATCTTTAAAACTCAACAAGTTTCTTCGAGACTTGGTAGACAATAGTGCATTATTTATTAAGAATTTTGTTCTTCCAAGAAACAAAATTATAGCTCTTCTGGAGCCTTCTATCACATTGTCTGAGCTAATAATAGTATTAACATATTCTTCTTTTGGCACAAGATGGGTAAAATATATATCACTTTTAAGAACAGTGTGCGAACTTGCACTATCCGCAAGGCAAATATCTTCAGAATATGTCCTTACCATTTTTCTTCAAAGACAAATGATAATAATAATAATAAAATGAGTAGAAGTACATGCATAGTAAAATTATTCACATGAATACTTAACAAACACATACATATATCAAACTATTTCATCATTAATCAAATAGCCAATATTTCCTTCAAAATGCTTAAAGAAATTAAATACATCATAATGAGTGGTAGAATTTTTATCATTTGAAACAAAATTTGTTTCCTTGCCTTTGTCATCCCTTTTCAATGATGCTTGATAAAGATCAACTAGGTGCCTTGGAGTACGACAGGTACATGACCAATGACCCTTTCCACCACAATGGAAGCATTTATCCTTAATTGATTCACTTTGCCCATTATTTCTTTTTTATCCCACTTCTGGTGAGATCCTTTCTTGTGAACATGATTTCTTTTCCTTCCATAATTTTTCTTGTTATCAAAATCTTGTCATTTATCTCTTCTGGGGTTATAATTTGCTGCATTTGCTTCAAGAAATGGGGCGGCGCCATCTGGGCGCACTTCATGATTTCTTAAGAGCAACTCCTTGTTGCATTCAACAACAAGAAAGCAAGAAATTAGCTCAGAATATTTTTTAAATCCTTTTTCTCGATTGCTACTGCAAGAGCACATTCGAGGCATGGAAGGTCGAGAAAGTTTTCTCTAACATATCGGGCTTGAGGAAGTATCACATGATTGTACCTTTCTTCAAGGTCTTTCCACAGATCTGCAAGATCTTTTAATGTGGGATATTCATTTTTCAATCATACGTCAAGATGACAATGAAGGAAAATCATAGCTTTGGCTTTATCCTTTTGGGATGTATTATTTTCAGCTTTAATGGTATCTTCAAGATCCATTTCAAGATGGATTTTAGCATATAGTATCCATGATAAATAATTGTTTCCAGATATATCAAAAGCATTTCGATATAATAAAAATTTGTTACCTGAAGTCTTCCTAAAATTTTGTTAGAGTTTCGTGCTAATAACGTGTTGTAAGATAACTAAATAAATAAATAAGAAAGAAGTAACAAATAAAATAAAGGAATATAATTAGAGAAAGAGAGAGAAGAGTATTTTATTGCTTTTGTGTGTGTTTTCATCAATATTTATAGGCGTATATGATAGTAGTTTTTCAAACTATATTAAATAAGATTTTTTTTGAAAACATGTGGCTTGTAGAAATGGACATCCACCTCAGACTATCTTATCACAACAATACAGAATTTGTTTACTCAATTTAGAAACTCAAATTATGATTTGAGATAAATCATGAGACAAACTTCTATCAAAATTTTTAATCTAGTGTTCACCACTTTTATCCTACTAAAATTAATTTGACCCAATTTATATTTATTTTTAATAGATAATTTAATACAATCAGATTAGATCTACTAAAATTCGACTTTAATTGATTTAGATATTGATTTTGGAATTTGAACTATAACTCGATTACTCGAATAAGATCATATTAGTTTTAAAAATAAAATATTATTGTATATATACAATTTTGTTAAACTTCAAAATTTAGATAATGTCAAATTATAATATTTATTTAAATATAAATTTAATGATGTATTATTTTTATTTATCTTTTTTATTATTATATAGGATAAAGTATATTTTTTGTCCTTGAAGTTTGATAAAAGTTTTAAAAATACCCCTAAGTTTTATTTTGTTTCAATTTTATCCCAACAGTTTTTTATTTACATCAAATATACCCTTAACGACTAATTTTTCAAAAAATTTAAGACCAATTCAACAATAATTTCATAAGAACAACCCTCAACACAAGCAAATGAAGCATAATTTTCATGCATTATTGTTAGACTGGTCTTAAATTTTTTAAAAATTTAGCCGTCGATGGTATATTTAATGTAAATAAAAAATTTATAGAACAAAATTGAAACAAAATAAAACTTAGGAGTATTTCTAAAACTTTTGTCAAATTTCAGAGACAAAAAATATACTTTACCCTATTACATATTATTTATAGAAATTTTTTTCTATTTTTTATATTTTATTTTCAATTGGATATCCGATTATCTAAATTAATCCCACTCGGCTTTAATTACTTCAGATTGGTTCGTGTCCACTTAAATCCACTCATTTTCCTCCAATCCAATCTGTAAACATCCTTCCATTATCTTTTGTTTTATATGAGAAATCATTGAAGCCATTAGGATTGATTTAATGGTGAAATCTTTGAAAAATGGATTTGCCTCATCTAAAGTTGTTCATTTACTTTAGAGAGAAAAGTAACGCAATCTAAACCATTGATAATATAAATGGTTCTAATCATTTTAAATAAATAAATGCATTAAAAGAAGTTAAAAGTAGATTTTTTTAATAAGATTCTGATGGTTTCAGTGGTTAAGAGAAAGGAGGGTTGAATCTTAGCCCCCTTTTCTGCTTACTACACTTGCTGGACTTAGAGGAGATTTTTCTATTTTTAGCTCGTTCCTAGCCACGAGACATTTTCATTTTGTCTCGTCACTTGGCACGAGACAATTTTGATTTTTTTTTTTGAACAGTAGAAACAGAAGTGAAGTAGGAGAGAGAGAAGATTACACCTAGATATATCCTGGTTCAGTTGCTAAGTGCAGTGCAGCCTACATCCAGTCTCCATCACAACAATGATGTAATTTCACTATAATCATCCAGATTACAAGTTGTAAAGTGCTAACCCAACTTACAAGGGGATTCCCACAGAATCATAAAACACAACATAGATGAACAAAGGAACTCTAAGACATCTATGGCTTTTTCTTTTAATTTTGCACTCTCTGCCTTTTTCCGCTCTATGACTTTTTCATACAAACTTCACTGTTTGCTTTTTTCCATGAGACTCAAGACATGACAAAATTAAACAGAAAAATTACAAAATAGAATATATTGAAGGAGAAGAAAATCTGTAAGCTTAGTTAGCTATGAGAATTCTGTGCCTTACACTCTCACTGCTTACTTCTAACTCCTTGAATCAAACCATGACTGTTCACCCCTTTTATAGAGAAGTGAAGTCTTCACAGTTGAAACACACACCCGACCTTCGCTTCCTTTCCTTCAAAACAAAACCAGTTCGGCCACAGAGAGAGAAGAGGTAACTAATGCTAAAACCAACATGCAAATACCTCTAGTCCTTCCTTGGTCATCACTCTTCATCAATCCGAGCGCTCCATCCTTGGCTTCCTCTCTAAGATGGATTTCTGGCCCTTGATGCTTCATGATGATGATGGCTTCATCTGCTCCAATCTCTGCCTCTTCCATCACTTCGCCACTCTAGCTACTTCCTGTGGTGGTTGAGTAGAATCAGAGACAAGCCATGCTTCCAAGAATCTCACCTTGCTGGCCGAATCTTCTTCCTTCTTTTTGAGTATGAAGGATCCGAGATTACCTCACCAAATCTTACCACATTTGGTGATTATCTTAGCCACAACATACTTTTGGTTTCCTTTTTCTTGCCATCATTAACTTGATGGTCTTTGACGCATGCAACTTCTTCTTTTCGGTGAGTTTTGCTTTCATGGATTCCTGGTAAATGACCGAAGAGAAGAGAGAAAGAGATGAGAGAGAATGTGAAGTTAAAGTAAAAGCAATTAAATGAAATGAGGCATATGATGGATAGCTTTTACTCCCTTTGCTTTGAGTAGCGTATAGCATTAATCATAATGATTCCCATCAAATCAAAGTCAAATTCTCTCTCATGTTTCTAATGCTAGCATATTAAGTTTTGAAATCCATTCTTAGCAAGCAATGGAATCCGTTGGAAAGCATGAAGCCTGTATGCTTTCTTGGTTTCGGACTAGGCTTGGAAGCATTTCAAAAAATTAATGTTGGGCTTGTTAATAACAACATTAAATCTGGCCCAATTTGTAGCATTTGCTTTCCTGGT
This sequence comes from Arachis hypogaea, assembly GCF_003086295.3. Classification (NCBI taxonomy): domain Eukaryota; kingdom Viridiplantae; phylum Streptophyta; class Magnoliopsida; order Fabales; family Fabaceae; genus Arachis; species Arachis hypogaea. The sequence goes on from NC_092045.1 coordinate 23,753,490, forward strand.
GAATTTTGTTCCAGATCAAGCATAGGAGGCTTTCATCAAAATCAAATATGGGCTTAGTTGCAACAAACATTGAGCTTGGCTTTTTAATACAACAATTCAGCCACATAATAGAAAACATGTAACAAGGCTGATTGTTGGTTTTAATTTGGGCTAGCAACATTTTATTTTCCGGCCCAATTAGAAACCTGCATCATAAAATTATTAATTAACATATGTTAAATGAAGATTAAATTAATAATTTTGCAATTAAATATTTTAATAATGTTTGTTCATCACAAATATTAATTTGGAGTTTTCCAAACTCATCAGATTCCTTAAAATTTGTGCGACAACTGCAGTAGCTTCCAAGATCGCGTGATTTTTTTCTTTTATTTCATCCTCTTTCTATTTTATTTAGTTTTTTCTTTCTTTTTCTTCAACAAAAAAATTATTTTCGGTTCTATTTTTTCACAATATTTAATTTTCTTTTTATGTTTTATTATCATGTTCTTCTATGATATTGTTATTGTTTTGGTTATCTTCTTCTTTTTTATTTTTGTCTTCTGTAACTTACATTTAAAATTTTGTCATGAAAGAGATTAATGGTGATCACTAATAATTATGCATTTGAAACTTTGAATACTTCTTTACCATAAATTGCGAAAAAGCTGTTTCATATTTTTTGTTGTGTGACAATAAATGTTAGAAAGCTACAGAGTTAAAGAACATGTGACAAATGACAAGTACACAAACAAACAGCAATCATGTGTGACAAAATCTTAATGAACAAGAACATCCAAATTCAATATATTAGTATTACCATATTGTTTTCATTGTTAAATATCAACATTCTTTTCAAGCATCCTAACCTAAGACTACACAATACATTTAGATAAACTATGTGCCCACAATTCATTCAAAATATTTCAAGCTGAAACCTCATTAGAAGCTTCACAGATTTAAATTTCTTTCCCTTCCTGTCATGCAGGGCGACTGACCGGAATCCGAGTCGCAGTTCGGATACTGGCAAACAAGTCTGCCCTGCAAAGTCATCCTTCCCCTTGTCTTTATCCTTTACTTCGATCCGCAGCAAAGCAAGCTCAGGAACTGTTAAAGGAAATTCAAACTCTTCATCCCAAACAGGAAGCCAATTGTCCTTGATTACCCTTGTTCTTTTCTTTACACAATCAGTTGGCACCCCAACAAGACATACCTGTCAAAATTTTGATTACTTCTAATCATAAATAAGTATCTAATGGTGTATAGTCCAAAGTAAAAGATGAAATAATCAAAGAACATACTTTGTTGTTAGTAACAACAATATTCATGATCAATGATGAAGCATAGCATTAAATTTTAATGGTGAAATATCAGTTATGCTACTAAGATACATTGAGAATTATGAAACTGACCTTGGTGTAAAAATCTGGAGGAGAAAATAGATCAAAGTGTGTTGCACCGAAATCGGATCTCCACCCAACACCTAGGTAAACATTTACCTGTTTTGAACAAGAAAATGTTAAGATTTCATGAAATAACCAAATTTTATTGTTTTATAGAAGGAATCATAAACTTATACTCACCCTTAATGTCTGCTTCACTGGCAATGTTCTTCTAGGATCAAACTCGTCTTCATGTGAATTTGTTCGGGTCAGAAATTCGGGCTTTCTAAGATAACCACATCCTCCATTTGCTCTAAACATTCCTTGCATCAACCATAGCGATTTGCCATGCCCCTATTGGAAAACAAACATTGAATGACTGAAAAGGCTTACATTCCACTATTCCAGTAGTTTTTCATAGTATGAAAATTGGTGATGTGAATTCTGATATTTGTTGGACCAAACTCTTGGAACTTTATCCCTAAGAAGTTATGCTTTTGGCAATAAATTCCTTGACACCATTTTGGACAGATTCATATCATAATATGACTGATCATAAATCAAACCCAGAAATCATACTAATTCATAAGTAATGCATGAAATAGCATGAAAATAGACAAAACGCCGAAAGAAGAAACTTATGTTTCATAAGTTTCTCTACTAGCTTCTCATGTATTTTGGCTTGGACATAACTTTCTAACCTGCATATTGAATGCCACCATTTGAGCTCCATACATCCACCCTAAATGCGGCCGAAAATTTGTGGATTTGATGCGTTCTCCTTTAGGATAGACTCTCAGTATATTTTTCTGTGTGAACCTGCAAAGCATAACAATGAGTATCAAGTAATCAGTTACAGAAATAAGAATAACCTTCAGCTACAAGTAATCTTGAATTAAGTTTTATAGATACCTAATAATGTCTTTTCCATGAGATTCAGAAGCACTTTTGAGTTTCTTCTCACTCAAACTTAGCCGTTTAACTACTTCGCTATCGGCTTTCAGTCGATCCTTCACAGAACCTTTTGATTTCCCACCATGGATTGCAATCAAGTGTTTGTATTCAGGTGCATTTTGCTGGCTTGGTTTGAAATCACATATATTTGTGTCTTCATCACTTACATTCTGCTGTGCATTAAAGACAAACATAAATGAAACAAACTAGCAAATCGATTTTCTTTTTCTTAAAAAAAAAATGAATATATATTGTTCTCTCACATTCTCCTCAGTTGTCAATTGAGCCATGGAATCTGGCAATTCCACGTTCCATAATTCTTCTTCTTCTCCGGAGGACAGTTCGCTTTCATTTTGCATATGGTTATTATTGCTGCCCTTGTCCATAACACTATTAGAATGAGCATATTCTTTAGGAGGTTTGGTGGATATAACAACTAGATTTTTCAATGATTCTGGTGAAGGGAATTCTGTCAAGTAATCTGTCTTGGGATAATAAAGCATGTCTCCAAATATTTGAGTTGCTTTCTGCATAGACATAAAGAACAAAGATTAAATCCATGATGAAAAATCAATAGCTAAGAATTGCTCCCTATTTAACTAGATGATTAGATGAATTCTCTTTCTCTTTATTTTTCTTCTCTCTTCTTTGTTTAGGTGGGAATGAATCAAAAAGAATACCTACTTCTGTGAATTTGGCCTGAAGTTTTGATGTTAAGTGGTCTTCCAAAGTTAGTATCACTGGAAAATCAGATTTGACAAAAGCATATTTCTTTATGGATTCCAGACATTTGGTTAGTAAAACTGGAGTGGTAAGAGTCCTGCTCAGTTATGACAAGAAATTCATCAAACAAAAGTATAAGAACTTTTGTTCTTCCTTTACTACATTAATAACTCCACAAGATCAGTTTTTATAGTACCTTCCGTGAACTACTTTAATACCATCTTCATTGGAAGATGGCCACAGATCGAGTTCAATCACTCGAACTCCTTGTTGCAAAGCCTCAATAATCGGCTTGTCACTGCAATCACTTGTGAGTTGATTCCCAGTCAGATAGGAATTGTGTCCAGTGTACATAAAGTAATGTGACAAGGGAGCCCTCATATCATGGTGAACCTGAAATGTCATATGATTTATACATTATCAGAAAGAAGTTAAACCATTTACCTTAAATACCATGGCTCAGAGCAAATCCATTATGAAAAGCTATAGAAAACAGTAAAACACAATAATAAGCAAAGTAGTAAATTATGTAAGCTAAGCATGTAAGTTTTGTTCTATCATTGATTTTTGTTTTTATGTAACTCTTAGAAATTTTAGAGCTCATTTGTTTCTGCAATCACACCAACATTTTTTGTTTTTGTTGCAAGTTAGGTTGCAACATTTTGTCCTACAATAAATAAATCATTCCATTCTCTGAAAGTTGTGATATTGCACTTCCCTCAACAAGTGGAAAACATAGCATGGTACATTGAAAACATGGTTAAGTTAAAAAGTATTAAAACTATGAATTTAATTTTTACATATACTATCAATGTATAAAAAGAACAAAAAAGTACGTAGTTATCCAATTATATACCGTCACACCAGCAAAAAGTGTTTCACCCAACCATTCACTAGTTTAGGAGTCTTACAAATACAAGTATATAATCGGATAACAATGTAGTATTCTTATGTTACTTAAACGCTTCCTATTAAGTCAAGAGTGATACACGCCTTACTACTTAGGCATATGGCATATCTTGATCATATATTTACTATGTTTTTTATAGTTGATTTTGATTTATAAGAGTAATTTCTTATTCTAATTGACCATATTTTTAATAATATAATATTTGTAATAAATAAAAATTTAAATATTTAGTTTAGCATATAAATATATAATACAAGGAGCATCGGCATTCTTTGATTCTTACTATGGTGTACAACAATTAAAATAGCAAACTAATGCAGATGAATAACAGGCTTGCAAAATTTTTCTAATTCACTCATCTATCTAATCCATCAAAATTCAAACATATACCTAGAAAGATAAAAGATCATATACCTCAGTTTTCAATGGACCATTGAAATCATCAAGAAGCAGAAAATTGATGAACTCCATGAGGCTGAGCCCTTGTTCCCTACTCGTAGTGTTGGAATTCCCAGCAATTTGCAACAAAACCACCTCCAAATCCATTAAGGTGCAGTTCTTATCACCTTGATGCTCCAACATGAACCCTAGAAGCTGATCATTTGACATGTATTCTCCACCTTTTGCAAACATGTGAAATGCTTCCTTAATGTCCAAAGATGGTTCTTGCTTTTTCAATTCAAATTTTCTGGTCAAGAAATTCAACACCTTGTACTTGTAGATCTCCTTTTTCATCTCCTTTTTCTTAACCATTTTGCCCTGCTAATAATCAATATCACCCTCTCTCAAATGATTTGGAAGTGAAACAGAGGATACAGAAGATAAAGTGAAGAAGCTTTATAAGACTTAAAGAGTAATTAGAAGTGAGTCAACTTTGGAAACACAGCCCTCCTTTTTTTCTTTTTCTGTTTTGATTGGCAACAAAACGGTCAAAACCTTAAAACCTCTTTGTCTTCTTATAAAATATATTTTATTGGTACTACCTACCTTGCCATTCTCCTTTGATCTGTGATTGGATAATGGATACTCGGACATGTTCATGCGCAAATTGCAGTCAAAAGAAATTAAAAAAAAAAGTTATTCAATCTTTTTTCAAAAATAAGTTATTTTTCAATTTTTAAAATTATTAAAATGTGGAGGTTAGCATACAAATACAACACATATTGTTTTAAGGATTTGGATCTTCTAAACTTTGAATTTCACTTTAAAGAGTAAAGTGTGATTTCTCACTATTTATTTCATAGGTGGAATTAAGAATAAATATGAGAGAAATCATTCAAAACTCAAGAATAGAAAATCACACTTTATCCTTTAAAGTACAAATTCAAAATTTAGAGGATTCAAATCATTGTTTTAAATTAAGTTTTCTTTCCTTTATTTTAGCATTTATCATGTATAATGTTAGTTAATTTTGTAATTCTATTCTAATGAACATTTATTGTATTTCTTAGCTAGTTCTCTTTTTACTGTCAATACTATTTCATATTAATTTCTATTCTCTCTTCTTTAATTAATAAATACAACAACAATAATAATTAGTATATAGTTAAATTATTTTATCAATTTTTTAATTTTATCAAATTTTTAATTAAATTCTTATATTTTTTTTAATTGAGTCCTTAAACCATTTTAAATTTTCGGGTAAACTATCAAAAATACACTCGAATAATTTTGTCGCTGGCAAAAATGCACCCAAATTTTGTATCAACAAAATACCCTCAAATAATTTAAAAACATAACAAAAATATTCGATATTAAATATGTATAAAAAATGTCTTAAAGTTTGAATTTTTTTATGCAATTTTTTGCAAGAATAATTAGAAAATTTAGATATTTTTATTCTTAATTTTGGTAATTTTTTGCTAACTATATATTTTTTGTGATTTTTTAAAAATATTATTTGTTATTGACAAAAAAATTCACAAAAAAATATATACTCAGTGAAAAATCACTAAATTTTAAAGATAAAAATATCTCATTTTTTTTAATCATGTTTGTAAAAAATCGCATTAAAATTCAATTTCTGAAATATTTTTTGAGAATGCATATTTAATGTTGGACATTTTTGTCGCGTTTTTAAATTATTTGAGAATATTTTTGTTGATAACAAAATTCAAGTGTATTTTTATCCGTGACAAAATTATTCAAGTGTATTTTTTGTGGTTTATTCTAAATTTAATAATTATATCCTTATTGATAGCAAATATTGAAAAAATATATAAAGTGTGAATTTAAATAGAATGAATTGCGGAATTAAATTCCTCCATGACACAGGGCGAAACTGAGAACAGAAAGAGTGAAGAGTTTTTTTACCGAAGTGTGAAAAAGAGGAGAAAAAGAACTATTTTATAATTCTAAAAAAAAGGATCGAATTTAAGAATTTATTTTGTAACTATTTTGTGTTCAATTTCACAAATTTTGTTATTCTTTATAAATTTTTATGTTCTTTGTTATTAAAATTTCTGTGATTTTTTTAATTTTAAGAAAACTTAAAAAACACAAAATTTTTTGGATAAAAATAGAGAAATTATGCATCTGGATAGAAAGAAGGCTAAGTAGATGCAACGATATTTTTTTATTTTATCTCTTCATGGCTCTATCCTTTTTTGAAATGAAATAAGTAAAAAAAAAATTTTTTTGGCAGCAAAATTGTGATATACGTAATGGTAGAAATTGTGCAGTGTTAGTGTAGCTCTTTTACTTTTTCGTTTTTCAATTTTATGGCGGTACTAGCAAAATTGTGATATAATTTTTTCTTCTTCAATTTTACTAATAGTGACTATAAAATTAAGATAAAAAACAAATTTTAATTTCGCCACAATCTACAAAATTAAAATATAGGATTATTTTCTGAAATAAATTAAAAAAATATTATTTCTAAAAAACTTGTTATTCAAACTTTAAATTTTTAGATACGCATTGTTTTTTATTTAAGGTAAATTTGCCGCAACCCAATGAACTCTATAATTTTAATAAAGTTTGTCTGATTTCCGACGAACTTTAAGTAAACTTTCTAAAATAAAAGAAGGTTGTGGAGAGCAAAACTCAAAATCACAATTCTGTCCTCCTCTTTAGTCCTCATCTTGGTATTTTTCTCTACAATGTCAATAAATCCATTATTATCTATTCATTATGATGGTGAAATAGTGTATAATAAAAAAGGTTCAAATCATTTTTAAGTTTGGACAACAAATAATTACGTACATGGCACCAGAAGTCAATAGTCTAACAGCGTTGAAGAATTTGATATTGCATTTCGCTGGGCAACAACATGCAAAAAAAGTGAAAAAAATTTACTACAAATATCCAACCGAAGTAGATGACAATTTGATTTATAAAAGGCATGTTACAGTTGTCTTTGCTCTATTGTTATTATGTTTATTAGACTACGGTTTTGAAAAATATTTTCGTTGTTTTGAATTAGGTATCTGTTATGTGACGACGTGGACGTATGTCTTATAAAGTTGTGGCACAACCGATGGACAAATGTTCATCTGTTGAAATTATTTGTGTTTCTCGTTGAGTTGGTGGACGAGGATTATCTGCGGATACTGTCGATGATAATCCTTTAAGTGGATCTGTTAGACGAAATATTAAAAGGATGATGGTCAATCTAAATATGCCACCTGAAGGTACTCATGAGGACTCGAACATTGAACTTGGTAATTGTAACGACCCAACTTCCAGCACGTCATGATCGTACTAAAATTAAGGCGTTACTAACCTAATTCTTTTATTATCTACTTAGTATTGAGCCCTTATGCCGTTATGCGTTAATCTGTCAACATTTTTACTATAAAGTTAAAACTTTTCCAACAAGAACAAATACACATATTCACATACTCAATATTATTAATACCTTATAGTAATATATACAAAACCGATCACAAAAACTTACCCCTTTGAATAAAATTTCAACTAACAAGGTGAGGAAAAAATAAATTCTAACAACAACTCAACTCGCAAACATATTCTTCTGTGGTCCCGCAGCTTTACAATAAGCCTTTGCACCTGTAACTAAAAGGGGTGAAAATAGGGGGTAAGAATTGGGGAGTTCTTAGTAGGTTCGGGGTTAGAAGTTAAGTTCATTTTACTATTATTAACCAACCGCAACTAACAGCAGAATACATACAAGCATAAATAATAAAAGAATACAGAAGTCAATCAGTCATGCAGCACACACATAATCACAGAGTTACATAGCACAAAGATATGTACAAACAAGCATGATGCATGTCTAGTCCTACATAGGTCATGAGCTCATATGTCGGTTGCCTACTTGCTCCCGACATTACTCGGGCACAAGTCCCAGATATGGCTTTCCAGATGCATACAGTGTGCATATAAGTTTTGCGGCCAAACCGCATACGGTGTGATTTTTAAATGTATTTCAATATGCTTACATCTGAACAACCGTTATCAGACTTTCTAGATGCATATAGTGTTCATATAAGTCTTACAGTCAGGCCGCATACAGTGTGACTTTTAAATGTATTTCGATATGCTTACATCTGGAAAATAATTTTTAGTATGTGGGCGTCCCCACTATACATTTGGCATTAAGGCCCAAGCAAGGTCGCATTTGCTCTCCTGTGGTAAACAGTGTTTTAAAAATTTTTCTTTATTTTTGTCCTCTTCTCTTCTGTAGCAGAGATCCTTTCAGTTAATACATTTTTTTCTTTTCTGTGCTCTTCTCTTCTGTGACAGAGATTTTTTAGATTCCTTTAATTAATACATTCCTTTCTTTTATGTTCTCTGCTCTCTTGTGGTAGAGATTCTTTAAATTCTTTTATTATTTACTTTCTACTCTACTGTGGTAGAGATTTCTTTGATCTTTTTTCTTTCTTTTTCTTTTCTTTCTTATCATTCTATAATATAAATTATCTTCGCATTATTTCCTCGCCTTTTCCTATGTGTCTTATGGAAAGTGAATCAAAGATTCTTAATTTAGATTTATCTTTCTAAAACTTTTAGGACAGTTTTATGCTTATCCTTTTATTATATCATAAATAAAATAACATATTTTAAATAAAAGACTAATATATTATATTAATACAAATAATGCTAGTATTGATAATAAAAGAGTATTAACATTATTATCTTTATATCAAAACCTGCTTATTATTAATGTTCTATTCTTTAAGCTTTCAAGAATCATATTCCATCTTCAAGCTTTTAAACATTTTATCTTTTAACCCAATATTTTAATAAAGTTACTAATTTTAATTTCATATTTAGTAAAATTACTAATTTAATTTTATATTATTATAAATAATCCTGATTTCTTATAAAATACCAGAATTACTCCGAAACTTTTACTTTTTACTCAAAGTACCCCCAAAACTTATATAATTACTATCTTTTAACCCCTTATCTTTTATCAAACTACATTTTTATATTCGAAAATAATATTTGTATTGGTGACAAACACTCTTTCAAAACCAAAATCTTTTCTTATGATCTTTCAAAATATATACTTGATTTTAAATCCTTTTTCGAGCTTTTTGGTTACCGATTTTTCACAACTTTTAATTTAATTTCTCGGCCATTAAATCTCACCCATTTTATTAAAAAATTAATACAAACAACCTCAAATCAATCTCATTATCACGGTTTGGGCAGTACAAATATGACCGAATTACAAGCTTAATCACATATAATAATATATCAACAAAATTCAATATAAAGTCAACCAAACTCAATCAATAATCAATCACAACAACCATTTACTTATCCAACATAAATTTAATCGGTGAGAATTTACTGAAACCCTACCTCCTTACAAAATCAAAATACTCGAAGCTCTGGAGAAACTTTTTGACCAAGATGCCAAAGAAAAAAATGTCAGAAATCGATTCTTCCGCCAAGAATACCAAAAGGCCGAACTTCAAGGAGCAGGGGAGCTACGTCACCGTCAACTTCTACCGAACAAAAGTAACACCAATATGTAGAGGAAGAAGATACAAAAACTTTAATCGGATTAATTTTTTATTGGAGTTACAGATCGCAAAAAATTGAAGCCCGAAAGTTTATATTTCCATGACGTTCCCGCTCTCTCTCACTCGGTTTCTCTCTTTCTTTCTCTTATTTTCTTATGATTCGGTGATGAAAGAAACTAAATGAAGCAAAAGATGACGATAGTGATTAATTTTATTAAAAATATGTGTCATGTTAATATATGTCAAGTTAATGTGTGTGCGTGCGTGCATACAAGCCATGTTTGAATATATTTTCTTATGGAATTTGGCCAAGGGAAATATATGGAAGGATTATGATTATCATTGTTGGTGATCATAGGCTAGGTGTTAAGTTTTGGAGCTACTGAGTCAGCGGTTCAAGTTATAAATATCTCAAACGAATATTTAAAAAAACTGAATATATTAAAACACAAGTAATATATATATATATATATATATATATATAGGGTTAAATATATATTAGTTACTAATATAAATGACATTAGTAACATAATGACAAAAGATATACGATGAAGCATTAGTAAAGTTAAGTTTACCAAAAAGTACCAATATTTATTCATATCAGCAGATTTTGAACTTAATAATATTATTATTAAAAAAATCCTTATTCTAATTATAGTGGTTAATAATAATAATAATAATAATAATAATAATAATAATAATAATAATAATAATAATAATAATAATAATAGTTTTTATCTTTTCTCAAAATATCTCATTATAATAAAAGTTATATAAAAATCTTAATTAATTTAAACTCTAGTTATTATAAAATCAATTATATAAAATATCTTAATATAAAAAAATTATATAATAATCTTAATTTATCTAAATTCAAATTATAATAATAATTATAAAAATTAATTTAATTTGGCTAATAAAATAGTTTCTAAGAAATAGTTTAAATTAATAGAATAAATTATAATTAATTTAAACTTTAATAATAAAAAAATTAATTTAATTATTCTCAGTAAATTAGTTTCCAAAAAATAAGAGACTTCAATTAATAAAATAAATTATTACTTATTTATATTTAGATTTTTTAAAAATATGGGTCATTACAGTAATGCCGACATGATGGAAGATAATGTTAAAAGTCATGAGGGTTCTGTAAGGGATCCTATGATGGATCCTTATGAAGCTAACCCGGATGATGAAGACGATACTGATGATGAATTAACGAAAATTCCTTATGATGGTGACGAGGAAAAAGAGATAAATTACTACCAAGGTTGCGAGAACCAGATCGGTCAATAAACCAGTAAAGTCACTGATTTATTGGTTTACTAGTTCAACCAGTTTATTAAATATTAAATAAAATTATTAAAAAATTTATATATAATTTCAAATATATAAATCCAACCTATAATATTTCATCAATGGAACTGAGATGCTCTGAGTTTTATGCTTTCCAACATCAAAAGAAATAACATGATAAGAGATTTTTCATCTAAACAGAGACATTCTTCATCACAAATCATAATCAACAGCTTAAAATTAATCCAAAAAATTAACAAATTATTCCAAAATCATTATAATAAAAAACAACAACTCATAATCATTATAGTCAACAAAAACAAAATAAAAAAACAAAAAAAGGATGCAACAGCAACAAAAGATCTAGCTTGGCAATCAGACTCCAAAATCAAGTAATCAACAAAAATAGCAATTTGGTGCGCGAATTAGGATTTTACACAGCTTAACCAGCAAGTGCATCGGGTTATCCAAGTAATACCTCAGGTGAGTGAGGGTCAATCCCATGAGGATTGTTGGACTGAGCAAGTAATGGCTGTCCGGTTGGACTTTGTAAACCCCACTAAAATTAGTAAATAATTAGTCAATAAATCGAATTTTAATTAGAAAATTAGAAATGTAAATCTAATATTAAAATAGGATAGAGCTCTTCAAAACGAAAAATTTGACACTAATTTCGAAAAATTTGGCCCAAAATTGGGCCGAACGAGTCAAACCGGTTAAACCGGGCCCAACCGGACCCAATACTTAAATGAGTTTTAGCTCATCACTTCCCTTCCATTCCTCATTTCGGTCTAGCAGCCATGGGAGGAGGAAGGTGAAGACCAAAAACCTAACTCCCACTTTCATCCACCATAACTTCTTCATTCGAGCTCCGATTGCCGCACCATTTGCGGCTATGTGACCAATGCGTCGAGCTTTACAATGCTATCGGAATAATTTCTTTGGTAAGTTACTCTAACACTCCAGTCCCTCCTTCCCTCCAATTTTTGAAAAATTATATAGTGGTGTTGAATTTCTTTACTTTTTGATGTATTAGGATCCAATTAGTCTGAGGAAAACGTTCACTCATGCTTTTACAAAGCTTGGGTAACATGAAGAAACTATAACTCTATCTAATTTCTGAATTTGTCCAATAGATATTGAGTTTGGGTATATATGTGTTGTATATTTGTATTAGGTAGTGTGTATGTAATTGGAACTTGAAATTGTGGACATTGGAGGCCTTAGATTGGTGTCAATTCTTGGTGATTTTGTGAATTGTGGAGCTATGTGTGGGGCTTAAGTGTTGCCTTGGACCAAACGTGAAAATCGGCCAAGGTATGGTTTAGGTTTCACGTATTTAATATATAATACCCTGTGAAAACTTAGGCTAGATGACCCTAGGATAAGTTGGAATGTAAAGAAGCGTTTAATGTTTAGTATCCTTGTTGTTGAATTGTACTATGAGTTGTGTATTGGGTTATTGTTGTGGATGATGATAACAGGATGTGAATTGATGAATTTATGACTATGAACTTGTTGAAAGAATATATGAATGTCTTAGATAGGTGGATGACAAATTTGTTGATATATTTGCAAGGTTGATATATGATATTCTGGAATTGGGTTATGGTAGTTATGGAAGGATTATTGTGGTAATGGTAAAGTGATGTTGTGTTGATTTTGGTGCTTGTTGACTAGTTGGTGATTTGATGAATTGATAACTAATGACTTGAGTACGAGCATATGAGCCTAGAATTGGTAAGTTATAATTTTGGTTGATGCATTTGGAAAGTGTATGTATGTTATTATTGATTTGAGGTATGGTTTATTATGGTGGTTGTTGTGGTATTGATATAGATAGGTTGTGTTGATGGATATAAAAATGGTAAGTTGAATTTTAAAGAAAATGGAGGTTTGAGGTTTTAAACGAAAACTTGATTTTTACGAACTTTGGTAGTCCATAACTCGAACCTCAAATTTTGGATGAAGATGAGATTTGTTTCAAATCAAAGAGGATTTTATAAGCTTGAGAACAGTATAAATTTTGTGAAAAACTGATAAGTGGTCCGTTTGTGTTTATCTGTTTGAATGTTGCATGCTTTGTTAAGTGATGTTGGTATACCGTGCTATTTCTGTTTCATGTGATTGAATTATCCTGCTGTTTTTGCTGATTGATGCCATCCAGGAACGTCTAATTTACTGCCAGAATGCTGCCCAAATTTTTAGAAAATATTTTATCTTCAACTTGAACCTAGAATTGAACTTGCAACTTCTTCGATTCAGCTTTGCTTGATTTCACCAAGTTCAATTCTTAGGCTACTCAGTGGCATTTCCGTGGTTATCTCAATTCTCGTCGATCTCAATGAATTGGTGATTGAGAACCCTTGGTGATCAATTTGATACTCATTGACACTAACCCACTACTAATCTAAGTAGTAGATAGGTTGGGACTTATGGGTTGATGTGATCAAGCCTATTTGACGTACTTCAAGCCTAGGAGTAGATATTACGTACTTAAGGCTTTTGAAAGTAGACTTAATAGGTTGGCCTCTCATAATTATCAATATATGGTTTGTAGACAAGGATGGTGACCTCAATTACCTATGTCTAGCCAAGAGTATTTTTCTTTTCTTTTATTAGTTAATTGTTCATTTACTTTCTTGCCCTTTATCAACCAAACCCCTTTGTTCCTTCATAGCCAATAATAGAACACTTCATTGCAATTCATCGTGAGACAACCCGGAGTTCAAATACTCCGGTTAATTCTTATTTGGGGTTTGTACTTGTGACAACCAAATTTTTTATTGGGAGGATTGTTTGTTGGGTAGTTTTTGTTAGGTTTAGGACTTTGTTGCTTATTCTTTGTAGCTTTTGTTTTTATTTGCCATTATGAATTCTCATCCTCACTTTGGCTGAGTTTGGCTCAAATTATGTTGTAGGAAATGGGAACTACAATGGTGACATGCATCAAGGATGGAACAATCAAAGATGGGAGGAGCCTCAAGGGATTGACCAACCTTCTTGGCAACAACCCCCTAATCCTTATTTACCATACCAACCACCTTATGAGCCCGAGCATTAGCATCGAGGACGATGCTTCATCTTAAGTGTGGGGAGGTCACCGCTGTTACGTCGGTGGATAGCTATGTGTGGTGAACACTTTCAGACACTTATCTCCTAGTTTCTGTTATTTTGCTCTATTTTGTACATTTCTCTTTAAGATTATTGTATATATTAGTATTGTGGATACTTTTATTTTAGTCTATTACATTTTGCACTTTGGTTAGAAAATATTTTTGTTGGATTTTCTTTATATAGTTGTTTTAGCTGGTTTTAGCTTTTGGTTGTGATTAGAAAATATTTTTGGATTGTTGAAACCTAGTTGACCCTTTTTGCATATAAAATTTGTTTTGACTAAAAAAGGGGTAAACTAAGGAATTTTTAAAATTTCTCAATCACAACATTGCATTAATAAGCTTGGTCAAACGATGAAATTTTCCAAGAAACTCATTTATAGGGCACCACCCCAATTAATTGAAATTTTTTTATAACTTGCTTGAATTATACACCTTGTGAATCATGTTTTGAGCTAAGAACACAAGTTTGTGAGATTTGAGCCTAATGGTGTGGTTACATCTTTAACCACGTATTTTTCTTCTTGTGTGAAATTGTTCTCTTTCTATGATTGTTACCCTTGATTTGTTTAATTCTATATGTCCATCATTCCTTGTATACATGCACTTGTATGATTGAGGTCATTGTTTCATTAACTCACTTACCTAAATAGCCTACCTTTTACTCTCCATTGTTAATCAAATTTGAGCCTATGCTTAACCCAATTGTTCTTTATTATAACACATTACAAACCTAAAGCAAAAAACAATAAAAGTCCCTTGTTTGAATCTTTGATTAGCTTAGGGTAGTGAGAGTGTTCATTATTTAAGTTGGAGAAATTGAGAACATTGGTTGGGATAAAAGGGTATTTTTATGGTTTCATATTTGGGAATTGGGTGCATGCTCATGTATAGATTAAATGAATAAACCTTATGCATTGATTTTTGGTGGACGAAATTGTGATCACTATTTTGTGCCTTTTGGTATCATTGTAAAATTATGGAATTTAAGAAATTGGCATGAGTGGACACAATTCCGTTCAACTAACCAGCAAGTGTACTGGGTCGTCCAAGTAATACCTTACGTGAGTAAGGGTCGAATCCACAGAGATTATTGGTTTGAAGCAATCAATGCTTATTTTATTAATCTTAGTCAGGAGGCTAAAGAAGTTATTTGGATTTATTTGTAAAAAGCCAAACTACAAATTTCATAAAATTGTAAGTTAAAATAATAGAGTTACTTGATTTTCAGTACTGGGGAATATGTTGGAGTTTTGGAGATGCTTTGTCCTCTGACTTCAACTCTTCCTTGAAATCCTCTTCTCACACGCAGGTTCCTTCCATGGCAAGCTCTATGTAGGGTGTCACCGTTGTCAATGGCTACTTCCCATCCTCGCAGTGAAAACTATGCACGCACTCTGTCACAGTACGGCTAATCACCGGTTGGTTCCCGCTCCTACTGGAATAGAATCACTCTTTTGCGTCTGTCACTAACGCCCAGCAGGTTAAAGTTTGAAGCACGTCACAGTCATTCAATCCCGGAATCCTACTCGGAATACCACAGACAAGGTTTAGACTTTCCGGATTCTCATGAATGCCGCCATCAATCCGGCTTATACCACGAAGATTCTGTTGGGGAATCTAAGAGATATTCATTCAATCTGATGTAGAACGGAGGTGGTTGTCAGGCACACGTTCATGGGTTGAGGAAGGTGATGAGTGTCACGGATCATCACCTTCTCCACAATTAAGCGCGAATAAACATCTTAGATAAGAACAAGCGTGTTTGAATGGAAAACAAAGGAATTGTATTAAATCATCGAGACGCTGCAGAGCTCCTCACCCCCAACAATGGAGTTTAGAGACTCATGCCGTCACAAAGTATGTAATTCAGATCTGAAAATGTCATGAGGTACAAGATATGTCTGTAAAAGTTGTTTAAATAGTAAACTAGTAACCTAGGTTTACAGAAAATGAATAAACTAAGATAATTGGTGCAGAAATCCACTCCTGGGGCCCACTTGGTGTGTGCTGGGGCTGAGACTAAAGCTTTCCACGTGTGGAGGCCTTTCTTGGCGTCAAACTTCAGGTTGTGACGTGTTTTGGGCGTCCAACTCCGGATAATGACGTTTTTCTGGCGTTTAACTCCAGACAGCAGCATGAACTTGGCGTTTAACGCCAAGTTACGTCGTCTATCCTCGCTCAAAGTATGGACTATTATATATTGCTGGAAAGCCCTGGATGTCTACTTTCCAACGCCGTTGAGAGCGCGTCAATTGGACTCCTGTAGCTCCAGAAAATCCATTTCGAGTGCAGGGAGGTCAGGATCCAACAGCATCAGCAGTCCTTTTTCAGCCTAAGTCAGATTTTTGCTCAGCTCCCTCAATTTCAGTCAGAAAATACCTGAAATCACAGAAAAACACACAAACTCATAGTAAAGTCCAGAAATATGATTTTTGCCTAAAAACTAATATTATTCTACTAAAAACTAACTAAAACATGCTAAAATCTACATGAAATTACCCCCAAAAAGCGTACAAAATATCCGCTCATCAATTTTCTTGTACAAAGTCAAAAAAAATATGAAAAGAAAGAAAAAGAATAAAAATAATAAAAAGGGGACAAAATGCCCCAAAGTAAAGTCCAATAAAATCAATGCATAAGTGTTGGAAAACAAAGAGAAAATGCATGAGTATGTGAAAAGTGAAGAATGGGTAGTTAGGTTAGCACTTAATTGTATAGGCTATTATATAGGTTAAGTGGGAAGTCTAAGCTAATCAAGGATTCAAATTTTAGCCCACTTAACCATATATGACCTTACTTTGACCCTAATCCTATTACAACCTTATGGAAAGCCCTCATGATGATTATATGCATGCATTGAATGATTGTTGATTGTTAGATGAAGAACAAATCTTGGAAAGCATGATTAGGAGATAGTGGAGTGAATCAACCCCTAAACACTTGAGTGATTAGAGCGGATACACATCCGGTGAGGGTTCGATTGCTCAATTACATGCTTCAACCATGATCATTCCTCTTCGTGCAAGTTTGTGAATTTGTTCTTGATAGTTCAATGCAATTGTGGATTTGGTTTGGTTTGAGTTGATTCCTATTGATCTAACCCTTATACTTACACATGTTCCCATGGAAGATGATTTGTTTTGACCAAGTGATTGCATTCATATAGATAGTTGCATTTAGGTAGTTTACATTGAATAAATGTTGATACCCCTTTGTCTTTTTCTTGAATTTAGCATGAGGACATGCTTAGTTTAAGTGTGGGTAGGTTTGATAAACCCCGATTCCATGGTTTATCTTGTGCTTATTTTAGGAGATTTTATCACCTTTTCCCACATTTATTCAATAAAATAACATGGTTTTGTAATTCTCCCTCAATTTGTGCTTAAATGTAAAAACATGCTTTTTAGCCCCTTAAACTAGTGATTTTAATTCACCTTAATTCCATTCGATGCCTTGATGTGTTTATTAGTGATTTCAGGTCCATAAGGCAAGTATTAGATGGAAGAAGTGAAGAGAAAAACATGCAAAGTGGAGAATGCATGAGAAAACAAGGATTGGGAGTGCATCAATGGACGCGCATGCGTACCAGGCGCGCGCGCGCAGAAGTGACGTCGCATGGCGATGCATACGCGTATATGGCGCATACGCGTGGATAGAGAAATTGCCAAATGGCGCGGACACATACATGACGCGTACGCGTCGATGCTCGCACGTGATTCACTTAAAGGCAAAACGTTGGGGGCAATTTCTGAGCTGCCTAGGCCCAATTCCAACCCATTCCTGAAGCTATTTCATGCAGAATTCAAGCTAGATTAAAGGGGGAGCACTTAGTTAGTCAACATGAGCCTTTAGTTAGTTTTCTAGAGGGAGAAAACTAAGTATAATTTAACCTAATCCTAACCTAATTCTAGAGAGAAGAGGGAGCTTCTCTCTCTAGAAAACTAACTAAAGGCTCATGTTGACTAACTAAGTGCTCCCCCTTTGCTCTAGCTTGAATTCTGCATGAAATAGCTTCAGAAATGGGTTGGAATTGGGCCTAGGCAGCTCAAAAATCGCCCCCAGCGTTTTGCCTTTAAGTGAATCACATACGCGTTATGTACACGTCCCGCCATTTGGCAATTTCTCTATCCACGCGTACGTGCCATGTACGCGTACGCATCGCCATGCGACGTCACTTTTGTGCGCGCGCGCCTAGTACATGTGCGCGTCCATTGATGCACTACCAATCCTTGTTTTCTTATGCATTCTCCACTTTGCATGCTTTTCTCTTTACTTCTTCCATCTAATACTTGCCTTATGGACCTGAAATCACTAACAAACACATCAAGGCATTGAATGGAATTAAGGTGAATTAAAATTACTAGTTTAAGGGCCTAAAAAGCATGTTTTTATATTTAAGCACAAATTGAGGGAGAATTACAAAACTATACTATTTTATTGAATAAATGTGGGAAAAGGTGATAAAATCTCCTAAAATAAGCACAAGATAAACCACGGAATCGGGGTTTATCAAAAACCGAATTCTGGAAAGGAAGTTATGGACGCTAGAAATCTGGTGCAAAAACTGAAATTTTTTAAGTATAGCAGGATCAGAACTTCTGGTTTGTATGCATATGTACACTGATGTGCGCATGCACCCAGCAGTAGCAACAATTTCATTTGTGCGTATGCACGCCTTTGTGCGCATGCACACCTTGTGTTTTACAGAAAATGTGTGTACACACGCCATGGTGTGCACGCACACACAGGGGTATGCTTACTGCTGGTAGCGCTCGCATATGTGAGGCACACGCACACTAAGTAGTTCCTGACTGGTGTGCGCATGCACACGGTCTGCCTTTCACAAAGTGTGTGCACGCACACATTCTGTTTTATTAGCACCTGTATTTTTGTGATTCAAACATGGTTTTGAACCTTTAAACCTCTATTTTTATCTTTTTAACCCTAGATCTTATTATTAAGCGTAGTAATTAGTTGAAGCTAGGAAATTGAGGTAACTTGGGGATGAAGAAATGGGTAAACATGATGATTTATAGGAGAATGATGTGAATGCTGGAAGAATTTATGATGACACGGCTTTGATAAATGATTATGAAATGGATATGAATGTTATAAATTTTATGTGGCTTATGAATTTAATGTTATCTGAGATACAAGTTTTCTGGGTATAAAACCGTGCTTGCCACCATGTGGTCCATGTTGAGACTCAATACTCTGTTGACCCTACGTCGTAAGGGTGACCGGACACATATAAATTCCCGGGAATGGATATCCCCTATTGAGTAAGTTATATATGAATGTATGAATATATGAATGAAATGATAACCGATAGTCCAAGGATTTTTGGACTTGTCGGGTTGGCTTGATAATCGATAGATGAGCCTCATCAGCCATAAGACAGGCATACATCATGTGCATTTTGTTTGTTTTGTCTTCTATACATTACTTGGGATTGCCTAACTGAATATATATTATGCTAATTGTTATACTTGCTACCTGCACTACTTGTTTTCTACTTGTGTGTGAAATTGTTTGGTTGTCTGTCTCTGCTAAATTATTCATGATGGAGGAGCGAAGGAAAGGTGGACCGGTTTGGTGATAATGTTAGGTTTAAGTAAATAAGTTTAGAATTCCTTAGAACCCCTACCCTTTTTATGGCTTCTGTTTAGAGTTTAAGTTTTATAACTGAGTGTTGGCATTCTAGGATTGTGTCTGGCATTCTCAAGACCTTATATATTATATGCGTGGCACCTTTACCATTCTGAGAACCTCCGATTCTCACCCTATACTATGTTGTTGTTTTCAGATGCAGGTCGAGAGGCTCCTCGCTAGGCGTCTGGATTCCTGAAGCGGAGTGGTCCCTGGGTTCTTTTGATTATCAGTTTATGTACATATGTGCTTAGATTTCTCTCCAAGAAACTTGTTTATTTTGTCCCTCTTAGAGGTTTAAGGAGAGTTAAGGCTTTATTTTTGTATTTTGGTTATTTTGGGATACTTGTATATGTATGTAAATATTCTCCGGCCAGCCTTCGCTTTGCAGGCTGAGTCAAGGGCTAGTTATGCTGTATTCTTGGCTATCTATTTACTCTTTCGCTTATTCATATCTATGATCTTTAGGTTTCTTAGCACGCAAGTAATTTCATTTCCTGAGCATTGCGCTTTTTATTTTGCAATTTTGCTTTACCCATTTTTCAAGGCTCCTAGTATATTATATTTTTCCGCTATTATACGTATGTATTTTATTTTAGAGGTCCATAACATCACACTACCTCTGTTCTACGGCTTAAGCGTAAAGCTCTATATAGTAGGGTGTTTCAGACTTAGTCGGGCAAACAATAAAAAAAGTAGGTGTTATTGTAAATGCATAAGATGATAAACAAGCAAGTAAATAAAAACAAGTAAAGGTTTGGTGTAAAAACAATGATGAAAAATCAGTTAAGGTTTCGGAGATGATTACTTTTTTCGGATTAAAACATCTTATAGACTATTTTAAAAATGAATGATTCATTCTATGGAAAGCCATAAGTGATTAAATCCTAATCTCTTAGGGATTTAATCTCCTCTAATCCTCATCAAACGCCACTCTCGTGGTCACTCAATTCCGATTAGAGGGTTAAGTTCAGAAAACTAGTTTAACGCCACAAAAACCTTAATTACCCAAAGCTAACAGGATTTTATGTCACATTTTCCAATTAGTTCCTGCAATTAGTAATTTAGGAGGAATTGTTTTCAAGTTGTAGTTCAAGCGAGATAACTCTCTCGAGAATCACAAGAACACAAGTAGAATAAGGGTTACACTCTCGTTCCACCCAGATTCATAAAATTAAGAACGAAAATAATCCTTAGAGTTGAGTCAAAACATTAATTAAAATAGAAGAATAATAGTTCTAATCCATAGAAATAAACAGAGCTCCTAACCTTAACCAGGAGGTTTAGTTGCTCATAACTTACAGAGAAAACATAATCGCTGCCTAATGAGGCTTGACCCCCTAGAAAGGGTGCATCTTATTCCTTAAATACTAACCTAATAATAAATGCTAACCATAAAAAGACATTATTTGTAAATAAAAATTACAAACAGAAAATAAAATAGGCTAAGAAGTGCTAAATCTACTTGAGAGACCCAAATAGGAGTGATTTCGGGCTGCTGCTGATGTTTAACGCCAATAGTGTGCGTTAAATGCCCTAAAGGGGGTCAAAATTCGTGTATGCTGGGGTCCCCTACTGGCGTGAAACGCCGGGTCGGCGTTCAGTGCCGGCAGGGGGAAGTTTCTGGAGCTAGTTTGTCCCTTTTGGGCGCTAAACCCAAGCTTGGCATTTAGCACCAGATTTGGCAGTGATTCCAGAAGAGAAGTGTAGACTATTATATATCATTGGAAAGATCTAGAAGTTGCCTTTCTAACGCCGTTAAGCCAGTGTCAATTGGACCTCTATAACTCAAGTTATGTTCGTTGGAATGCAAGGATGTTAGGGTTGACAGCATCTACTATCGGTTTGATAAACTCCAATTTAGTGGTTTATCTTGTGTTGAATTGAGGGAGTTTTATCAACTTATCTCACATTTATTCAATGAAATAACATGGTTTTGTAATTCCCCATAAATTTGTGCTTAAGAGTGAAAACATGCTTTTTAGGCCTTTAATTTGCCAATTTTAATTCACTTTAATTTCATTCGATGCTTGATATATTTGTTGAGTGATTTCAGGTTTATAAGGCAAGTATTGGATGGAAGAAGTGAAGAGAAAAGTATGCAAGGTGGAGAATTCATGAAGAAATGAGCATTTGGAGACTTCAGGGCCACGTGCACGCGTCATCCACGTGTACGCGTGAGAAGGACATTAATGGCCCCGCACATGCGTCACCCACGCGTCGCGTGAGTGAGGAATTTGCTAGCAACGCGCACATGTCGTTCACGCACACGCGTGACACTGGTCACGTGACCTCATTAAAGTGAATACGCTGGGGGCAATTTCTGAGCTTTCCAGTTTCAAATCCAACTCATTTCTGAGACTATTTGATGCCGAATTCAAGATTGGTCAAGGGGGGAGCAATTAGTTAGTGTAGGAAGCATGCCTTAGGTTAGTTCTAGAGAGAGAAGCTCCATCTTTTCTCTAGAAATTAGGGTTCTTAGTTTAATTTCTTCTTAGATTTAGGTTTTAATTCTTGTTTTCATCTTATTTTCTTTACAATTTCTTATTTCTACGTCTTTGTTCTCTTAGTTTATATTGTTAATTTCCCCTTTATGCCTCTTTTTATGTTGATGAAGTCTTGTTGAATTTGGATTTTCTTTTAATGCAATTTATGTTTTATGTTTCTTTGATGTTTAATTGAGTTGTTATTGTTATTTTTTTGCATTGGGTAATAGTAGAATTTATTATTTCATGCAATTTATGATGCTTTTCTTTTATGCCTTGCAAGTGTTTGACAAAATGTTTGGTTGGGTGTTAGAGTATCTTTTTTAGCATTCTTGGCTTGGAAAGAGAAATTAGGCAATCTTGAGTCATCAATACCCAATTTAAATTAGTGATCTAGAGTTGTTTGTTAATATTATTTTCATTGACTCTAATCTCTTGCTATTTCAATTAGTAAGTTGATTAGGACTTTTGGATTGAGATTAACTAGTCCTATTTGACTTTCTCTCAATATGAAGATAATATTATACCTTCTTCCTATGTTGAAGATGACTTAATATGATTAGCTCTTGTTAATCATTGTATGATAATTAATGACTAGGATAGAAAGCCTATATTCTCAATCATTGCCATGAATGTCTCTCTTTATTACTTGATTTCTTTAGTTGCTTGCTTTACTTTTGTTGCCTTTTTAATTTCTTGTTTTATTAATCCAACTCCCTTTTTGACCTCATAACCAATAATTAGGCATTCGATTACAATTCCTAGGGAGAACAACTCAGGACTAATACTCTCGGTTATCTTTATTGAGTTGGACTTGTGACAACCAAAAATTAAACTTTGATTGAGCATTACTTGTTGGTTTGGAACTATACTTGCAACGAAGTTATTTCCGCTAACCGAGAAGAAATTCTTAACCAACAGGTTTTGCTCTATCACCTTTCTTCGTTGTTGCACAAAATTCTGCCAAATTCACCTAAATTTCACCTGAAATCATAAAAATACCAAAACAACTCAAATTAGCATCCAAAGAGGATTTTTGCACTAAAATATAATAAAACTTAATAAAATATAATAAAAAACAACTAGAAATAAAGGAAAAAAGGGGTATAAGATTCTCACGCATCACAACACCAAACTTAAACTGTTGCTTATCCTCAAGTAACCAAAATAATATAGGACCAAGAAGAGAAAATGTCTGAGACTCGAGTGTTCTTTTAAGCTCAGATCTAGTTACTGAATGGGGCTAATGACACTCCAATTTTGAATAGGTTTGGCATCTCACTATCCTTTGAAGTTTAGAAATATTGACCTGCTTCAGAACTAGAACTCGGATGATATTATAGATTCTCTTCTTTAGACTATAATTGATTCTTGAACATAGCTTTTTCTTTTTCTTGTTGCTTTGCACCTTTGAGCCTAGCCGTGACTCTAAGTGTTTTGTTTTCAAGATTAACTTGATACATAAACACCACAAGCACTTAACTGGAAGAACCTTTTGGGTTTGAATTTTTCTTTTTCTTTTCTCCCAAATAGTAGTGCTCAGAGCCTTAGGCACACTCTGCAATAGTAATGGGTCACGACTTTAAGTGTTCAATCTCAAGGGTTACTTGACACTTTCACACCACAAGCATATGGCTAGGGAAAACCACTATTTTGAGCTTTAGATCAGTTTTGACCCTCCTATTCATTGATGCTCAAAGCCTTGGACCTCTTCTTTGGATTTTTCTTTTCTTTCCAAATATTTTTTGCTGTTTCTTTTGCTTTAAAAATCAATCTTTTTCTTATTTCAGATAATCCATAATACTTCTCTAAGTTTCTGTTCCTCAAGAACCAATATACTCAACTCTAATATCAAATATGCACAGTTAATTCATACATTCAGAAGTAGAGATAGTACCACCACATCTAGGTAACTAGAACAACTCAATATATAACTCAAATCTCATTCATTTGACTACTTCCTTTTTAAAATATTTTTCTTTTAAGCTTAGTGGGCAGTACATGAGACATCAATAAACTACTAAAGCAAAAAATCCTAAGAGTGGTCATGCATGGCTAGAAAGGAAAATAGAAAATAGAATGAAATACTGAAAAATAGAAAAAAAGGGAGAATGAAACTCAACCACCTCAATGGTAGTGGCTACTCAGGCTGTGCTCTTCTGTGAAGATGATTCACCTCCCTTTGTTGCCATTGATGATAATATAAATTGAGAGCTCGCTCTGCAACACCAAACTTAAAAAGTTTGCTTGTCTCCAAGCAAAGAAAACTTGGTCCCTTTTTGGCGTTAAACGCCAGGACTGTTTGCCTCCTTCCTGGCGTTAAACGCCCAGCCTGGCGTTTAACGCCGGAGCCTTCTTGCTCCAGGGTGTTCTGCTCTCTATTCTGAGTTCTTCTATCCCTGTTCTAAGCACTGTGTATGATCACAAACATTAGAAAATCTAGGAAAACTATGAAAATCAATGAGAAATAAAAATTTACTAAAAGAAACTCAAACTAAAGAAAACTGAAATCAAAACAGAATTAAACTAAAGGATACTTATGGTTGAGTTGCCTCCCAACAAGCGCCTCTTTACCGTCACTAGCTTGACGGTCAACTCCTTCAAAGAGGAAGATAGTCATAGAGGCTTAAGTCCTCACCCCTTCCTGGGAGCTTCTTTCCTGTTCTCTCATGGATCAATTCAATATGCTCAGGAGATAGGATCCTGTTTACACTATGAGATAGGATTGGGCTTGTAGTAAATACCACCCTCATCCTTGGTGAGAAGCCTTTAGTAGGGATCATTTTGTTTCTCTATCCCCTAGGCATCTTACTCTTGGGACCTTCTTTCTTGGTGGATAGTGCACACCTAACACCAAACCTAGTTTGGTGTTAGGGGGAATTGAATTGGTTCCAACCAAAGGAGGAGGCTTAAACACTGAATTATGTATGCAAGTACCTCCTTTGTCAAGAGGTGGCAGAGGTTTATAAACTTTGAAAACCATGTAGTCCTCATGTAACCTCAGCGCCATTTCGCCCCTCTCAACATCTATTCAGGCTCCTCCAGTGGCTAGGAATGGTCTTTCTAGAATGATGGAGTCATCTGCATCCTCTCCCCTGTCAAGTATTACAAAGTCTGCCGGGAGGAATAGCTCTCCAACCTTGACTAGCACGTTCTCCACTAGCCCATATGCTTTCCACAGAGACTTATTAGCCATTTGCAGGGTTATCCTTGTTGCATGTGCTTCTTGGATTTCCAGCTTCTTTATTACAAACAAAGGCATCAAATTTATACTTGAGCCAAGATCACACAGGGCTTTGTCAAAAGTGATCTTTCCAATAGTACATGGAATCTGAAAACTCCCCTAGTTTGACATCTTCCTTGCCAGCATATACTGAATTAATGCACTGCACTCCTTAGTCAGGACATCTGTTTTATCTCCCTTTAAGGCCTTTTTTTTAGAGAGTAAGCCCTTCATAAGTGCAGTAGAGAGAGGTCTTTGTCCCGAAGCCTCAGCAAAAAGGAATATTGATTTACAGCTTCTTAGAGACTTCCAAGAACTGTGAGTGGTGCTCATCCTTAGTCTCCTTTTGGGAATTCTGAGGGTGTGGTACTTTAGGCTCCTGTGCCACCAATGAGGTTTGTAGCAATATCCTTCTAATCTCTTCTTGAGCTTTTTTTTTCTTCAATTCCTCAACAACATACACCTCCTTATACTCGCCCTCCTTGATCAAGACCCTAATCTAATCTTTCTTCAAGACCTTTTTCTTAGAGAGTAGACTTTTTATGAGGGCTTTTTAGGGAGGCACATCCTCCAACACCACAAAAAAGGAATATTATACAAGAACTAAGTGAATTACTCACCCTCGATCTCCTTTTGTGACTTTTGAGGGTGTACTTTAGTGCTCTCAGCATCTTCTGGTGCTTCTGCTTGCTTTGATCCTTCAGCAACTATAGCCTTGAACTCTTCTCTTGGGGTAGGCACTGTGTCACTGGGAAGAGTGAGGGGTCTCTGAAGTCGCTGAGGGTATGACAATTTAGCTTTGTACTTTGGGGTCTTGGGTTATACAAGATGAATGTCTAGAATGATTGGAAAAGGGTTGTCAGGGTTTCTGGGGGAACGTCTTTTGAATTGATGTGTATTGCCCCCTCTCTGGGAATTCAACGTCCACTCTACTCCCTCATGGGCGTTCTACTTCCACCCTGCCCCCTCCTGGGCGTTTTACTTCCTTGGTGGTGTCCCTTGCTGCTGTAATTTCGCTCTCTAGTGCCTTTTTCTCACATGGTTCCTCGTTGTTCTGATGTTGAGTGACTAATGTTTTGCCATTCCTCAATTGAATTGCTTGACATTTCTCTTTCATTTGCTCAGATATCTGCTAGTTCATCTGGCTCAATTGCATCTCCAGGTTCTTGACTAAGGCTTTGAATTCCTACATAAAATTTTGTTGGCTTTTAGAGAATTTTGCAACCATGGATGCCAGGTCAGGGGTACTCTGAGGTTGTGGAGGCTGAAGAGAAAAGTTGTTGGCTGGATTTTGATTAAGACCTCCCTGAGAGCTGCTGGTATAATTTGGTTGTTGACCCTGTGTTTGTTCTCTCCATTCAAAGCTTGAGTGATTCCTCCACCCTTGATTAAAAGTCTGAGAATAAGGGGTATCATAAGGGTTTTTTAGAGGAATTTCCCATGTAATTAACCTTCTTAGGTGTCCACTAGCCATAGTTGTGAGTTTCACCTTGAGTGAAGTTACCACTCATATCACAAGGACCATCTGGAGGAACACTATGAACCTTAGCAACTTGACTCTGCATGCTACTCAATTGTTGAGTGAGAAGACTTATTTGTTGCAACATAAACTCGTTCCAAGCACGAATTGTATCTGCAGCATACACCTTCATGACTCCTTCCTGTTTCTACTCACACACAAACAAAAAACAAAAAAAAGTGGAAATTTCTACGTCAGAGTGTAGAGAATTCTCAATGAAACATATATATATATATATATATATATATATATATATATATATATATATATATATATATATATATACTTTCTACCTGCTTTTTCTTAAAAATAATCAAAGTAAAGTTTTGCTATTTTTCTCTTTTAATAAGAACTGCTTCCGTTACGGATTGATATCATTATCAACCATGAAATGCAAATGAAATGGTTTAAAATTTTATAATATTTTTGAATTATAAGAAAAAAAACTTAAAAAAATAAGAACATATAACTGTATTAATAGTATGTCAATTTTGCATTAAATCTTATATCAAAAGATTAACAAAAATTTATCAACAATCTAATATTTTACTAACCTTATCAAAAAAAAAATAATTGTTATATGATGTTGTGTTCTATATTACACATTTTATTTTAAATTTAAAAATATAATTATAAATAAATTAGTTATATTTATGACAAATATTTGTATAAAAATATAAATCGTATTATTTTTATATTTATATTAAAATAAAAATACTATTTTTTATTTAAATATTATTAAAAACATTTATATTTATGAATGTATTATTTAAAAATTTATAATATTATTAGATATTTGTGTAAAAAAAATCAATGTTTTTAACTATTGGACAAAAGATAAATATATTTATAATTTATTTATATTTTCAAAAAAAAAGATATTTGGAGTCTAATTATATTTGGCCCACGAGTTATTATATGGCATAATCTCTCTCCGTATTCACTGTGAATTCGTCTATCTTTTGAAAAAAAAAAAAATTTTTGAATTTTGGACGCTTTGGCAAGGTTTTTATGTTTCACGCCTTCAGTCCGAAATCAGAAAACCCTATATTGTTCTATTTATCTTCTTCTTCCTTCTTTCTTCTCTTGAGAGAGAGAAACTGAATCGAATCGATTGCCATGGGAACCCCGGAGGCATCACGCGAGCCCTGCCCTGATCGCATCTTCGACGACATAGGCGGCGCTTTCGGCATGGGAGCCGTCGGAGGCTCTGGCTTTCACTTCATCAAGGGTTTCTTCAACTCTCCCAAGGGTTCACGCCTCGTCGGCGCGTCACAGGCAGTGCGTCTCAACGCGCCGAGACTGGGCGGAAGCTTTGCGGTTTGGGGTGGACTCTTCTCCGCCTTCGACTGCACCTTGGTCTATGTACGTCAGAAGGAGGATCCATATAACTCAATCATGTCTGGATTCGCCGCCGGAGGATTTCTCGCCATGCGTCAGGGACCCGCCGCCGCCATGCGCTCCGCCATGTTCGGTGGTATTTTGCTGGCGCTTTTTGAAGGAGCTGGGATCATGCTCGCCAAGTTCACCACACTATCGCAGATGCCGCCTCTAACGGAGGAGGAGCCTATGCCGACCAATTACCCTTCAGGTGTCGGATTTCCGGGTCAGCTCGGTTCTCAGCCTTCTCCGCCGATGGTCTCGGAATCGGAGGCTAAAACTTCTTGGTTTGGTCGATTCTTCGATGGAGGGAAGAAGGAGGAGCCGTCGTCTGGTGGCGGCGGAAGCCAAACGAAGATTCTGGAGAGTTTTGATGCCCCACCGGTGCCGAATTTTGAGTACAAGTGAAAGAAACAAAAAAGAAAAGGAGAAATAAGTGGTCTTGGTGGGAAACAAATTCAAGGTTTAGGGTTAGGATATTTTTTGGGGTTAATTTATTAACCGAGATTAATGTATAAGCCAAGTATAGTTTTCAATTAACTTGTTCTTTTTAAAGTATGAACCTTTTAGAAGGATAAATGGATTCAGGTGGTATTATACTCTGGAATTATTCTGTTTGGTTGTTCATTCTTTCTTTATTGCTTAAGGTTTTTAAATTTAAGTAAGTTTATGCCAATAAAAATATTATGATATTATTATGTGCATGGTTGAGAAGCATACTCTAGATTTGTTAGATGAATAAGAGACAGAAATGCAATTTTTGGTATGAAGGAGTAGGTGGCGTGGCAGAATAAAGACTTACTTCGACGATGAAGAAGGGTTAAGGGTGAGAGAGAGAAAAACAGAGCAAAGCAGAGAAGAAAACACACGGAGGGAGAAGGAGAAGAGGGTGCCGACGAACTGTGTCCACTGCAGAACCGCGTTGCAACCACTCCTTTGCAGCCGGGCAGCAGGTGCTGCGAATGTGATCATTACTACAGTTGTTGTACGTAGGGGATTTGAACCCTGAGGTTGATGAGAGTGGTTGCGGTTCAACCAGAAATGGGGCACTTAAAATCCTTCGTATTCCCTTCCTATCTTTTCCTTTTTGGTTTCGTGGAATTTTTGTTTGTGCTGCAAAAAGTTTGCAACTTTTCCAATTATAAATTAGATTATAAGTGTGTAATGAATTTTTGTGCAATTTTTGGTCTCTCTAGCAAAAAGGAACAAAAGGAGAGAAGAATGAATGTGTGGTATGAACGTCTTTTGTGGGGTTGAAGCCTGAGATCAGGATCTCTCTTATTTGCCTCTCAGTTCTTTTTATCGTCTCTAATTTGGTTCAATAGTTAGTATTATGTAGTGTTGTCTTAAAATCCTAAGTTGTATAGTTGTGTTATCTTAAATTCCTAAGCTGTGTAGTTGTGTTATCTTTAATCTTTGTTGGATACTTAATTGCACTTTCTTTGGTATAAATCTCTTTTATTAACAAGTTAAACACTTTTCGCATTTTTTAGTTTTGATAAATTTACTCATAGTAGTTACTTTCCTTTTTTTCTTTTTCGTGCTAATATTTATGTGAAGTTGTATGAAGAAGCTTTTAATCATGAACTGACAATGAACTCTAAGTAAAGTGTTATTAGAACACTATAATCAGTTGTTATGATTTGGAGATGGTTGATAAGGAGAAGTATGTTCTTTTATTTGATCACTTTATCATTAATTGTTTTGAGAAATTATCCAGGCATCTGTCCAGTCAATTGCATCAAATGCTGGAGCTGAGGGTGCTGTAATTGTTGAAAAACTACTGGAACAAGACAATCCTGATCTAGGAAAACTATTGGAACAAATTCACTGGAGTTTCAATGGAGCCATTATAAGAGTTAACGTGATCATTTTTTTTTCATTATCATTGTCTCACTTTTTTTTTATTTTTGGGGGTTTAAACTGAGACATTATGGGTCAACTTTGAACCATTATATCTGTTGATATTTGCCATTAAATATAATGACTAACTATTGATTTCAGTGCTTTGTTGCTCATCAGTCATAGTTTCATCTTCGCAATTAAAAAATATTTATATTAATCACAGCAAACTTTTGTTGCGAACATTAGCTTATAAGGGTTGTTTGCTTCATAATAAAGTTAAAACTATTAATCATCGTCTTCTATACATCAGTGGCCTCAGTCCTAAAGGAAGTAATTTTTGTTTTTACTCCATTGTTGTAATGTATAGTCTGCTGTGATGGAACTGATGGCAAAGTAACATGCTCAAATATCTGTTGGAAGATTGGGAAAGCTACTTCGGATAAAATGATAAAGAAGACTGCTACATATCAAGACAGTGAAAGCTTTTGAAGGAAGAATTTGAAAAAGCAAAATTAGCTCTGACTAAGGACGAGGCCGAATTTTCAAAATTAAAAAAATAAGAAAGCAAACTTAAAGATATTGTGCAACAGCTAAATGGTATCGCATTTCTTTGTCTTACTATTTCCTATGCTTTCATATATATTATGTGATGATATATATTATGATATATATTGAGTATTCTTTTCGGTTTCTTACCTTTGGTAAATGGATCTAATTTCCCTTTTCTCCTTATGGAATGTACACTGGCATAAAGAAAGAAAGAAAAAGTTGGACGAGAAAAATCATAAAAAAATTGCTAAGGCTGTACAGCTTTAAGACTTTGATCAGATTCATCTTACATATGCTAGCATGTTGGAATCTGAATTAAATATGATCTACTCATACACAGCATTGGGTTTAATAGGTATCACTGAGGAATGCAGTTCATGAGTTGTGTTAGTTTTTTCTTATTTCTTTTTCTTAGCTTAATATGTTTTCCTTGAATTCTATTGTTTGGCTTTTGAAAAATATAAAATGGTAATAGAATTTTATGATTTGCTAATAGAATTTTATGATATTGTCTTAAGCATGCTTTTTTATGTGTTTTAGGCATTTCTTACTTTTAATCACTTTGTTGTCATTACTTGATCAAATCGAAATGCCCTTGATTTCTCCTTATTATGAACTATGAAGCTTATGATTGATGTCAAAAAATTTCATAACTCCATAATTTGCTATATCTATTGGAGATTTTATAAGAATGAAAAATATCTAACACTTTTGATGGTATATGGGCAAAACATCTAGAGAGGAGTAAAAATTTATTTCCTTTCAATAGATCCCCAAAGTTGAATTATTTTTTAAAAATTATGTATTTTTGTTTAATCTGCTTTCTCTTTTTTTATTAGATAATTAATTTTGGCAAGGAGTGTAAGTGGGGGAGGGAGTATTCCAGCACCAAAAGCATCTCCTGAGGCTAGGCAAGGATTGTTATGATGTTCTTAGAGGAGAATAAGAATGTTGCTGCTTTGACAACTAAGCTAAGGTCAGAAAGTAGTCAATTTTGAAAAGGGCTGAAAAATCCTTGAGCAGAGAGGATTTATAATATTAGAAATTTCCTTACTTCTTTTATTATTATATTTAAGTTTTTAGTAAACACCAAAACTAACTTATTCTAACAGTATTTATCTATTTTATGTTTATGATGGAAAAGCATTGATTTAGCATTGATTTAGCATTAATCTGCTACCTATCTCTACACATGAGCAGGTTGCAGACATTTTGACTAAGCCACTAGCACCAGGCCCTTTCCATTACATCCATGGTAAGCTTGGGCTGCTGAACATCTTCGCGGTCAGCACTCCAAGCTTAAGGGAGGGTGTTACTTAACAAGAGAACCAGCTGATAGTTAGTTAGAGAAAACTGATTAGAGTAGTTAGATATTTATGCTAATCAATAGTTAGCTAGCTGTGTATAAATATAGGAAGATCAGTTATGTAAAGGTGTGATTCATCATTTTTAATACCAATACACATTTTCCACTCCTCTCTGGTTTTTCTTATCCCCTGCACTCCTTCTTTGTTCTCATGCGCAACCTTCAACATGGTGCAGTGAGCGTGGAAGAAAGAGTGGCTTGATCTTCGATTCACCAGCATCAATCGTGGTTGGAGAGAGATGATGGATCCAGATTCCTCTTCAAGACTGATTTCTTTGAGTTCGAGTTCTCTTCAAGCGTTCTGATTTCTCTTTCAAGATTCTTCAATTTCCGATCTCACCTCTTTCTACAATTTCTTCTTCGATCTCCAATTTCTCCTTCTCCTACAACTTCTTCTCCTCTTTTAAACTCACACAGCAGAGCTTGATGAGAGCCTAATTGCTTCCTAGTTCAACGAGTCATATCGAAGCGATTAGGTGTTCCGATCAACGAGATTGAAAGAGGAAGGTTCAGATCTGTGCACCAGATCCACAGTCTCCGTCGTTATGAGCTCCGATTCAAGTTCTAGTGGAGTGCAATTTCCCGCCATGGACGCAACTCAGTTTGCTGCATTCTTCAATCAAATCACCGCGATCCAATCGCACATCAGCAAAAGCGCGAATCCGAGTCAGGATCCTACAAATCCGTACTTCATTCTCCCATCTGAGAGTCCAGGTATACCTCTCACTTCTGTTGTTTTGACTGGATCAAACTATGGAGCCTGGAGTAGAGCTATGCTGTTAGCTCTCAAATCGAAAAATAAGCTGAAATTCATAGATGGTAGTATTGAGAAACCGGATAGCTCAGATCCACTGTTTGAGGCGTGGGAGAGGTGCAACACATATGTCGTTGGTTGGCTTAACCTCTCACTAAGTCCAGATATCTACCAAAGTGTTTTGTGGAACAATCTAGCCTATGAGATATGGGATGAGCTAAAGCATAGATACTATCAGGGGGACAAATTTCGAGTGGCTGAATTATATGAGGAAGTGTATGCACTCAGGCAAGGAGACATGAATGTGACGAATTACTATACCAAGCTCAAGTCACTTTGGGAAGAGATCGATAATTTTAGAATCGTGCCACAATGTAACTGTGATAAAAGGTGTTCGTGTGCCTTATCTGTAATTAGAAAGCAAAGAGAGGAAGATAAGGTGACAAAGTTCCTTCGAGGTTTAAATGATCAACACTCCACCGTTTGATCACAAATAATGCTCATGGATAGTTTACCAAATCTGAATGCTGTCTTTGCTATGATCACGCAGCAAGAACGGCAGTTTCTCAGTCCTGACTCTACCTCGGACATTAAGATTTTGGCTAGCTCTGCTCATCCCTTGAACACTGCGTCGCCTTCGCTAGGTAGAGGGAGAGGCAGAGACAGAGGAGGTAGATTTCAGCCTGGGAGAGGACAAGGTGGTAGAAGCAAGCTGCAGTGCACTTTTTGTAACAGGACTGGACATGGTGTTGATACCTGTTATAAGAAACATGGGTTCCCCCTTAACTTTAGACAACGATATGAATATTCCAACTCTCAAAACACTGGCACACCAGTCCTCAATTGCATCTCAGCAAATGCAGGTACTGAGGGTATTAATGATGAGCTCAGTACCAGTCAAGGTCAATTGGGAGCGAGTGAAATCACAGGGGCTGGATTCACTCCAGATCAAAGGGAAGCCCTACTAGCTCTACTTAGCAAGCAGGAGGTCAAGCACATCCATAGTGTCAGCCAGATTACAACACAACCTCAACCATCACCTCATCAAGGTAGAATGGTTCATCTTTTGCATTTCAATTCTCACATATAGGCTCTAGATGTATGCATTCAAAAGCATAAATCCTGGGTAATAGACACTGGTGCCACGGACCATGTCTCATATAACATCAAAGATTTCAAAGATTTTCGAAAAATTGAACCAATAATTGTTAGATTGCCCAATGGTGCCCACACTACCAGCTGCATCATAGGCACAATTGTGTTTTCTGACACATTATTTCTCACAAATGCATTATACATCCCTTCATTCAATTTTAAACTAATCTCAGTCTCAACACTGACATCATCATTGCATTGCAAAATGAGTTTTACTGATGAAATGTGTGAGATATAGGATCGACACACTTTGAAGATGATTGGTGCAGCTAGAAATATTGATGGCCTATACATTTTGCACCACGAGGTTCAAGGACCAATACCTGCATCACACATCGCTGCACTCATCCCTCATACATCTCAAAAAAATTTGTGGCATGATAGACTAGGAAATCCATCTAATAATAGGTTAGCAACAGTGAGACAACAGTTTGAATTTGTAGATTGTTCAATAAGCAAGGAGCCGTGTAATTCTTGTCATCTTGGCAAGCAAAAACGGTTAGCATTTCCTCATAGTGTTTCTGTCGCTGAAAATGTACTTGAGTTGATTCATTTGGAAATTTGGAGCCCGATCTCCATTCCTTCATTTTCTGGTCACAAATATTTTTTGTCAGTTGTGGATGATAAATCTAGATTTACATGGATTTTTCTTATGAAAACCAAGGCTGAAATAGCTCAATTAGTGAAGAACTTTGTTAATTTTGTCAAAACTCAGTTCAATACAATGGTGAAAATAATCAGGTCTGATAATGGTGCTGAATTTTCAATGCCTTCATTTTATAACAATTTTGGAATTTTGCACCAACGATCTTGTGTTGAGACACCACAGCAAAATGGAATCGTTGAGCGGAAGCATCAGCATATTTTGACTGTGGCTCGCACCATTATGATTCATTCTTGCCTTCCTAAAATTTTTTGGAGCTATGGTGTTGAACATGCGGTCTATTTGATTAACAGGTTGCCCTCTCCATTCTTGGCCAATCGAACACCCTATCAGGTTTTATACAATGCTCCACCAAATCTATTTTATCTTCGGGTGTTTGGTTGTCTTGCTTATGATAATACTATTATGCGTAACAGAACCAAACTTGATCCAAGAGCAAGGAAATGTTTGCATCTTGGATTCAGGGAGGGTGTTAAGGGCTATCTGTTATTTGACCTACAAACCAAAGCATTCTTCACTTCTAGTGATGTTCAATTTTATGAAGATTTATTTCCATATTCTGAGGTTGAGGCTCAAAATGAAAATGCTAAGACTCAATCTGAAATTACTAATACCAACTTTATAAATGAGAAATTTTCAGCTGACCAATTGCATATCACAAATCCAAACAATAATGCACGCACACTCAATCAGGATCACATGAATCAGAATCACATTCAACATTCATCTTCTATGCATTATAGTATTCATTTAGATAGTCTAGACAAAGATAGCATCTCACCTTTAATACCCCATGATAGTTCCATGCATTATTTGGAAGCCTTTGACGATTCTGACCATCCATCACACACAAATGTAGACACTAGTCCTAGATTAGATACACAGGTGTATGATTCACCTAGTCTCTCTACTCGTGTGATGCTAAGAAGATCTACAAAAATTTCAAAACCACCAGCTTACTTGAAAGATTACAAATGTATGACAGCCATCAATAAAAATTCAAAAACCATGCAAAACCTTCAAAGATATCCTATCTCAGATTTTTTATCCTATCATTCTATTTTCCCCATGCATCTTGCATACTCATTAGCTATTCAAAACATCGAGCCTAAGTGCTATGAAGAGGCGATATCTCAAACTTGCTGGCAAGAAGCTATTAAGGCTGAACTGAATGCTCTGGATGAAAATAAAACCTGGAAGTTGACCTCACTCCCACCTGGCAAGAAGGCAATAGGATGTAAGTGGGTATTCAAGGTCAAGTATCATTCGGCGGTAGTGTAGAGCATCACAAAGCTCTCCTCGTTGCAAAGGGATTCACGCAGGTTCCTAGAGTTGATTACAAGGATACCTTTAGCCCAGTTGTTAAATTGGGAACATTGCGAGTGGTTTTGG
The DNA here is from genome assembly GCF_003086295.3 of Arachis hypogaea. Taxonomy (NCBI): domain Eukaryota; kingdom Viridiplantae; phylum Streptophyta; class Magnoliopsida; order Fabales; family Fabaceae; genus Arachis; species Arachis hypogaea. Next base: position 23,789,774 of record NC_092045.1, read on the forward strand.
CTCTTGCTGCTGTGAAAGGCTGGCACTTGAAACAAATTGATGTTAACACTGCGTTTCTGCATGGTGACTTGGATGAAGAAGTATACATGAAGGTGCCGGAAGGACTTCATGCAAAGCCAGGGCAAGTGTGCAAACTTAAGAAGTCACTGTATGGATTGAAACAAGCTAGTAGGCAGTGGAATGCAAAACTCAAATCTGTTCTTGTGGAGCTGGGTTTCAAGCAATGCAAACCAGATTACAGTTTGTTTACAAAATCAACTCCAAAAGGATTTACAGCAGTCTTAGTTTACGTTGATGATTTGGTTTTGGCAGGTGATGATCTTAATGAGATTGAGAATGTGAAGAAGATACTTGATGATAGGTTTCGGATCAAAGATATTGGGAACCTCAAATATTGTCTTGGCTTAGAAGTGGCTAGGTCACAGAAAGGAATTGTTTTGTATCAATGAAAATATGTTCTGGATTTGATTAAAGAAACAGGTTTTGAGAGATGCAAGCCTGCCCCAACACCAATGGATTATGGTACAAAGCTTAGTAAAAGTGATGGGGAGCTGCTGTCTGATTCTACTCCATACCGAAGAATCATTGGAAAGTTGCTCTATCTTTCGAACACTAGGCCGGATATAAGTTTCGCTATAGGGAAGTTAAGTCAATTCTTGGATTGTCCTACCACAGAGTATTTGCGAGCTGCTCATCGAATATTGAGGTATGTGAAAGGATCCCCAGCTGCTGGCCTTTTCTTCTCAGCCAAATCAGACTTGAATCTCACAGGCTTCTCAGACTCAGACTGGGCAGGGTGTCCTAACTCCAGGAGGTCGATCTCAGCCTATTGCTTTTACCTTGGTTCATCTCTTATTAGTTGGAAGAGTAAGAAGCAACTTACAGTCGCTGCTTCCTCCTCCGAGGAAGAATATAGAGTGTTGGCGCTTGCAACTAGGGAGGTCCAATGGTTGAGTTATGTTCTTCAGGAACTTGGTGCACCACTTCAGAAAGCAACAAACATTTACTGTGATAGCAAGTCAGCCGTGTATATAGCCACTAATCCAGTCTTCCATGAGCGGACCAAGCATATCGAGGCGGATTGTCACATTGTCCGCGACAAACTACAAGAAGGCGTGATTAATCTGCTACCTATCTCTACACATGAGCAGGTTGCAGACATTTTGACTAAGCCACTAGCACCAGGCCCTTTCCATTACATCCATGGTAAGCTTGGGCTGCTGAACATCTTCGCGGTCAGCACTCCAAGTTTAAGGGAGGGTGTTACTTAACAAGAGAACCAGCTGATAGTTAGTTAGAGAAAACTGATTAGAGTAGTTAGATATTTATGCTAATCAATAGTTAGCTAGCTGTGTATAAATATAGGAAGATCAGTTATGTAAAGGTGTGATTCATCATTTTTAATACCAATACACATTTTCTACTCCTCTCTGGTTTTTCTTATCCCCTGCACTCCTTCTCTGTTCTCATGCGCAACCTTCAACAGTATATATATGAACTTTTAATAATAAGTACTCAAAGTACTAAGGAAATAGGTTCTTTCGTATGCACTGATGCAGTATGCTTTTGTTTGTGTGAAGAAGAATCAGTATGTGTTCATAATAACACTGCTGCTTCAAAAAAATCATCCTTTCTCAACCCGATATTTTCGTTTGGCTTTTTTACTAAGAACAGAGGAGAAACAGGTTTTGGGAAAGGCAGCTTTTAAGATTCTAATTGCTTGTGCTTGACCCTGTAGGCTTAAAAATAATACTTGAATCCCATCGAATGTAACAGTTAATTCAACATGGTGTTTTAACTATACCATATATCCTTTCCTTCTATCTTTGTTTTTAGAATTTGAATGAATTGTATATTTTATCTTATTTTTATGGCTTTCCTGTATGTCTTTAGATTATTGTTGTATATTTTTTTAAACTTTTCTCATTTTGATTAGTATAGAAACATTACAACTTTGCTTAGCCGTGATTGTAGTGTTCAAACGAGGCACCAAAAGGTATGAGTATCTTGTTATCACATAAAATTGATGGGTAAAAGTATTATTTTTAAGGAAATGATTTCATAGTAGTGTATTGTAATTCTCGGTGGGGAAGTTTGAGTAGGATATATTATATAGCTTTAGTGCATATTATTTTGGATGCAATTACTTTTGTTTTGACATTAGCTTCTAACTGCTGTCTGCTTCATAAAAAAGATCAAACTATTAATTATTGTCTTTGATAAATTGGTGGCCTCTGCTTTTGAAGGAAGTAATTTTTGTTTTTATTCTACTGACATAATGTATAGACTGCTTTTGAAGAGAAATCTACTCTGGCTAAAGACGAGACTAAACTTTCAATATTGAAAATAAAGAAGAAAGTGCACTTGAAGATGTGCAATAGCTAAAAGATATCACTTTTCTGACTTATTATTTCTCCTTACACTGGGTATAGCTAGGGGAATCATTTAGTTGCTTTGCATCTTCGGTCGGTTGGAGGATTTATAGGGATAAAAGAGAAGTGTGGCTGTCACTGTTTTTATACAGTAATTTGGTGTATATAGCAAGAGTGAAAATCGAATCTATAGTAAAAAGGAAAGGAGTCTAGAGGAGTGGTACATAGTGGTGATTCAAATGAGCAACAAATGAAAGGAAAATAGAGATTGTTTTTGTCTACTGTAGTTTTGGTGTTTGTTGTTGTCTTGGTCTGATCTTCATGTTTTTGTTTTTAGTTTTGGCAAAAAAAAAACTCTTTGGCTACTGCAATATGAGAAAGTTTCAATAAGTATAGATGATTTATATGTGAACTACTTTGGTAAGAATAATGTCTTGAGATAGAGACTGATCCTTTGTGTTTTACTGTTTTTATGTGTTTGATTTCGGAAAAAAAGAGGTTGAAAGAATTTTTTTCTCGTTGGAATTGTACATGGTTCCTTTGAAAGAAGATGTTAGTTTAGTAATTTTATCTATTAATAACAATTTAGTGTAATATAAGATTATAAAAAATTTGAGTTATTCTCGATGTTCATAATTTTCAATTGCGTAGATTAAAGGTATGAAAATTGAATACTTAACTATTTTTGTAAACATAAAAATTGTGTGGATCAAAGGTATGTTCCTTGCATTGTGTTATTTTATTTTTTCTTATTATTAGTAATTAGTAACTACAGTTAGTTTCTAGCTGTTTAGTTTTAATTTGTTGTTGGGTCATAGTCTGTGCAATTTGATTTTTGAGTCATCTTAATTTACATTGGCAAAAATTCATGACATTTATTGGATTTTTTTAATATCAATTTTTAATGCCTCAAATTAATCAGGGGCTTAATATTGTTTATCTCGGTCAAGTGCTAACATATATATATATATTGCAAAATCACAATCTATGCCCCAAAACTTCGAAGTTGGCCATGATTTACATACATACAAATACGAATAATATTTTTCTAATACTGACTTGGATGACTTGATAGCATGCACCCCCTCCTTTGGCTTCTATTTTAGTTTCTTGTTCATTGATAAACTTTCGGTATGAATTTATGTGTATTTCTATTTGTCAATTGTTTACTATGCACTATTGGATACGTGTCTTAGTCGCCGAGAGTTTGGAGAGTGTTTAAGCCTATCGGGTGAATTGCTTGCGATATATTTGTGTATATAATAATGTCATGGGTGCTATGTTGAACATAGTAATAAGATAACAATATTATAAAGTATAGTTTGAGTCTTTTGATATATGTAATAAGTTGGTGCTCCCCTTTTGAGTGAACTCTTCTATTTTTATTTGTTGAACATTAGTGCACGAAAATTGCAATTACACTTTTGCAATCCGCACAACTAACTAGTAAGTGCACTGGGTCGTTCAAATAATACTTTACGTGAGTAAGGGTCGAATCCCACAGAGATTGTTGGTTTGAAGCAAGTTATGGTTATCTTATTATTCTTAGTCAGGATACCAACAACAGTGTTTTTTAAGTTCAATTGTAAAAAGTGAAAGGGCATAAAACAAATAATTGTTACTCAATAATGGAGAATATGTTGGAGTTTTGGAGATGTTTTGTCTTCTGAATTTCTGTAACATAATGCTTCCTCACTTTCATAAATGCAAGGCTCCTTCCATAGTAAGCTGTATGTAGGGTGTCACCGTTGTCAATGGCTATTTCCCATCCTCTCAGTGAAAATGGTCCAAATGCACTGTCACATCACGGCTAATCATCTGTTGGTTCTCGATCATGTCAGAATAAAATCCATTGATCCTTTTGCGTCTGTCACTACGCCCAGCACTCGAGAGTTTGAAGTTCGTCACAGTCATCCAATCCCAGAATCGTACTCGGAATACCACAGACAAGGTTTAGACTTTCCGGATCCTCATGAATGCCACAACAATTCTAGCTTATACCACGAAAATTCTTATTAAGGAATCTAAGAGATACTCATTCAATCTAATGTAGAACGAAGGTGGTTGTCAGACACATGTTCATGGATTGAGAAAGGTGATGAGTGTCACGGATCATCACCTTTTTCATAGTGAAGCGCGAATGAATATCTTAGATAGGAACAAACATGTTTGAATGGAAAACAGAAATAATTGCATTAATTCATCGAGACGCTGCAGAGCTCCTCACCCCCAACAATGGAGTTTAGAGACTCATGCCGTCAAAGAGTATAAAATTCAGATCTAAAAATGTCATGAGATACAAAATAAATCTCTAAAAGTTGTTTAAATACTAAACTAGTAACCTAGGTTTACAGAAAATGAGTAAACTAGGATGGATAGTGCAGAAATTCACTTCTGGGGCCCATTTGGTGTGTGCTGGGGCTGAGACTTACGCTTCTCACGTGCCTGAGCTATTTCTAGAGTTGAACGCCAGGTTGTAACCTGTTTCTGGCGTTGAACTCCAACTTGCAACCTGTTTCTGGCGCTGAACTCCATACTGCAACATGGAACTGGCGTTGAACGCCAGTTTACGTCGTCTATCTTCACGCAAAGTATGAACTATTATATATTGCTGAAAATCCCTGGATGTCTACTTTCCAACCCAATTGAGAGCGCGCCAATTGGACTCATGTAGCTCCAAAAAAACCATTCAGAGTGCAGGGAGGTCAGAATCCAACAGCATCAGCAGTCCTTTTTCAGCCTAAATCAGATTTTTGCTCAGCTCCCTCAATTTCAGCTAGAAAATATCTGAAATTACAGAAAAACACACATACTCATAGTAAAGTCCAGAAATATGAATTTTTGCCTAAAAACTAATAAAATTATACTAAAAACTAACTAGAATAAACTAAAATCTACATGAAATTACCCCCAAAAAGCATATAAAATATCCGCTCATCACAACACCAAACTTAAACTGTTGCTTGTCCCTAAGTGACTAGATAAATAAAATAGGATAATAAGAAATTAAGAAATAATAATATCTCAGAGTTTCAAGTGAAGCTCAGATTCTAATTAGATGAGCGGGGCTAGTAGCTTTGTACTTCTGAACAGTTTTGGCATCTCACTTTATCCTTTGAAGTTCAGAATGATTGACATCCATAGAAACTCAGAATTCAGATAGTATTATTAATTTTCCTAGTTTAGTATGTTGATTATTGAACACAGTTACTTTATGAGTCTTGGCCGTGGCCCTAAGCACTTTGTTTTCCAGTATTACCACCGGATACATAAATGCCACAGACACATAACTGGGTGAACCCTTTCAGATTGTGACTTAGCTTTGCTAAAGTCCCCAATTAGCAGTGTCCAGAGTTCTTAAGCACACTCTTTTGCCTTGGATCACAACTTTAACCACTCAATCTCGAGTTTTTCACTTGGACCTGCATGCCACAAGCACATGGTTTAGGAACAGCTTGATTTAGCCGCTTAGGCCTGGATTTATTCCCTTGGGCCCTCCTATCCATTGATGCTCAAAGCCTTAGATCCTTTTCACCCTTGCCTTTTGGTTTTAAGGGGTATTGACTTTTTCTTTTTCTTTATCCAATGATTCCTTGTTTTTTTTTTCACTGCTTTTTCTTGCTTCAAGAATCAATTTCATGATTTTTCAAATCATCAATAATATTTCTCTTATTCATCATTCTTTCAAGAGCCAACAAATTTAACATTCATGAAATTCAATATAAAAAATATGCACTGTTCAGGCATTCATTCAGAAAACAAAAAGTATTGCCACCACATCTAAATAATTAGAATTTTTCTTATTAAGAACTCAAAAAAATATTGCCTCTTTATTCTAAAAATCTACTATTTTATTCATGTTTAATGATGATGAGAAAAATAAATTATAACTTAATTAGAAATAAAATTAAAATAGATATACTAATTACTACTACTCATTATAACTTCTAAGGTAAATTCCTATAAGAACAACTATCACAGAATTGAAGCTAAGATTAGGACTCAACAACCTTTATTTTGAGAACTGGATGTTCTTCTAGTATGTGGGGTGCTTGGTCCTTCAAGAGATAGTTTTTGATGCTTTAGTTCCTTCAGGTCACGCCTTTGCTCTTCTTGTTCCCCAAGCAGTTTGCAAAGCATGCTATTTTGATTATTCTGTTCTTCCTTTATTTGGTCCATAGCTTCTTGCACTTGGTGACAGATGCTTCAAGATGCTCCCAGTACTCAAATTGAGAAAATTCTGGGGGGAATTCCTGTACTATCCTCTTGATGGGGTCATCCTGCACTTGTTGTTTTTCCATTGATATTTTGGTGATTAGTCGCTCAACTAAGATATACTCGGTTATTCCCATCTTTACTCCAACATCTTTGCAGAGCATAGAAATTAAGCTTGGATAAGCCAATTTGGCATCTTTCGAATTCTTGTTTGCGATTATGTAAAGTTCACATGAAATCAGTTGATGAACTTCCACTTCTCTCCCCAACATAATGCAATGGATCATCACTGCTCTTTTAACTGTGACTTCATAACGGTTGCTAGTGGGCAATATGGAATGCCCAATGAAGTCCAGCCACCCTCTGGCGACTGGTTTGAGATCTTCTCTCTTGAGTTGATTTGGGACGCCCTTGGTGCTGGTGGTCCACCTGGCTCCAAGGATACATATATCCTCTAGAATCTTGTCCAGGCCCTTATTTGTTCTCATCATTCTCCTATTAAAGGAGTTTGGGTCATCTTTCTGCTGAGGTAGCTTTAAGATCTCCCTGATTTTGTCAGGGTGAATGTGAACAATCTTTCCTCTGACCAAGGTCCGATAGTCATAGAGGACAGTTCCAGATATTCTCTGTCTGTCTGTTTGCCACAGATTAGCGTAGAATTCTAGGACCATGTTTCTTCCCACCTTTGTTTCAGGATTAGCTAGGACTTCCTAATTCCTGTTTCGAATTTGCTCTTGAATCTCCGGATATTCGTCTTCTTTTAGATCGAATCTAACTTCTGGGATCACTGACCTTAGACCCATTATTTTGTAGTAATGGTCTGAATGTTCTTTGGTTAAGAACTTCCCTTGATTCTAAAGTGGTTTTGGAATACTCTCTTTCTTGCCTCTTGGAGTGGGTTGTTTTCCTTTAGAAGCCATGATCTTAGTGAATATGGTTTAGTGATCACGGATAAACACACCAAACTTAGAGGTTTGCTTGTCCTCAAGCAAAAGAAAGGAAAGAAGAAGGATAGAAGGAGAGCTAGTATCGAATGGTGGACGAGATGAGGGAGGCCGAATGTGGATTTAAAGAGTGGGGGTGGGTTTTGAAAATTTTGAAGGAAGATAAGATAGAAGATATGATTTATAAAGATAAATATGATAAGAAAAAGATATAATTTAAAATTAAAAAGTTGTGAATGATATTTGAAAAAGATAAATCTGAATTTTTATTTTGAAAAAGATTTTAAAAGATAATCTGAATTCAAAAATATCACAATTTGAAAACGAGTTGGATTGGATTTGAAAAGGATATGTGTTTGTGAATTAAGATACATTTGATATTTTTGAAAAAGGTATTTTAGAAATTAGGATTAAAATATTTGGAATTGAAGGATGAGAGTTTGTAACATGTTTATGCAAGAAATCATGAATTGAAATATAAAAATTTTGAAAAATGTGAATTAAAAACGAAATTACCTCTTCCCCGCAATCCTGGCGTTAAACGCCCAAACGCTGCATGTTTTGGGCGTTTAACGCCCATTTGCAGCTTCTCCTGGGCGTTCAACGCCCAGTTGTTGCTTCTAGCTGGCGTTGAACGCCAGGAACTCCTTTGTCACTGGGCGTTTTTCTGAACACCCAGGACGCTATAAATCTGGCATTGAACGCCCAGAAGGTGCTTCTTTCTAGTGTTCAACGCCCAGAAGATGCTTCTTTCTGGCGTTTAATGCCCAGATGGCTATCCTTACTGGCGTTGAATGCCTAGTAAGTGCTTCTTTTGGGCGTTCAGCGCCCAAAACAGCTCTTACAGGCTTTTTTTTTCGCACCAATGAGCTTCTTTTTGCTGTTTTTATCCTCTGAATCCTTCTGTAATTCTGTGGACTCAAGCAATTGCTATTTTACCTTGAAGATAATTGACATAAACCTGTAAAAATCAATTAATGGACAAATAAGCTTTATAAATGGCTGGGCTGCCTCCCAGCAAGCGCTTCTTTATTGTCTTTAGCTGGACTATTACTGAGCTTTAATCAAGTCTCAGTTTTGAGCATTCTTGCTCAAAATTGCTTTCAAGATAATGTTTGACTCTCTGCCCATGAACAATGAACTTTTTGTTAGAATCATTATCCTGAAGCTCCACGTATCCATATGGTGACACACTTGTAATCACATATGGACCTCGCCACCGAGATTTCAATTTCCCGGGGAATAATTTAAGTCTAGAATTAAATAGCAGAACTTTCTGCCCTGGCTCAAAGACTCTGGATGATAGTTTCTTATCATGCCATCTTTTTGCTTTCTCTTTGTAAATTTTTGCATTTTCGAAAGCATTGAGTCTGAATTTCTCTAGCTCATTTAACTGGAGCAATCATTTTTCTCCAACTAACTTGGCATCAAGGTTTAGGAATTTGGTTGCCCAATAGGCCTTATGTTCCAGTTTCACTGGCAAGTGACAGGCTTTTCCATACACCAGCTGGTATGGAGAAGTTCCTATAGGTGTCTTGAATGCTATTCTGTATGCCCACAGAGCATCATCTAAGCTTCTTGTCCAATCTTTTTTACGGTTAATCACAGTTCGTTCTAGGAATCTTTTAAGTTCTCTATTAGAGACTTCAGCTTGCCCATTTGTTTGTGGATGATATGGAGTGGCCACCCTGTGGCTAACTCCGTATCGAACCAAAGCAGAGTAAAGCTGCTTATTGCAGAAATGAGTGCCCCCATCACTGATTAGTACTCTAGGGATACCAAATCTGTTGAAGATGTGTTTCTGGAGGAATTTCAGCACTGTCTTAGTATCATTAGTGGGTGTTGCAATAGCTTTCACCCATTTGGATACATAATCCACTGCCACCAGAATATAAGTGTTTGAGTATGATGGTGGGAAAGGCTCCATGAAGTCAATACCCCATACATCAAACAACTCAATCTCCAAGTTCTCTTGTTGAGGCATGGCATAACTGTGAGGCAGATTGCCAGATCTTTGGCAACTGTCACAATTAAGTACAAACACTCAGGAGTCTTTATAGAGAGTAGGCCAGTAGAAGCCATATTAGAGGACTCTTGTGGCTGTTCGCTCACTTCCAAAATGTCCTCCATACTGTGATCCATGGCAGTGCCGGAGGATCTTCTGCGCTTCTTCTTTAGGCACACATCTACGGATTACTCCGTCTGCACATCTCTTAAAGAGATATGGTTCATCCCAAAGATAGTACTTTGCATCCGTGATCAACTTCTTTGATTGTTGCCTACTGTATTCTTTGGGTATGAACCTTACTGCCTTGTAGTTTGTGATGTCTGCAAACCATGGCACTTCCTAGATGGCAAAGAGTTGCTCATCCGAAAAGTTTTCAGAGATCTCAGTAAGAGGGAGGGACGCCCCTTCTACTGGTTCTATTCGGGACAGGTGATCTGCTACTTGATTCTCTGTCCCTTTTCTATCTCTTATTTCTATATCAAACTCTTGCAGAAGCAACACCCATCTTATGAGTCTGGGTTTTGAATCCTGCTTTGTGAGTAGATATTTAAGAGCAGCATGGTCAGTGTACACAATCACTTTTGATCCTACTAAATAAGATCTGAACTTGTCAATGGCGTAAACCACTGCAAGTAACTCTTTTTCTATGGTTGTGTAGTTCTTCTGTGCGTCATTTAGAACACGACTGGCATAATAAATGACGTGCAGAAGCTTGTCATGCCTTTGTCCCAACACTGCACCAATGGCATGATCACTGGCATCACACATTAATTCAAATGGTAATGTCCAGTCTGGTGCAGAGATGACCGGTGCTGTGACCAGCTTAGCTTTCAGAGTTTCAAATATTTGCAGACACTCTTTATCAAAGATAAATGGCGTGTCAGCAGCTAGCAGATTACTCAGAGGTTTGGCGATTTTTGAAAAATCCTTTATAAACCTCTTATAAAATCCTGCATGCCCCAAAAAGCTTCTGATTGCCTTAACATTGGCAGGTGGTGGTAATTTTTCAATTACCTCTACCTTAGCTTGACCCACTTCTATTCCCCTATTCAAAATTTTATGCCCAAGGACAATTCCTTCAGTCACCATAAAGCGACATTTCTCCCAGTTTAAAACCAGGTTAGTCTCTTGGCACCTCTTTAGAACAAGTGCTAGATGGTCAAGATAGGAGCTGAATGAGTCTCCAAATACTAAAAAGTCATCCATGAAGACTTCAAGAAATTTTTTCACCATATCAGAGAAAATTGAGAGCATGCACCTTTGAAAGGTTGCAGGTGCATTGCAAAGACCAAATGGCATCCTTCTGTATGCAAATACTCCAGATGGACATGTGAATGTTGTTTTCTCTTGATCCTGGGGATCTACTACAATTTGATTATAACCTGAATATCCATCCAGGAAGCAGTAGTATTCATGACCTGCTAGTCTTTCTAGCATCTGGTCTATGAAGGGTAAAGGAAAATGATCCTTTTTGGTAGCTGTATTGAGCCTTCTATAATCAATACACATACGCCACCCTGTAACTGTTCTTGTGGGAACCAGTTCATTTTTCTCATTATGAACCACTGTCATGCCACCCTTCTTAAGGACGACTTGAACAAGGCTTACCCAGGGGCTATCAGAAATGGGATAAATAATCCAGCCTCTAATAATTTAGTGACCTCTTTCTGTACCACCTCCTTCATGGCTGGATTCAGCCGCCTCTGTGGTTGAACCACTGGCTTAGCGTCACCCTCCAATATGATCTTGTGCATGTATCTGGCTGGGCTAATGCCCTTAAGATCACTGATGGACCACCCAAGAGTTGTCTTGTGTGTTCTTAGCACTTAAATTAGTGCTTCCTCTTCCTGTGGTTCTAAGGTAGAGCTTAAGATCACAGGGAAGGTATCACCTTCTCCCATAAATGCATATTTCAGGGATGGTGGTAATGGTTTGAGCTCGGGTTTGGGAGGTTTCTCCTCTTCTTGAGGGATTTTCAAAGGTTCTATTATTCTCTCTGGTTCCTCTAGATCAGGCTGAACATCTTTAAAGATATCCTCTAGCTTTGATTCGAGACTCTCAGCCATATTGACCTCTCTTACCAGAGAGTCAATAATATCAATGCTCATGCAATCATTTTGGGTGTCTGGATGCTGCATAGCTTTGACAACATTCAACTTAAACTCGTCTTTATTGACTCTCAGGGTCACTTCCCTTTTTTGGACGTCAATGAGGGTTTGGCCAGTTGCTAGGAAAGGTCTTCCTAGAGTGAGAGTTGCACTCTTGTGCTCCTCTATTTCCAGCACCACAAAGTCAGTGGGAAAGGCAAATAGTCCAACCTTAACAATCATGTCTTCAATCACGCCTGATGGGTGTTTAATGGAACCATCAGCAAGTTGGAGAGATATCCAGGTTGGTTTGACTTCATCAGTCAACCCAAGCTTTTTGATAGTAGATGTAGGTATTAGGTTGATACTTGCCCCAAGATCACATAGAGCTTGCTTGGTACAAGTACCTTCTAATGTGCATGGTATCATAAAGCTTCCGGGATCTTTAAGCTTCTCAGGTAAGCTTTTCAGAATGACTGCACTGCATTCTTCAGTGAGGTAAACTTTTTCAGTTTTCCTCCAATCCTTCTTATGACTTAAGATCTCTTTCATGAATTTAGCATAAGAAGGTATTTGCTCAAGTGCCTCTGCAAACAGAATCTTTATTTCAAGAGTCCTGAGATAGTCTGTAAAGCAGGCAAATTGTTTATCCTGTTTCGCTTGGCGGAGTTTCTGAGGATAAGGCATTTTGGCTTTGTATTCCTCAACTTTAATTGTTGTAGGTTTATTGCCTACAGATGTGGATTGAGAAGCCTTTTTAGAGGGGTTGCTATTAGCACTTGTATGTGTCTGATCTCCCACTGGCGTTTGAATGCCAGGGGTGGAAGCTGGACTGGCGTTAGACGCCAACTCCTTACCTGTTTCTGGCGTTTGAACGCCAGAACTGTGCTTTCTTTGGGCATTTAACGCCAATTCCTTGCTTGTTTCTGGCGTTGAATGCCAGGACTGAGCATGGTTTGGGCATTCAACACCAACTTTTCACCCATTTTCTGGCGTTTGAGCGCTAGAATTATTCCTCTCTGGGCTCTTATTGTCCTCAGATGGGTTTTGGGTAGTTTGCTCATTTCTTGGCTTCCTGCTACTTTGAAGTGAGGTATTTAATATTTTTCCACTTCTTAATTGAACTGCTTGGCACTCTTCTGTTATTTGTTTTGATAACTGCTATTCTATTTGCTTCAACTGCACTTCCATATTCATATTAGCCATTCTTGTTTCTTGTAATATTTCTTTGAATTTGGCTAGCTGTTTTGTTAGAAAATATAATTGCTGATTGAATTCAGTAGCTTGTTCTGCAGGACTGAGTTCAGCAGTTACTATTTTAGCCTCTTCGTTGATGGAAGGTTCACTGCTTAAGTACAGATGCTGATTTCTGGCAACTGTATCAATAAGCTCTTGAGCTTCTTCTATTGTCTTTCTCATGTGTATAGATCCACCAGCTGAGTGGTCTAGAGAAGTCTGAGCTCTCTCTGTAAGCCCATAATAGAAGATGTCTAACTGCACCCACTCTGAAAACATTTCAGATGGGCGTTTTCTCAACATCTCTCTGTATTTCTCTCAGGCATCATAAAGGGATTCATTATCTTCTTGTTTGAAGCCTTGGATGCTCAGCCTTAGCTGTGTCATCCATTTTGGAGGAAAATATTGATTCAGAAATTTTTTTGATAGCTATTTCCATGTCTTTATGATGTCCTTAGGTTGGTTATTTAACCACCTCTTAGCTTGGTCTTTTACAACAAATGAAAACAGTAACAATCTGTAGACATCCTGATCTACTTCCTTATCATGTACTGTGTTAGCAATTTGTAAAAACTGTGCTAGAAACTCTGTAGATTCTTCCTGTGGAAGACTGGAATACTGACAACTTTGCTGCACCATGATAATGAGTTGAGGGTTCAACTCAAAACTACTGACTCCAATGGAGGGTATACATATACTACTCCCATATGAAGCAGTAATGGGGTTAGCATATGACCCCAGAGTCCTTCTGGACTGTTCATTTCCACTTAAGTCCATAATAGAAAAAGGGAGATGATGTGAATTTATTTTATTTATTTTATTATACATAAAAATTTGAAATAATAATAATAAAATAAAATAAAGACGATAATAAAAATAAAAATAAAGAATTTAAAAATAATTTAAGAAGATTTTCAAAAAAAATGAGGAGAGAGAAATTGGTTAGGATATTTTCGAAAAAGATATAAATTTTTTTTAAAATCTTAAAAGGATAAGATAAAAAAAATTCGAAAATATGGCTTAAAATTAGTTAGAAAATATATTTTTTTGAATTTTGAATTTTATGATGAAAGAGAAAAACACACAAAAGACACAAGACTTAAAATTTTTTAAATCTAATGCTCCTTGTTTTGGAAAATTTTTTGGAGGAAAAACACCAAGGAACACCAAACATAAAAATTTTAAGATCAAAACACAAGAAAGACTCAAGAACACCTTGAAGAATCACAAGAACAACAAGAGCAAAAGAAAGAACACCAAACTTAAAATTTTTAGAAAACTAAAATAAATTTTCAAAAATTAAAGAAAATTAACAAGAAAACACCAAACTTAAAGTTTGGCACAAGATTCAATCAAAGAAAAATTATTTTTGAAAAAGATTTTAAAAAGAAGATACCTAATTATCAAGAACATAAGCCAACGCTCTAGCCAACTGAGCTATAAATGTAACGTGTTTTAATATTGTATATAAAAAATATATTTTTGAAAACTAATATTTTGAAAAAAACACAAGGAAAACACGAAAAATACACAAAATAGGAAAAACCAAAGATCAAACAAGAAAATTTGACAAGAACAATTTGAAGATCAAGGAAAAATAAAGAACATGCAATTCAAAAATTTAAAGGAAAATATAAAATATGCAATTGACACCAAACTTAAAATATAAAACTAAACTCACATAAAAATTAAAAATTAATAAGGAAAAATAATATTTTTGAAAAATTTTTGAAAAAAAAATAAAGGACTCAGATTTAATGACTCTATAACAACAAAAAAAATAAATTATTCCTAATCTAAGTAACAAAATAAACCTTTAGTTGTTCAAACTCGAACAATCCCCGGCAACCGCGCAAAAAATTTGGTGCACGAAAATTACAATCACACTTTTGCAATCCGCACAACTAACCAGCAAGTGCACTGGGTCGTCCAAGTAATACCTTACGTGAGTAAGGGTCGAATCCCACAGAGATTGTTGGTTTGAAGCAAGCTATGGTTATCTTATTATTCTTAGTCAGGATACCAACAACAGTATTTTTTATGTTCAATTGTAAAAAGTGAAAGGGCATAAAACAAATAATTGTTACTCAATAATGGAAAATATGTTGGAGTTTTGGAGATGCTTTGTCTTCTGAATTTCTGTAACATAATGCTTCCTCACTTTCATAAATGCAAGGCTCCTTCCATGGCAAGCTGTATGTAGGGTGTCACCGTTAATCATCTGTTGGTTCTTGATCATGTCGGAATAAGATCCATGTCGGAATAAGATCCATTGATCCTTTTGCGTCTGTTGGTTCTTGATCATGTCGGAATAAGATCCTCACTTTCATCTATTGTCACCGTTACTCTCAGTGAAAATGGTCCAAATGCTCTGTCACAGCACGGTTAATCATCTGTTGGTTCTTGATCATGTCGGAATAAGATCCATTGATCCTTTTGCATCTGTCACTAAGCCCAACACTCGCGAGTTTGAAGTTCGTCACAGTCATCCAATCCCATAATCCTACTCGGAATACCACAAATAAGGTTTAGACTTTCCGGATCCTCATGAATGCCGCCAACAATTCTAGCTTATACCACGAAGATTCTGATTAAGGAATCTAAGAGATACTCATTCAATCTAATGTAGAACGGAGGTGGTTGTCAAGCACACGTTCATGGATTGAAGAAGGTGATAAGTGTCATGGATCATCACCTTCTTCATAGTGAAGCGTGAATGAACATCTTAGATAGGAACAAGCATGTTTGAATGGAAAATAGAAATAATTGCATTAATTCATCGAGATGCTGCAGAGCTCCTCCACCCCAACAATGGAGTTTAGAGACTCATACCGTCAAAGAGTATAAAATTCAGATCTAAAAATGTCATGAGATACAAAATAAATCTCTAAAAGTTGTTTAAATACTAAACTAGTAACCTAGGTTTACAGAAAATGAGTAAACTAGGATGGATAGTGCAGAAATCCACTTCTGGGGCCCACTTGGTGTGTGTTGCGGCTGAGACTTACGCTTCTCACGTGCCTGGGCTGTTTCTGGAGTTGAACGCCAGGTTGTAACCTGTTTCTGGCGTTGAACTCCAACTTGCAACCTGTTTCTGGCGCTAAACTCCAGACTGCAACATGGAACTGGCGTTGAACGCCAGTTTACATCGTATATCTTCGCGCAAAGTATGGACTATTATATATTGTTGGAAAGCCCTTGATGTCTACTTTTCAACCCAATTGAGAGCGTGCCAATTGGACTACTGTATCTCCAAAAAATCCATTCAGAGTGCAGGGAGGTCAGAATCCAACAACATCAGCAGTCCTTTTTCAGCCTAAATCAGATTTTCGCTCAACTCCCTCAATTTCAGCTAGAAAATATCTGAAATTACAGAAAAACACACATACTCATAGTAAAGTCCAGAAATATGAATTTTTGCCTAAAAACTAATAAAATTATACTAAAAACTAACTAGAATATACTAAAATCTACATGAAATTACCCCCAAAAAGCGTATAAAATATCCGCTCATCAAGCATCTGACGAGATTGACCAATAATTAAAATTTATTCTTAACATTTTGTTATTGGATAGTCTATCAGTGTTTGTCTTCTATTAACTACATTATTGCTTTTTTTTATTATTATTTTTATGTCTTATCTCATTTCTTAAATATTGAATATTGAGATTTTGATTGACCAGCAACTAAATTTGAAGTCTTTCTAATTCTTTGTAGGAAAAACAGTGGACAAAGGTGGAGGAGAAGATTGACAAATATGTAAAAAAAAAAAAAAAAGTAGGTCCTGAAATATATTTCTTTATGTTTTCTTATAAGAGTCTAATTGGATCTATGTCAGTATAATTGTCCAAAATTTAATTAGCTGTTTTGTTCTATGTTTTAACATTGATGAACTTTGTGTTTTTTTTATACTAGAGTAATATATTTTGTGATAGACTTTTGTATTTTTTGTTGAATACACAAAGCAAAAGCAAAAAATTTATGAAACGAAGACTGAAATTGATGAGGTAGAAGTTTTAATATATTAGCCAATTATATGTTGAGGTAAGTAGTAGTTAGAATTTGTTTATACCGTATTTGAGTAATTTTTATTGGAATTTATTTATATTTTTATAGATTTAGTTCAAATGTGCTTCAAAGGTTACCGATTGAAAATAAAATAATTAAAAATATACAAATTAATGTAAACTAACATATTAAAAAATATTAACTATGCTATATATATATATATATATATATATATATATAAAGTTTTTAATAAGATTAACATCAATATAACAAAAGAAATTAATCATTTAATTTATCTATATACTAAGTAAATTAATCTTTTTAATAAATGAGTAATGTTATACATTCAAGTTTTTTTATAAATTAAGTCTAATCAAGTTAAATAATAAGATTTTAAACAATGTTAATTATAACTGATTTTTATTATGTTATATCAATTTGATTGAATTTAGTTAACAAAAAAATTTAGATGTGTAGTATTATTCTAATATAATATACATTTTTTTTATTTTCTCTCTTTAATTTTATTAATTTGACCACATCAAAATTAGTTAGAGGATTATCTGAATTTATTGTTTTTGGCCATTATTTTTAATCAGAGATTTAATTTCTTTATTTTAGTAATCCAATAACATACTTTAACTCACATTTTAAATATTAATGGTTAACTGATGACCAAAAATAATAAATTACGAGTCTTTTAGTATTTTTTTAAAATAAATTAAAAAAATTAGAGAATTTTTTATAATCATAAAGATATGTTATTTTTTTATCTTATTAATATAATTTTTTGAATTTATTCTTATTTCAACTATCTTTAAATGAAATAATTTAAATGAAATATGATATGAAATCGAAAAGAAGTTATACAATAGTTACAAGATAATTGGAGCTTATTTTTACTCCTTTAAACTGAATATCTTTGACATAATTCGTTTAATTAAGAAGATAAGAATAAGAGAAAACATAAGATGCAGTTATTATGACATTTTATTATAGTTTTTGTTTGTGTAATAAACAAGAGCAGTTCAATGCTCTCAATACATAGTGGAGTGAACTCTGTTAAGTTTTCAATGGTCAGTTTAAAGCCGGTGACTCATGCTGAAAATTGAATAGTGTATTATATGATTACATTAACTATCCATAGAAAGCTTTAATACATAGCCAAAATTGTCTTCAACGATTCAAAATGCAAATAAAACTACTGGTTAGAAATATGTGACAGAAAAAAAATCATATTGATTACTCCATGGTTTTATTTGTCTGCTAGACTGTAGTTTCTTATTAGCATGTTACTAGTATTTTTATTCGTAATAACGTTATGAGAATATAAATTTTTTAAAATTATGATTTATTTTGTCCTGATAATATAGATTATACATAATATAAAAAATTTATAAAATCAAATTATTTTTACAAAAAAAAAAAGTCATAAATTAACAAAAGTTTTCGATTAAAAAAAAGTCTCTATAGAGAAAAAAACAAATACTAAGATTTTTTATTATTATTTTTATATAAAAAGCCTAATTTTTTTATTAATAATTAATTTTAACATTTGTTATCTAAAATTTGAAACAAGTTAATGTGTATATTTTTATATTTAATTAGGTGTTAAATCTGTTGTACAAATAGAAATAATTAATTTTTATACTTGCTATTTAAAAATAATATTTTTTCTCTATGTAATATAATTAGATATTAGCAAAAAAAAATTATATTAATAGTTATAAAATTAACTCAACATTAATTTTTTTAAAAAATTGAATCTTGATTCTAACTTTTAATTATAACATTATTATTCTCTCTAAATTATATGTAATAAATATTTAAAAGATGAGAAATAAAAATATAGATTAAAAAGATAAGCGGTGAAAATTTAAAACTAAATAAAAAATTAAAAAAATATGTATATAATAATAATAATATTTTTTATTTGAATTATATTATTTTTGTTAATTTTGTTTTCTGTAGAACAAAAAAGTAGAAAATAGAGAATGAGAGAAAAGAGAGAGAAAGATAAAGATAAAGAATGAGAGTGAGAGTGAGAGTTTGTTAATTTTGAAAAAAAAATTATTTTACTTCTAATAAAAAATATCAGATGACATATTTTGATTTGTTAAATTACTAATATAAAATATAAATTATATATAGAGTGAAAATGGTAGAGAGAAATAGAAAAATAGAGAGAGGAAGATGAGAGAATTTAGGAAGAGAATTTATTAATTTTGGAGAAAAAATTTTATCAATTTTAATAAGAGTGTGTCATGTAACACATTTAGTTATTAATTAGATAATAATATATGATACATAATATAGGTATATTTTAATTTCAATTTTAATTTCAATGCAATTAAAGAATATCATGTTGCACATTTTGATTGTCAAATTCGTAATTAGTCATTAATAATGATATATAAAAGAGACAGAGTGGTTGAAGGAATGATAGAGATAGAGAAAGAAAGTGGAAAGAGAGGAGAACTCTTTAATTTTAGAAAAAAAATATTTGATTTCAATTGTAACGAGTGAGTAACATGTGACATATTTTGGTTGTAAAATTAGTAGGGAGAAAGAAATAATTCTTTGATTTTGGAAGGAATGATTTGATTTTAATTGTAATGAAAAAATAACATGTGGCACATTTTAGTTGTAAAATTAGTAATATATATAATAGATATATAAATATAATATATAATATATAATATAGTTTTATTTTAATTTTAGTATTTTAATTTTAATTTAATTTAAATGTAATTAGAGAATATCATGTATATTTTGATTGTTAAATTTGTAATTAATCATTTATAATAATATATAAGAGAGATAAAGTGAGTGAAAAAATGAGAAACATAGAAAAAAGAAGAAAGAGAGAATAAAAAAATTATTTTATATTAATTCTAATATATAAAAGGTGAATTTTATGGTATTTTTTATTATGGTGTTTAAATTGTCTAATTTACTTTTAAAGGTAAAAAATATAATATTTAAAACAAAAAATAAAATATTTAAAATTTATTAAATATTATTTATTTGCCTTTTTTAGTAAGTTAAACAAAATCTCAAAGACATCATAATATTTACCTATATAAAATATAGATATTAATATTGTAACAGAGATAAATTTAAAATTACCCTAACTATTTTGTGTGCATTAAATATACTGTCTTTTATGAATCATTAGATTTTATTAAATAAAAATTAAAAAATATTATAAAAAAAGAATATTAATAGACTTTATAAATATAAAATATATTAATATATACATACATAAATACATTTTAATATTCAATATTTTAAAAATAACAAATATAGTCTTTTACTTTAAAATAAATATAATACATATAAATACATAAAAAATATTTTTTATTTATTAAGATTAATTATTATACAATACTATTTTTAATTACATAATATAAAAAAATTAAATTATTTATATTATTAAAAAATAATAAATTATTCAATAAAAAATATTTATTAATAGTTAAATTTATTAAAAATATATTATTATATAACATAATTTTTTATTCAAATATTTATAAACATACATTTTATTCAAAATAGTATAAATAATATTATGTTAACAAAATTTATTATTATATAATATTTGAAAAATGTGTAATATTTTCATGTATTATATATAATTTAAAAAATATTTTGATAAAATTAATTTTAAAAATATTAAATGTGTAATATTTCCATGTATTATGTATATCACAATAAACGTGGAAACAATAAATGTATAATATCACAATAAAAATTTGAAAAAACAAAAAAAATTAATATTTTTATGTATTATATATAATATTTTAAATAATTTTATTTTTATAAATATTTTGATAAAAATTTTTTTACTATATAATAATATAGTTAGCAAAGTAATTAGTTAATAAATTTTAAATATAATAATTTAATTATTTATTAAGTATATAAAATAAATTTTAATTATTTTATATTTTTATATTATAGTTTAAAATATTATTTGAATATAATTTTTTAGTATTATAAAATAATAATTAATCTTAATAAATAAAAAATATTTATATTTTTTTGTATTTATTTATTTTATATTTTTTAGAACAAAAAATTTTTACCTTTATATAATAAAATATGTGATAATCTTCTTTATATATATATATACATATATATATTAAATAATTATAATAATATAATAATATTGAAATCAAATAGCATTTTAAATTTGTTACATCAAAACTAAAAATTTATATATTTTACTCTTGAATTTAACAAAATATATTTTTAATAAATTATATATGATGAAAAATATTTTGTGAAAGATATTTGTACACCAATTTTTCATATATATATATATATAAAAGTCTTGTCGAGTTAGAAAATAAAAATTTAATTAGAAAAATAAAAAAATATTTGAAAATAATAAAAAATAAAAAAATTATATAAAAATATATAGTTATAAATATTATATATATGAAACTATAAATATTAAATTTAAAAAATGATTTTAAACGATTATCTACTTAATATTACAACAAAATAAATATGAATAAAAAAAACTAGATGAGGAAATCATGAGGTGGCATATATATTAGAGAGTCTAAAGAATAAAAGAATATATATTAATCCTATATTAGTCATTATTACATACACACATATGATACATATTATTTATTTAATTTTTCTAAAAGAAATAAAAAATATTTTCACGTATTTTATATGAGGAGTGCTACACATACAAGTCATTTGGTTTACAAGTCATACAAGTTGGGAAAAACTTAACAGAAAACAGGCTGACCCATATATGATTTCTATGGTGTGCTTCGCGTTCCTCATTCTCCTTCTCTTCTTCCTTCTTCTTCTCCTTCTCTTCTTTTTCTTCCTCCATGAAAACGAGTTTCTTGTCAAATTTATTCGATCTCCTTTGTGCGTTCTCTCTTTGCTTTTTCATTCGTTGTTTTATCTACGTTTATCATTAGTATTCTTGCTTCGTTTTTTTTTCGATTTTCATGGTTTTTGAAATCAAGCTTTGAAATCGTTTTGAAGATAATGGAACTTCAGAAATACACCAAAACAATTATAGAAATACACCCAACTGATTACAGAAATACACCCAAACGGTTACAGAAATACACCCAAACAGTTATAGAAATACACCCAAAGAATTACAGAAATACACCCAAAGGATTACAAAAATACACCTAAAGGATTTAAAAAATACACCCAAATTTCGTTGAAGTACACCTTATGCATAATTCAAAACTCTTCCTTTTTCTCCTCATCATCTTTTCTGCTGCTTCTTCTTCTTCATTTTCTTATTTCATATTCTCATAATTCTTTTTTGGAGGAAAAAATCAAACAAAGAAAAAAATACATAATGTTGCAAAATCAAAAGAAGAACGAGGAAAAACACGACAATAAAGATGAAACACTTCAAAAACGAAGAGGCACGGAAAAAGAAAAAGGAGAAGAAAAAGAGGAGGCATGAAAGAAAGAAAAAGAAAAAGAAATAAATGACTTGTATGACTTGTGTGGAAAAACGCTTGTACGTAAAAAATTCCTCATTATACTATTTTAAATAAACTAAATTTGAACAAATATTTGATAAAAAAAATTATATTATATAATAATATTTTTAACAAAAATAGTTAATTAAATATTGAATATACTAATCTAATTATTTATCAAGTAATATAAAATAAAATTTAATTATTTTATATTTTTATGTTGCTGTTTAAAATACCATTTTAATCTAATTTTTTAATATTATAGAAATTTTTTGCATAATAATTAATTTTAATGAATAAAAAATATTTATATGTTTTATATTTTTAATTATGTAAGTTTGATTAGTTTAGATCTTACTAATATAAATAAATATATAATGTAATAGACATGTATTTAGAATTATATTATTTATTCTATTTTTTAAAAAAATTAATATTTTCATGTATTATATATAATATTTTAAATAAATTTTATTTTTAAAATATTTTGATGAAAAATTAAATTATATAATAATATCTTTAACATAGTTAGTTAATAAATTTTGAATATAATAATCTAATTATTTGTCAAGTAATATAAACATTCAATAATCCATTTTTATTGATAATGCATTAAAAATTTTATTTGCTTTCACCCTACATATACCAATCAAATAAATTTTGAATATAATAATATGATTATTTGTCAAGTAATATCTTTAAAGTTTTATTTTAACATAAGCATATTTGATATTATCTTTTATCGAATATGCTTATGTTTATATTCACTGTACATGCAGCTCATTTAGATTCATGCTGTGGAGGCTTTCACTATAAAATGCAGTGGCCATCATAAAATATTTGATTGAGAAAGCACCAATATACTACAGTAATATTGGCCTATAATACTTTTGAAATCAATGTAACAAAAAATATTTGATTAGTATGTACAAGATGTGATCATAAAGTACAAGATCGATTAGTATGTATTACAAATTGTAGCACTAGCAATCCAACAGCATTTGTCAACATAACATCACTCTTCCTTAGCAAACAAACATAGCCATCTTCCCCTAATGACTTGTGTACACAAACATTTCAGGGAAACACCAAACCTTACCTTGCTGTCAAATATTGTAGGGAGTAACAACGATAAACGAACAAGGTAGGGGTCAGATCCAGACTCGCTGCTATATGAGCTAGCTGATGGACTCTACAAATATTTTCGAGCAAGAGCTCGGACTTTTGTGTCAAAATGGGATGATGTGATCCGGGAGCCAGGCAAGTACAGGGGATTAAGAAGTGTCTGCAATTTCAATAATCCAGCAAATATGGTGAGTTTAGGGAGAAAATAAAAATCAAGTATCAGCATATAAATCTTCAACATCGAATCAATAGGACAGCTGTGTTATCAGTACTCATTCTTCCTCTGACACCATGCTGACATCCACATCCAATCCAATGTTGAACGGGAGTGTGTCGGCTTAGTATCCCAGGAACAATGGGTATAAGAATAAGACGGTCTAAAGATCTATGAAAATACACTCTTCTAATGCGTAGCACTTTACAAAGTATGTAAAGGAAATAAGACGGTCTATTGCAATGAAATACTGAAACATTGATGAGAAAAAACTGGAATACAGCTATTTTCAACATCAATAAATCCAGAAAGAAAAACTGCAACAATCAGTTTATTCTTTTATTGTGAAGGGATCTGCAACGATTTATGTTGAGTTTCACCAATTTAATACAAATGTAACTTTTATTCTTTTATTCAGAACAAGAACATTTCAAGAGAAGCAATTTTTGCAGAATAAGAACATGAAATGAGAGGGTTTTGACATTATCAAACTAATTAAAAAATAAAACAAGGAAAGACTATCTATGAGTTAAGCTATAGCCTAGCGTGTCACAGAAAAAAGTAATTACCTTTATGTAAAGTTCATGCACATCTTGGAAGAAGCTCTTAATGCCATCATCATTACGAGAGTCATGAAGCAACATAAAACGGGTATGTATGATAATTGATAAGTCAAGGAAGATATTAGAGAAGACATAAATTCCTTAAAGAGTTTACGCATTTGAGTTTCGAAAGTTCTTCAATATTGTGCATTGGCTCTTCCATTTTGTTCCCCTGCCAGATCATGCAAGGGAATTCAGGGTAAAGACAATGCTATAGGCCTATAGCCATACAACTAGGAAACTGGTTAGTTCCAAAAGTTAAGTTCCTCGGTACTTCATCATATGAACATAAAAGTAGAACATTGTTTTTTAATATCAGAGGAGCAATATAATTTTTATCACAAATATAAAATAATTCTCAATAAAGGATATGACCAGCTGTGACATACACTGAGACCACCAGATCATTAAACCTGTCTACCGATTTCAAGTACCTGCATGGAGAATGTTAAGAAATAAGCTACAATGTAAAGGAACATTACAAATAAAAGCAGTACACACAGAAAAGAAGAATCATACGATCAAATTTTCGTAATTAAAATTGGATTGCTTATCAACTCTAAATGTAACTCACATAGCACTAGTAGTCCACGATAGGTCCTGAACAATATCGAGAGCAGCATGCAGGATAAACTGATGCAGCTGAGCAGCATCTTCTCTCTGTCAGAGAGTGGCACCAGATCACAAACAATGAATATTTCGGAACTACAATAATCCACCAAAATGACACAAACCAAAGTAATACAACAGATCAACTATTCAAATAAGCATGTACATTATTTCATTAAAACAAACTATTATGTAAACTAAATCCCCCATAACATTTTCAGCCATCAATGAACCTCTTGAATCATATGAATAACCACTTCTATAGTTTGAATGACAAACATCTAGATTCTAACCATATAATTTAAACTGTAGCATTAAAAAAGAGAGAAAGACCCATACTTTAGCAGCTACTCCAACTTCAGCTTCATAAATAGGAATATCATTTCTGCTAACAATGATGAAACAAGCAGTGGTTGCCATTATATAATCCCTGCAAGAATGGCAAGAACGCAAAAGCATTAGATGACGATATTTTAATCAAAATCACAAATAAAGCAATAAAAAATTTATAATTTTGGACGAGATATAAGCTCAAATAGAACGAGAAATCAAAAATCAAACCTTCAAATAAGAATGAGATCCAATCAAGGATTAAACCCTAAGCCCTAAACCGTGGTTAAACCGGTTTATTTAAATAAAAAATAAAATTATTAAAATCCCTTGATATATAATTTTAAATAAATGATTTGTAAGCTAATACAATTCAACATTTTACAATTTCACCTAATAAATTATTCATAATTTATCATTAAAAGTTCACAAACAACTTCAAAATTTATGATTAAAGAAAATTAAAATGCAGTCATATAATGTTCCACCATAAAAAAAAACAATAACAAACAAGTGTTCCAATATCTCATAATTACATCCAGAAAATTTTCAGAAAAATTAACTCAGCAAAGAAAAACAAACCATCAACAAAATTATTCCAAAAAATTTAGCAAGATACCATCAACTCAGCCAATAAAATTTAACAAATAAGTGAAACACCATCAACAAAATTAATCCAGAATAATTAAAATTCTTCAACGCCATAGTTTATTTCAGTTTCATACAAAATTAATAAAAGAAGAAACATAACAAAACCATCAGAAACTCATAATCATAAACATTATTTCAAATTACAGAATCATAATCAGAGACAAAAACTCAAAATCATCAAAATCAAGTTATTAGCGAAAGAAAAAAAACCGAACAAGCACTGGTTACCGCGCGGCGAGGGAGGCACGAAGCTGACGGCGAGGTAGGAGCGAAACAGACGGCGAGGCAGGGAGGAACGAAACAGAATTACCAGCGAAGGAGGAACGATTATACAGAGACGCAGAGAAGAGCTTGTGGGAGAGAGAAGAGGGCCAGACGCAACGACGTAGAGGAGAAGAGGGCGAAGCAAAGTTTCCAGAGGCGACTAAATTTTGAAGTTTAGTGAGCACTGCTGCTGCTCAAGTTTGAGAGAGAGAGGGGTTACTGGGTTAGGGTTCGTTGGGTTGTGAGAGAGAAGGGGGTGGGGTGTGTGGGCTGGCTTTTTATTTTTTGGGATCAAAATGACGACGTTTTGATGTGGGATTAACGAACCAATCTTTTAAAAAATCGGTCCGGTTTATCGGTTAATTGCCAATTTGACCAATTTTTCATCTTTTTTGCAAGACGATTTTAGATTTCAACTGCACTGAATAAAAAACCGGTTTTCGATTAATTCAGTTGTCATTATATAATCCCTTATAAGAATGGCAAAAACGCAAAAACATTACATCATTACATGATGATATTTTAATCAAAATCACGAATAAAACAATAAAACATTTATAATTTTGGACGAGATCTAAGCTCAAATAGACCGTAAATTCGAAAATCAAACCTTCAAATAAGAATTAGATGCAATCAAGGATTAGGTTATCGTCCAATTCGATCAATTTCGGCCGTTATCGAAAGTGCAGCGGAGCAATTGCGATACTGTGTTGAGCGAAAAATTAGAATTTCAAAAAAGCACAATATTAAATCTCAAATGCATTGTAAGCGCAGAATTAAGCTCTTCAAAACCCTACGGGAAGGCAATGGTGGAAGAAGAAGATGATGATGGTGGTAGATGTTTCATACAGTATATAGTGTAGACTGTTTTTTTTGTTACAATTCACGCCGAGAGTACAAAATGATTCGTTTTTGTCGTTGTAATCATTTGGGAATGAATCTTTTCAATTATTAAAAAAAATTGAGAATGTAAAATATAATCTTTAAATTTTTATTATTTTTTTTTATATTTATTTTTTATCTTATTTATAAAATTAATGGTAAGAGAGTATATTTTATACCTTTAATTATTAAAAAAAATTAAAAGAATCCATTTCCTAACTACTCTACCTTTTCTCTCTCTACTCCATCCGGAGACTAATCAACAAAGCCTTATAGTACACAGTTTTTACGGTTAACTTCTTTGAAAGTAAATTAATTTCAATCAAATTCATCAAGTTATTTTTTAAAAATATAAAAACATGATATTAGATATGTACAATTTTTTAAACTAAAAAATTTGAATAAAAGTAATATCAATTAATCCACTAAAATTTTATACTTACAAATGATTATATAACCTATTTAGATAACTTTTTTACGATAAAAAAATTCAATTATACATTCTTTTTTATTATCTTTCTAGGCAAGGTAAATTATTTTATATTACTAATAATTAAAATTATTTCCATAAAAATAGCTAAAATAACTCTCAATTCAATATAAATTTCGGTAAAAAGAAAAATTCTAAAATTGATCCAGGTAGTGAGAAAAATGAAGAGGATATTGTGGTATTGGAGATGGAAGATTATTCTCAGGGGTTGGAGGCTTATATTAAGAGTCTCTCGAAGAGATGCAGATAAGGTGTTTTCGATTGGCACAATTGACAATGTCCTAAGGACAATATGGGGTAAACCGGAGGGGTTCTGATCAATTGAGAGAGGTCCTAATCAATTCTAATTCTTCTTTGAGAATGATCTTGATGTTCTCATAATTGAAAAAGGATCTCCTTGACACTTTAAGGATTATATCTTGCATGTGAGAAGATGGATTTAATCGGATGAACAGGACCAGAAAAGCATTACTTGTTTTCCAATCTGGATCCAATTCTGGGATCTGTCTGAGCAGTTCAAAACTATTCAAGTTGGAAAAAGACTTGGGGAGAAAATTGGAGAGGTGATAGACATTGATTTTCAGGGTAGTGTTCTTGTTATTGGTTATGAGTTTGTATATTTTGGGGTTTTGGATGAGAAACATGAAAAGTAAATGATAATGAAATTCTAATGATAAAACGGTCTTGGCAAGGATTGGTGATCAATGATCTCTATCCTTATTACTAACCACAACATGATAATTGCAAGGATCAATCCCACTAAGTCATCCTCAACTAACAGTAAAGGAAATTCAAGTGAGCTATATCAATCCAAGTCCATAAGTCCCAGCTTTCCACTAATTGAATTAATGAGAGCTAGAGTCAATGGCTATCAATCATCAATTACTTTGACATTAGTAACTCAAGAGTTCCTAAGTTACCTTCCCAAGTCAAGAACATAAAATTCTATTCTAACAACTTTCCAAACATTTCATCAAATGCTTGGAAGGCACAAAAGAAAAGCATAGTCAATCAACAACAAGAATGAATGCTAACAACAATTAGATGCAAAGAATCAACAACAACAATCAAGGAAATCACAATTGACATGAATTACCTCAAATTGCATTAAAAAAAATAAAAAGGGCACAAAAGTAGATCCACAACAAAGTAGAGAATTACAAGAATTAAAGTACAAAATTAGAGAGAGGAAGAGTAGAGGATCAAGGATTGATAAAGGAGAAGTAAATCAAAGCATGAATTAAACCTAGATCTAGAGAAGAATTATACCTAATCCTAATCCTAATTCTAGAGAGAAGTGAGAGCTCCTCTCTCTAAAACTAAACTAAAACTAGATCTAATGTGCTAGAATGATCCTCGATGATTCATTCCCCTTCCCCTTCAATCCTTGGCTCTTTTAAGTTTTTTAGCGCCAAAGTTGGTTCCAGAATGGGCCCCACAGCTCCTCTGAATTCGCTGGGCACAATTTCACTCAAAAATCACGTGCCATCATTGGCGCATACGCGTCCATGGAGGTTTTCGCAATCCACGCGGGAGCGTCCAGTGCGCGCGCGCGTCCATAGGTGTTTCCCAAATCTTTGACTTTTCATGATTTCTCCACTTTGTATGCTTTCTCTTCACTCCTTTGATCCATTCCTAGCCCTTTTCAATCTGAAATCACTAACAAACACATCAAGGCATCTAGTGGAATCAAAGAAAGATTAAAACTATCAAATTAAGGACCTAAAAAGCATATTTTCACACTTAAGCACAAATACGGAGACAATCACAAAAACCATGCTATTTCATTGAATAAATGTGAGGAATACGATGTGTATCCGCTCTATTCGCTCAAGTGTTTAGGAGTTGATTCACTCAATTCTCCCCTAATCATGCTTTCCAAAATTTGTTCCTCATCTAACAATCAACAATTATTCAATGCATGCATACAATTATCATGAGATCTTTCTTAAAGGTTGTAATGGGGTTAGGGTTAAGGTAGGATCATGTATGGTTAAATGGACTAGAAATTTGAATCTTTGATTAACTTAGACTTTCCCACCTAACCTATGTAATGACCTATACAAATTCAAAGCTAACCTAACTACCCATCTTTCACTTTTTTTTCACATACTCATGCATTCCCTTTTCATTTCACAATACTTATGCATTGATCTTTTATTGAGCTTCACTTTGGGACATTTTGTCCCCTTTTTATTGTTTTTCTTCTTTTTTTTTCTTTTTTTTTCTATATTTTTTTCTTTTCCTTTTTTTCTTGTTTTTCTCACATTTTTTTTCAAGCTACATACAAGAACATCAATGCATAAGGTCTATACATTTAATCAATACATGAGTATGCACCCAATTCCCAAATGTAGAAATACAAAACACCATTTTGTCCCAACCAATGTTTCCAATCTCCCCAAACTCGAATAATAAACATTCTCACTAGCCTAAGCTAATCAAAGATCCAAGTAAAGGACTTTTATTGTTTTTTCGCTTTAGGCTTGTAATGTGCTAAAATAAAGAACAATTGGGTTAAGCGTAGGCTTAAAATTGGTTAATAATGGAGAGTAAAAGGTAGGCTATTTGAGTAAGTAAGCTAATGAAATAATGGCCTCAATCAGATAAATGCATGAATACAAGGAATATTGGACATATAGAATTAGGCAAATCAAGGATCACAATCATAGGAAGAGAACAATTTCACACAAGAAGGAAAATAAGTGGTTATAAGATGTAACCACATCAATAGGCTCAAATCTCACTTGCTTGTGTTCTTAGCTCAAAACATGCTTCACAAAATATAGAATTCAAGCAAGTTCCACAAATTTTTTTTTCAATCAATTGGTGTGGTTCCCTATAGATAAATTCCTTTGAAAATTTTATCATTTTGACTGAGCTTATTAATGCAATATTGTGATTGAGAGATTCTAAAAATTCCTTTGTTAATCCCCTTTTTTTTTCAATCAAAACGAGTTTCTTATGCAAAAGGGTCAACTAGGTCTCAACAATCCAAAATATTTTTCCAATCACAATCAAAAGCTAAAACAAGCTAAATCAACTATATAAAGCAAAAGTGCATATATAAAGCAAAAGTGTAAAATCAACAAACTAAACAAAAGTATCAACAATCCACAATACTACTATATACAATGATCCAAAAGGTGCAAAATAAAGCAAAATAACATGAACTAGGAGATAGTGTCCGAAAAATGTTCACCAAATCCACCGACGGCGACGACGGTGGCCTCCCCACACTTAAGATGAAGCATCATCCTCGATGCTAATACTCAGGGTCGGGGTGAGAGTCAACGGTCGCATCTGGCTGCTGGGACTGAGGCTGTGACCCTGGCTCCTCGGAAGGCTGCTGGGTATCCTAGGTAGCTTGTGTCTGTGGAGGTGCCTCCTGCTGAGCCGGCTCCTCCTCATGCGCCTCCTCGTCAGATGCGGGAGAGTCGAGAAGAGGGGGCAGCTCAACGCCCAGTGCTGCAAACGCCTGATCCACTCTGTCCAGGTGTCGCATGACGCGGTGCTCAGTACGCTCGAGGAAGCGAAAAAGACTCTGAACCAGTAGATAAGTCGGCTGGGGTGCTGGTGGTGGTATAGGTGCAATGGGTGCTGCTGCTAAAGATGGTCCTGCCCCTGCTGTAGAAGATGAAGGTCCAGCTGCTGGTGCTCTGGCTCGAGCTCTAAATGCATGTCGGGAAGGGGGTTTCTCGTGCACCCACGTACCCCACGGAATAGTATCCTCCTTGTTGTCGTCGTCTGGGGGTGGTGGTGTCACGTCATCGTCCCTCCATGGGGCACAGGCTAGCTCGATCATCCTAGTGATCAATGTGAGAAATGGTAGTAGGCCGCGGATGTGTGCACGCCACATGTACCTCCTGATCAACCGGGGGAAATATACCTCCTTCTCCTCCATAACACAACCGATCAGTAGAAGCATGTCCATAGGAATCTCTAAAAAATGGGTCGTAGGCATGACATAGCAGACAAATATCTATTGCCAAGTCCTAGCCTCTCGAGACAGATAAGCAATTAACATCCCCTTGGGCCTCTTGTTTTCAGAATCCATCACCCAAGGGGCGTTTGAAGTGGCAATGACGCACTTCAGAGCCCCATAATCAAAGGTCATAGCATTTATCGCTATCTCCGACTGCTGATAGGCACAGGTGTCACCAGTCCGAGGTGGGCAATGCAATACATCCTCAATATTAGCCTCAGTAACTAAGATTTGCCTGCCACGTAAGTAGACTGAATCAAGAGTCGCTCGAAAGAAGTTGCAGTAAAACTCCTTGACCCATGAAGTGTTAATCCTTCCCAAATCCCTATCAATAAAGCCGAGGCCCAATCCCTGAATCCGGGCCTCCATGGAACGTCTCAGGTCGTTGGAAAGGACCAATTTCTTTTCAATATTCAGATTTTTCTTCCGATAGGTAGGGAAGCGTAGTTCACAGTACAGGTTGGGAAACCTGTCTGTGTCAGTGGCCGGTAGCTGCTGATTCTCCTTATCCACTTCATTAAGTGGGTTCTTGGCGTAGTAGGCATAAGGAGAAAGAGTAGAGGCTTGAGATTTCTTCCTCTTTCTTGGGGTAATAACCTTGGCTTTTCCTCTATCCGACATCTTGAAAAGCATATATGATATGATATAAGCAATTAGCTAGGTAGGGGGATAGCAAGCAAGATATGGTATATTCATGAAGTGAGTTAAAAGGATGAAAACTTGGAATACAAGCAACAAGAATTAGAATTAAATCAAAATCACAAACCAAGAATGCAAACAACAATTACATCATGCTTGTTCATTAAGCTCAATGAGCATCATACCCAAAAGAATGGTCAAGGAGTTAGCTTAAAACCAAAAAGAAAAGTTAGTAGGTTAAGCAAGTTACACTACAAGAAAATGGAGCATTTGTAACAAAAAAATTGTATCAAATTTAAAATTGTTACAAATTATATTTTTTTGGTAACAATAGTTAGTTATTGTTATAAAATAAGAATATTTTGTAACAACAAAAAAATTTGTTACAAAACATTTCAATATTTTGTAACAACGTGATTTCTTTTGTTACAAATTATGTTGGCTTTCGTATCGAACTGTTGTTTTGTTGCAAAATATTATAATGTTTTGTAACAAAAGATTATATTGTTGCAAAAATTCAAAATATTTTGTAACAAAATATCTATTTGTTTCAAAGGTCTAAATATTTTGTAACAAAAAATTAATTTGTCACAAAATACAATATTTTTGTAATAAGTTATTAATTTGTCACAAAATTCAAAGATTTTTTTTGCAACTAATAAAAAATTTTATTTTAACATATTAAATGTAAGACTTTGAATTTTTGAAAATTAACATAATGAGTTATTTATGATTTATTATATTTATTTAAGATTTTATATTAAAAAATTTATTTTACTAAAAATATTTAAGTCAAATTAATGATATTTTGAGTTTAAAATTCTTTTAAAAATTAAATAATAAGTCATTTAAACAAAATATTTTTTTAGTCCTAATTTAAAGTTTTAGTAGTTAAAAAATATAAAAAATTTATATGATTTGATTTAAATATTTAAAATTTTTAAATTCAATACTTTAAATTTTATGAAAAAAATTAATTTAAGTATCTCTAATTTTATTTTAATTAGTGTTTATTTAAAAATAATGTATAAATTAATAATAAAATAATATTTTAAAAATAATTAAACTAACCCTAACCCTAATTCCCAATTTGATTTTACCTAAATTCCTAAATCATTTTTAAACAAACAAATCCTAACCCCTTTAACTTAACTCTAACCGCCTTGCAACCTCCCTCCACACCTCAACACTACCCTCACCTTTTCCATTCAGCAGCACAACACACACACACACACACTTTGAAACAGAAAGAAAGGAGAAATGGAAATAAGCAAAGGGATGAGAGCAGAGGGGGATCCGAGAGAGAGGAAGAGAGCGTTGGGGGAGGAGCTGTCCGCACCACCATCACGCGTCACCGCCGCCGAACCTCGTCGTCGTCGCCACCGGGGCCGCCGAGCCTCGTCGTTGCCACTCGGGCCACCGACCCGTCACCGTCACTATTGGGTCGTCATCGCTGTCAGTTCCATCGAGAGGAGAGTTCGCGCGAGAGGGAGGTGACGTCGAGAGAGAGAGTTGCGCGAGGAATGGGAGTTCTGTCCAACCGTCGCCGCCACTATCACGAGTTGGGGGTTTTGCCGCCGAAGCTCCGTCGCCATCCATGGAGTCGCAAGTGTGCATCGCCATCGAGAGGAAGAGCGCCACGCTGAGAGAGAACCAACTAAAGAGAGGAAGAGGCGTCGCGTCTGCTGCGAGCCTGCCATCGTCACCCTCATCGCCACTTGTCACCGCCGTTGTGAGCTTCTTCTCCTGCCATTCAAGGAGCTGTGCTCCGTCGCCGTTTTGCCACCGTTGGAGCCGCCATCTCCTTGGTAAGCTTTAGCCCAGTTCTGGTTTTTTTCTCATTGTCGGTCAAAATCCTGGTTACTATAAGAGTTGTTGCTGAGATTGTTTGTGCCAGGGATTGTTTATCGTGAGTTGCTCCATCGTATGCCACCGTCGAAGCCATCATTCCGCTGCTGCCCCCTTGCTCTGAGCCATTCCATTGTTGCAGCAAGTGTTGTTATTGTGGTTGCTCAATTTAGTCGCATCTCTTTAGTATGGTAAGCTATTCCTTGATTCAGTTTTGAACTTTAGTATGGTAAGCTATTTGATGGATTGCTGCTGGTTGTTGACTTGTTTATTTCATTGTTGCTGCCTTGCTGGTTGTTCTGCTGAATTACTGAAACTGCTTCTGTTTTGTTTTGTTTTGTTTTGTTCTGTTGAATTACTGAAACTACTTCTGCTTGTGCTACTCCTCTGCTCCTCTAGTCCCTGGACCTTTGCCTCTACTGGTCTAGTTCATTTCGGCCGTTCTTCCTCCCCGGTAGTTCTCGGCGTTGTCATTCCCTAGTTGTTGTGCGTCGCTTGGTTGCTGGTTTCTGGTTTCTGGTTCATTTTGACTGTTCTTCCTTTACAGCTGTTCTTTTTTCTTGTTTTAATTCGTCTTATGTTTTTCCTATAGCAGCTTTTTCATAGTGTTAGAAATAGTTAGAGCATAGCATCCATTGTTGGAAACAAACAAAGAATTGGTGGAAGTGCACCCAGCTTAAGAAAAATCTGTGCCTCACTTACCCATGCAAAAAGGAGCCAACGCCAAGTAAGGTTTTCTCTGTCTTTTTGTGAGCCTGTGTTTTATTTTTTCCCACTGTTGGTGAACTGATCATTGGAGACCTGATTTAATTAGCTATCTTTATATGCTTGACAGTTGAGTAGTTGCTTCCTCATATATATGAAAGATGATAGTATAGAGGGAATATATGATACTTTGAAGGAGTGTGCTGTCATTAGCAAATCAGCAGGGGGAATTGGTGTTTCTGTTCACAATATCTGTGCCACTGGTAGCTACATACGTGGAAATATTGCAGTACTTATGTTTTATTGGGTAATATTGCAGTACTTATGTTTTATTGGGTAAACTTTCAGTTTTTGCATTGTTGACGAGGAAATCTTAGGTTCATTTTAATTGTTCATTGCTTAGTCATCGTGATTCTTTTAATTATTGAATGCCAATAATATTTTTTCTTATAAATGATAATGAGTAATGGTTTGGGGTTTGGCTTGAAACCTGAAACTTAATTGAACTGATTGTATTTGCCCACCTATCTGCAGTGGCTGAAGATGATGCTTCCTTGGTCAAGCAAATTGGTCAGATTTTCTAGTATTCTAAAATAGAGGTATATTTCTCTTCTTATATTCATGAATAGTCAGTTTTGTTTCTTGTTAACATACATGCATCATCTATGTATGGAAGACTAAACATAGATCGAATCTATTTTCTTATCAAGGCAATAAGAGAGGAACAAATCCAAGCTGCTCATGACAAAGTCATGTTTGGTGCTTCAGCACTTCCACCTCGTACTAGTACTGACAGTGAGTCTGAAAGGGAGAATGAGAAAGAAGTTGATAAAAAAGCTGTTGTTACAAGCCTCTTAAGTGAAACGGTAAGTGGTTTCACTGTAGACTTATGTGGATAAGCATGATGAGTCATTTAAGTAATCCTTGTATTTGTGTGTGCATTTGTTGTTGAATAATTTCTCACACTAAGTTGTTATTGCTGCTCTATACTTGCTGTTGGTTGCTGCTGATTTTCCCCCCTCATTGCTTGCTTATTGAATGATTGTTAAATTCAATGAGAAAGGAAATGCTGATGAGTTATTATTGTTTGTGTTGGAATAGATGATGGTTGCTGAACTGAGATTGGTTTTATTGATAAATCTGTTGTTGAAATCATTTAGTTTGACTTGATTGATTTTCTGTTGAATTAATGGATAAACTGCTATGCCCCTGCTGCTTGCAAGTGTAATGGTTATTGACTTCAATGAATAGAATGCTGCCTAAATCCATTACCTTTGTTCATTTTACTTTTTTGGGTGTTGTATGATGGGCCATTG
Organism: Arachis hypogaea; assembly: GCF_003086295.3. Lineage (NCBI taxonomy): Eukaryota > Viridiplantae > Streptophyta > Magnoliopsida > Fabales > Fabaceae > Arachis > Arachis hypogaea. The sequence goes on from NC_092045.1 coordinate 23,825,782, forward strand.
ATTGCTGTTCTGCTAAGTGCTGCTCTGCTTCTTGCTGGTTGGATTGGTTTTAATTGTTTCCTCATGTTTTCTTACTGGAATTGGCTTATTTACTTCCTTCCTATAAATTCATTATGATTTTTTTGTGTTTTTAACTGTCAAAGAATTCATATGAAATTTGAATTGATTGATTGAAATTGTGAAATAGGCAAATTTACTGCTGAAATACTGTCGGAATTTATTTTAAGCTGTTTTCAATATTCATCTTTAATTCAATTAATTGATTGAGTTGGTATTTAATTGCTTTTGGTTTTCAACTATTGCTAAGCTCAATTGATTGATTATCCGGCTAAGTGCTTAACTGTTTTGGTTGTTGGAAGCTGGAAGCTTCGGGTTTGTTATTCACTATTTGGTTGTTGTCCTATTTGGTTGCTCAATTAAACTGCATTGTGTTGTTTGAAAGGGTGCAAGTTGTGAATTGGTTGTGTTTGTTGGAACCGTGGACGGTGTAAATATCCAAGTTTTAGGGGAGGTTTTGTCGAAATTTTTCTAAACAGTTTGGATAAAACTTAGTGAAAAAATTATAGATATTGTTATATCTTGTTTCTAACTTTTTGGTTTTGGTTTTTCTTATTTATAGGAGTGCTGAAATGGTGACCATATGCTACCTTGAGGGATCAAGAATGTTTTGATGTATAGAGACACTAATCTATGTTAGAACTTTTATGTTTTGGTTGAACTTTTATGTTAGAACTTTTATGTTTTGGTTGAACTAATCAATGTACTCACTAGCTAATGTTATTTTGTTTCAAGACAATTTTAGCTAAAAGGATCTTGTTTGACTTATGTATGTTTTTGCATATTATATACATGTAAACTTGCTTATTAAAAGCGTTAATATATTAGTTAATTTAAAAAATAATTTAGTAAATTATGCATGTAATTTGTAATAAAAAAAGTTGTTACAAAATAATTTATTTGCTTTCGTAACTGAAGAAAAAAAAATGTTACCAAATCATGTTACATTTTGTAACAAATTTTTTTGATAGGAAAAAAACTGACTGTCACGAAAAATACCTTCAAGATCAAAATTTGTTACCACTTTTGTAACGGCTTCTGGTTTTTTGTATCAGAAAAAATTGTTACAAAATATAGTATTGAATTGTAACAGTTCCATTTTTCGTTACAAAAATTTTTTGTAACGGGACTTACTACAATGGACCCTTTTTTTGTTACAAAAAACTTTTGTGTTAAAATATCGACGTTTTGTAACAATATTTTTTGTTACAAATACGCCTTTTTCTTGTAGTGTTAGAAGTTAGAAAATTGGTTTAAGAATTAGTGATATGATGGACAATGGCTCAATCAAGAGCAGTTCACAAAAGAATGAAAACAAGCATGCTCACATTCATGAGGGAAATGCAGTTATTGATGATGAAATATGAAATTGCAAAAAGAGTAATGAATTGAAAGCAAGTCATCAATCAATGTCACAGTCACTGATTATGCAATAATTGGTGGTACAAAGGGTGAAATGCACTTTGTGTAACATAACCCAAGTTAGAAATCAATTTGAATCAAGTGGGTTATACAATTGAAATGCACCAACTATTGTAAAAGAATGAACCATGTTCATGGAAATTATCAAGTTAAATCAAATGGTGAGTGTAGCACAATTCAAAGGGCATTTGATTAAACTTGAAAAGTGAAAGCACATGAGGGTTCAAAGCAAATCACAGGAATCAGGACAAAAAATGGCAATGTCAATCCAAGTAGCCGAAGGGTTGAACTTGGGGAACTCAATCAAGTCTCAGTTTGAAAGATACCAAGTTCAATCCTAAGGAGCAAGTTGAAGAACAACAATTTTCAGAAATTCGGGCAGCATTCCGGCAGTAAATCGAATGTTCCCGGATAACCAATAGTAGCAAAAGTAGTCATATGAGTTCAACACATCAATAGGTAAAACAAACAAGGAATTCACATGACTCGGGCAGCACAAATCAGGCAGGGCAGCAGAAAATAAGCAAGAAACAGCATAGCAGAGGCAATATACACACAAAATAATACACCAATCACCTTGCAACAAAACATACAACATATACAAAATAAACAGGAACGAAGCACTTATCAGGCCTAGAATCTTCTAACCACATCCTAACTACCTAATCGCATGCATTTCTAAACTAGCCGAACAAGCAGAAATAGTCAACTAACTAAGGAGAAATTAACAAGCAAAATTAAATGAAGGAAAAGAAAAAACAGGGGGCAGCAGGGGAACATGGAATGCAGGTAGAACAGAAGAAAGTGAAACTAGGAAATTGGAAGAGGAAACAGTGGCGCCCAAAATGGTAGTGGCACAGTGGACTCATGGCGGCGCAAGGAGCAGCGCGGAGAGCAGTGGCCGGAGCAGAGGTATGAATACAGGGCAGAGGGAAGAGCGAGAAGAGAGAAGACAGAGTGATGGTGAGGGTGGTTGAAGGTTCGCCGGCGATAGCTGGTGACCGCGGCGGCGCTCGGTGGCAGAGGAGGGGGTAGGCAGAAAGAAAAAGGGAGAAATGAGAGGCGAAGAGGGGGAAAGGGGAACAAGAGGAAGGAAAGAGGATCGCCAGCGCGGTGGTTGGGGGTTGCAGGGATTGCATAGGGTGAGATGGAGGAGAGGGAGACGAAGGAGTAGAGACGTTAAAGGAGAAGGGTTGCGCGACTGCGCTTGGTTTTCTCGCGTCCTTGGGTTTATGATTTTTTTAAATCCACGCGTGCACGCACCATGCGCGTCCATGTGGACGGGTGAAAAGGGTGGTTGACATGGAGGCATCCTGTGCGCATCCGCGTATGGTGAGTTGGGCCAGAGGCTTAATGCTAGCCCAGAGTTAGCGCAACTCTCGGGTTATAGGCCTGGAAACTGCGTCAGCGCATCGAGGCACACGCGACATGTGCGCGCCCGTGTGCATTGCAGATTGTGTGTATCGACGCGTATGCGTGCTGTATGCATACACGTGCATGAGATTGTGCCAGGAGCTTAATGTTTGCGCAGGGGTGGCCCAACTCTCTTAAAAATGCATGGGCCTGCATCCACGTATGGACGCGTGCGCACACAGCGTGCGTACGCGTCTTGCCCTTTTTTTTTTCAGAAAATAACAAAAATAGCTCAAAATCCTCCTAACACTACCTACAACTCAAAATTAACCAAAAATGCAAAATGACAAAAATCTATTTTTTTTTTGCTTTTTGAGAATTTTCAAATACAAGAAAGAGAGTCTTGCTCCACAAGCAACCTACAACCAATTTATTTAAAACAACTACATGAAAAGAGAAACTACCTACAATGGTAACTCAAATCACTTGTTTATCAAAACTACAAGAGAGTGGAAAGTGTTTACCATGGTGGGGTGTCTCCCACCTAACACTTTTAGTTTAAGTCCTTAAGTTGGACCCTTGGGAAGCTCTTTGTTATGGTGGCTTATGCTTGTACTCATCCTTGAATCTCCAAGGATCTTTGCTCCTCAAATGGTTGACAAAAATTCCAACCATCTTCACCAAGTTTGGATGGAGTTCCACCCAAGATATGAGTTTCCATTTGTGGTCTTCATGCATCGATCTGGGATCCCATATCTTATTTTCGCACCCGTCTTCAAGTTGATCTTCATGATCTTTCCATTCGGGTGGTTGGCAATTAGAATTCTCTTTAGTACACCAAGTCTTCTTCCTAGACCCATGTGAAGTAGCATTCCTCCAATCATGGTGCCTATGCTTTGAAGCTTTGACCTTAATGAGCCTAATGCCAAACTTCTAACCACTACACAACTCCTTTTTACTCTTAGTTTTGCAAAGAGATCTAAGTTGTCCATCCGTTTCAATCAAGCCATATTCAAGTAAGAAAGTAAAACTTAGGGGTAAGAATTTTACCCACTTGAATGTTGTGTTGGACAGTGACTTGTGGAGGAAAACCTCCCCACACTTAGACAATGAGAGGTCGACTTTCTTATGCTCTTCTTCGGGTATCTCCACCTCTTGACAACTTTTTTCATCTTCTTCTTGCTTGTTAACTTCTTCCAATTCCTCCTCATCATCAATCAAGTCAAACTTGGGGGGTTGTGTGAAATCTACTTCCATGTCAACTTCACATTCGATGGAAGGGTCTTCAATGAGATCACCAACTTCACTTGGTGTTGAGTTATCTTCAATAGCTTCAATTTCATGTCCCATGAGAGAGGATTCAATTGTTGATAAGAAATCATTGAGGATTGAATCCATCTCTTGATCAACCTTTTCATATTCTTCAATTTTGATGTGTTTCGGAGGTTGTCGAGACTCACATGGTAGTTCCGCATCTCGTAAATCTTCAACCAGTTCTTCCTTTGCTTCAATAACCATAGGTTTCTCCAATTGTTCCAATACAAATTTCGATTTCTCTTTGTCTACTGAATTTTCCAATCTCTTCTCTATGCTTTGCTCTTTCTTTAGTTCTTCACATGTAGCCGCGGAAGTACCTTGAGTGTTCAAGCATTGGTAGGCTAAAGTGTGCACTACTTTGGTCAAGTTAGTCACAAACTCAAGTGTATCCCGTTGCATATCCGCTTGTCCTTGAAGTATCAAAGCTAGAGAGTCTTCCATTGGGGCTTGGGGTGGATAGGAAGGTTCATCATTTTGGAGAAATGGTTCATAGTAGAGAAGTGATTCTTCAAAGTAAAGGCATGGAGATGGTATGTGTTGAGGTAGTTCTTGGTGGTAATCATAATGGAATTGTGGTAATCCTAAAGGTTCTTGCTCATAATGGTCACAAGGATGTGGTATGGGTGATTGGTCATATGATGGATATGGGTCATATAAAGGTGCTTGGTGAAAAGGAGCTTGTGAGCATGGTTGATGGTCATGTTGAGAATAAGCATCATAGGCATATGATGCTGGTTGAATGTCACAAAAAGAATCACCATATCCATTGAATTGACATGCATTAGGATGTGAATTATACCTATAACTGTCCGGAGGTTGTTGCTAATAGAAGTGATCAATTCCTTAAGGCTCCTCCCATCTTTGATGGTTCCATCCTTGATACATGTTGTCATTAAAGTCTACATTTTCTACAACACAATTAGAGCTAAACTCATAGCCAAAGTGAGAACTCATAGTGGAAAGCAAAAACAAGCTAACAAAATCCTAAAGCTAACAAAACTAACTAACAAGCAAAAGACAACAATATACACAATATTCACATATATACAATAACTAATAACCTAAATAACTATTTTGTTCTCTTCATCTATCTTTTAGATGCTACACCACTCACCAAAGACAAACCCTAACTTCTAGGATTAACCAAAAAGGCAAAAACCCATACCTGATTTCAATTAACCAGAAAATTGGTTTAAGTTAGTAAACAAAACTTGTTTTAAATGAAAAAAATCCGATTATTAATGGTTATAAAAGCAATAAATTAAACCGGTTTCAACCAATATTATTAAAAAAACCTGTTTAAAAAATAATTGATCTTTTTATTTAAAAATCAACGCTTTTTCTTTTAAATACTGATTTTTCAATTTTTATTGAAAAGTTGATTTTTCATTTGAAAAATAATTTTATACAAAATGAATATTAATTTATATACTTATTTTTGACACTTTAAATATTGGTTTAATCCTTTTTGTCTATTATAAAATTTGTTAGATCTATAACATATTTATCTTAGAAAAACTAATTTTAATACTCCATAACATTAAACTGGTTTTGGTTTGGTTACCAATCTGGTTAACAACTTTTTAAATTAGTTATAATTTATAAACTATTTTAAAAATTAATTATTTAAAATTTAGTTAAAATTTTTAATCGGTTAACCAGTTTATATTTTTTATGAACAATCCGACAATTCCATCCAAATAGAATTACAAGATTTACTATTTAACTAGTTCTTTTCTCTTATTTTTATTTATTCTCAAAAGTAAAAAAAATCACACGGTTACTAAGACTTTGCTCAAGTAAGTAGAACAATAAGAAAATGTCTTCTTGTTCTTTAACCACATCTCAACTAAATTCTAATTGCATGTTCCTTTTTTTATTTTTTTCTTTAGGAAATAAATAGAATTCAAATTTAAATGCTCATTTGGAGTGATTTTTAGAATATATTAAATTGTGTTGAGTTTCATAAAACAAAATACATGGGCTCGTCTGACACACGCAGAAACAACTCGCGCATGCGAGAATCTCGCATACGCGAGGAAATGCTGCCTGTCTAAATTTTTTGTTTATGCGAGGGATGTCTGCTAACACGAGCTATTACCTGAATCGCTTCCCAAATTCGCTTTTTTACTCCATTTTTTCGATCCTTTGAAGTCATTGAAGTACCTTAATTCTGAAACACTTAAACGAAATTGATTAGGGCATCGAATGGCATAAAAAGAAATTAAATTTGATAATTTAAAACATAAAAAGCATGTTTTTAACAATTAATTACAATTAGAAAAAATTCATAAAAAGTATGTATTTTTTATGAATAAATGTAAGATAAGTTAATAAATTTCACTCTTTTCAACCCAACAATCATCGTAAAATATGAATTTATTAAGTCTGCCTCACTAATCCTTAATGGGCCGTGGTCACAGATTTTGCGGAATAAATTTTAAAATAACCAAAAATATCAATTTACCAAAATCTGAATTCTTATGGATGGGATGGGAGCGCGCCAACATATTTTTTAATTAAAAAGGAGTATTTTAACTATGGCAAAAGTATAATTTTTAATTGGAGTTTAAGAATTTTAACCTCATTGCCTTGGCCCTTTCTCTCCCCAAGTCCCACCCACTTGTACTTCTTCATAAGTCCATCTTCAAGGCTCAAATTCTCATCCACCAAGCTCCTGCAGGCAACCGCTAGCTAAAGATGACAATGTATATCTATACAAGTGGTATGGTACTCCCTTACTCCATTCTCGTTTAAGAAAATGTTTCTCCACCCTAAATTCGTTATAGGTCCCATTTAATTTTTTCTACAAAAATGACGAATATTTGTGGGTATGCATAAATAGATAATACAAAAAATAATATGATTTAATATAATTTAACATAATTTAATACAATTCAAATATAATTTAACATAGTTCAATATCCTTATTTTTGGGTCACAAAAATTTCCAAAGTCCAGAAGTATTTAAGAGAAAAATGCAATATAGTTTGTGGTAGGTAGTTTTAGTTTTAATTTTGTTATGATATTTTAGTGAATTCTAAAGAGAGAAGCTCCAATTTCTCTCTAGAATTCTTAGGATTTGTACTTTAATTTTCTTTTATTTTAGTTTTTAATTTTGTTTTAACTTAGTTTTAATTACATTTTCTAATTCTATTACCTTAGTTCATTAACACTTTCTTGTTAGTTTCTTATTTATATTATTTTTGTTATAAACTCTTGTTGAATTCTCATTTTCTTTGAAATTAAAGAAGCATTAGCCACAAGATTCACAAAATACTTTACACATTTTTACACTTTTTGACCATATTTTGGAGAGAGAGAGAGAGGGAGAGGGAGAGAAAGAGAGAGAGAGATCCTGCACCTCTTCTCTACATTTCAGCCTCTATTCCAATAGTTTTTCTATTATTTTTCATGTGTTCTTCAAGAATCCAAGCCATACAAATACAATATCTTTCCCATTTTTACTAATTCTTGCATTTTTATCGAAAAGTTAGGAAGGTAAGCTCTTGTTCCTTCTCCATTCTTTTCTGTTTTTCCAGCAATGATCATGGTAAATTTTTGCTCTCTTCTATGTCTAGAAAATCCCTCTTGAAGTCCATATGGAGCACGCCTAAGGAGCTATACAAATTCAAACTCAAGGTGGTCAAATTTCATTACTTTTTGTGACACTTTTCGACCAAGGAAAACTGCACCACCTCCAGCCGTATTTCTTTTTTTGCTTGAGTATTTTCTGGTATTTGAGAGGCCTAGGGACTAAATTAAACAAGAGGTAAGGGTTAGGAATAGTTAGAATATGTTTGTGTTTGATTTGGTATTCATATAAGTCACTTTGTGATGATTTTGTACTTGATTTTTAATTTTGAAAATTTAGTGATGCTTTTCTATTTTGACTTGTTATTTGAGTGATATATGAAGCTTATTTGCCTCTAGAAATTGTATGTAACAACTGAAATTATTTGGAACACTTGGGGTTTAAGTTTCAAACCTTAAAAGTCAATAAAAGTGGGTAAAAAATGAAAAACTGCACCTCTGAAAAATTCAGCTACTAAAAGCCTTGGAAAGTGACGTGTTAGAGGGTTAGAGAGAAGATAGAAAACTGATTTTAATCCTATAAAATAAGTGTGTAACTAGTAAAAAAAGTGTTATGATTATTTTCGAGTAAAAAGGAGGGTCAAACATGTAATTTAAATAAAAAATAAGTAAAATTCTGAATTTAGTATCACTAAGGAGAAATTAGTAATTATATAAATTAGCTGGGTCAAAATTGTAATTAAATTAAAGTTTGGACCTAAAAAAATTTGTAGCAAAAGTTAGAAGTAAAATGGTAAACAGTGATAACTAAAATAAGTAAATAAATTAATAAAAGGTAAAATAGTCTTTTAAGGGTAAAATTAGTATTAAATAAAATTATTAGTGTTAATTCGGTCATGTTTTGATGTTAAATAAGATTAAACGAAAAATCTAGAATATCTAGGAATAAAATGATAATTTTAGGCACAAAGTAAAATATAAGAATGGTTAATTAACTTAATTAAGGGTAAGAAGATTTTTTAGAAAAAATATGAGGATAAAATGATAAAGTATTAATATTAGTGGTAAAAGCATCACTACAAAGCTTAAAGAAAATTAGAAAAAAAAAGAAAGTTAGTGAAAAAGAGGCACAAGGAAAAACTTATAAGTACTAAAGGCATAATTGCCATTTTAAAAGTTAAGATGGAGGGCAAAACATAAAAGTTAAGATAAATGAGAACATAATGAAAACCATACTAGGAATCCGAGGGTGAGAAGATCCCTCACCAACAGAGAAAAACTGCTAAAAGATTACATTCTTAAGGGCTCAAAGGCATAATGAATCAGTAACCGATTATTTACCTGACAAGGTTGAGGGTTTTAGTCCCGCTTGTCTAGTGCACAAACTATACATGGGTTATGTTTTATTTCACCCACCAAGGTTGTTTGGAGGCGGACATTACCCACTGACTACTAAAACTCTGTTTTTCATTTGTGCATATATTGTGGCGTCAAGCTTTGTGACGATTACCTATTGTCACGGACTGGTACCACACGACACATATACATAGAGTGACGCAAATGGAGAAACCATATCTAGGACTAGTTCTAGGTAATGTTGAGTTGCGGGATATAAACCAACACGTGATCTCATGGCCTGCATAGGACTAGACATGCATTATAATTGGTTGCTGCATTTCTCTATATTTGTGATTGTTTCTGCACTTGTGATTGTTATTTATATTATATACTTGTTCTTGTACTTGTTTGTGTGACTCACCGTTGTAACCTTGCAAATGCTTGGATTTAGGCTGTGGACCCCTTAGATTTTCTGTGTAGTATCCTACTGAGAACCTTAGGTTCTCACTCCCTTATTTCCCATGTCTGCATATGGGTACCAGTGCGATACTCTTTGAGTACCCGGCGTTTGGACAGGATGTGGACCTTGTGACGGAAGGGAAGCAACAGCAATATCATGGGTGTATCAGAGTGACTCATTCTACCTTAGTACAATGTTCCTTGTTCTGTCAGCTATCAATGACCTGTGGCTTGTAACACCCTTACTATCAGAATGACACGCTTCTGTCTGTTATATTTAATAATAAAATAGGTGTCTTTGACTCAAAACGGTGTCGATATTTTCTTTAAAAAAAATAGAAATACTTTTTAATTGAAAATAAATAAGTATATACATATATATAAAACTTCTTACTCAAGCAACTTACAAATATTATATACATACATGTTATTACAGTCACGACTCCTATCCCTTTTACAATAATATAATAATAAAGGCGAGAAAAATCTATGTATACAAACAAAAATAGCATATCTAAGAACCTAACAAAAACTCCGCAAGCTTTCTCGTCCATACTTAAAAGATAAAGCTGTAGGGGGTGAGAACATCGTCCTCGAAAGGGTTCTCAATAGAGGGTTTAAGAATTGTCATAAGTAGATACGTATAAAGAGAAGAATTGATTTCAAGGCAGTGATTATTATTCGTCCTATGAATCTTTTAAAAAAGCAACGGCTAATCATCCAAAACCTTTTCAAAAACCAATATTTAATTATCTAGAAATCCAAAACCTTTCTTTTCTTATAAGAAAATTCCAATCAGTTTCCTAGACTAACTGAATGACCAACTTATTCCAAGTATAGGTTCATTAAGTCTATGCTGAACCAACTTGATTTTTCATATTTTACTAAAACCTCAATCAGAAACCAATCATGGCCCCAACCCAAGCAACTTAATCAAATCAACAATCAAATCATTACATCAGAAAAATAACCCTCAGCTTCACCACCACCAGCATGAGGAATCTCTCAGTTGCACACACATACAATACAAACAAGGAAAACACAAATATGATACAAATACAGCAAGTAGGGGCAAATAGCAGATAAGCATAGTTAAACAAATAGGCAAACCAGAACAATGCACACTCAAGCAAAACATACAAAAACATATGATGTATGCCTATCCTATGGCTGATGATATCATCTATCAGTTATATAGCCAACTCGACATGTCCTGGTAGCTAACCATGGACAATCCCTTTGTACGCACATCCCCAAACTCAACAATATCCATGGGAGGGACAAAATCCCAAGCTCAAATTTATACATGGAGAAGCTACCCCAAGCTCAAATTCATGGGGGAACCCAAGGAGTTAAAGTGCCCAGGAACATCTTATGTACAAAGGGTCAATAATTTGTCTCAATTTTGCAAGTCACATATACTTTTAATTCATTATTTATCAATGTCATTATCATCATCAATTCATATCAGTTCATATCTCATTAAATCTCAAATTCACCATTATTACCATCATCATTCCTCATTATCACACCTCCCACTCTGTTTATCAATAATTTAAACTCAAAACATAATTCATTCTTTTCTAAATAAATCAAACTCAAAATATATGATCCTTAAAACCAAATCTTTCTAAATAATCACTTCAAACAAAGCCTCTAGTTTTTATAAAAATTTCGCCAGCATCTCCTCTAAAACTCGGACTCTGCTGCCATTCTCGGGTCCCATCCAAACATTCCTCAAACTCTTCTCAATTATTTTCAAATAGCAAATCATTTTTAATAATCAAACCGTTTTCAAATGTCAAATCCTTTTTAATTTGTTTTAAACTAAATTTCGATATCAAATCAGGTTCAATATCAAATAAATTTCAATATTAAATAACTTCCAAACCAAACCAGTTCAAATATTAAATAATTTCTAAAATTAAATCATTTCCAGAATTAAACTAAATTTCAATATTAAATCTTTTCAAAATTTAACTCATTTTCAATAACAAAACATTTCCAAATATTAAAAAAACCAATTCGGCAACCACCAATTTAACAAAAATCAATAACTCAAAATATTCAACCTTCTCAAACAGTCAATAATTTCACCAGACAATAATTTAAAATTATTCAGAGCAACTCAATTCAATCTATAAGACTTACAAAATCACAAAAATATACTTTTCACATTAATATCGACTTGTAACAACTCTTGAAAGTAGAATAGATTTAAGAAAAGCGCCCTTACCTCGAATAGTCAAACCCATAACCAAACGCGTCAAAGAAACCCTTTTCTCTCAACCCGCAATTAGCAGTAGCTGCATCCACAACCCCCGTTTACTTCCGCAATAATAGAAACAACTGTTATCGTAACATGCAACTTCGATAACTTAATCCTAAATTATCAACGTCGCAAAATCCTTAATAACATATAACAGAATACTAATGGTGAGGGTTCTGAGATAAAGATACTTACTGTAATAAAAGAATGAAGCAGCAATGACCTCTGAACCGTTCCGCCAGTGGCTCCGACAACTATCTCAAGCGACAGCGGCGACCAGAAGCTCTAGTGACGGCAACTGTAACAACCATGCAGTGATGATAATATTTCCAGAATTTAAAAAAAAACTCGAAGTAGGAACCTTACTGGCAGCAGATCTCAGCGATGCCAGTGCCATTTTCCAAATACAAAGGCTCAACGACGCATCTCCAACAGCGGCGACAGAGTGCGCGACGGTGACTGGGCAAGGCGGCGGTGGCAGAACCAGCTTCCCCCTTCACGCGCGCGCAACTCTTCCATCAGTCTCTCTCTTTCTCTCTCTTCATGAACTCTCTCTCTTCAGCTTCACCCATGGACGATGGCACGGACAACAGCAGCAGCGGTGACGGGATTTAGCCACGACGAGGAATGGCGGGACAACTTGCAATGACAACAACGGCCTCCTCGCAGCTCCAAGGTGGTGACGACGCTAGTGAGGCGCAGTGGCGTAACGCACGAACGGCAATGAAGGTGGCTGGCGCGACGCCTCCCTCTTTCACCCGCGAACTCTCTCTCCCCTCTGCTCGATCTCTCAATAGTGACACGATGGCGCGGTGGTAGTGATGCCCGTCAGCGCCGTCCTCCCTTTTCTCCTCTCCTTCTTTCTTTTCTTCTTCCTTATCTCACTCTATGTTTCTTTCTTTCTATCGTGTGTGTGTGTATTTGGGGGAAGCGGGTAGGGTGAGTGGCTGTGAGTGTGAGTGTGGGTAGGGATTAGTGTAAAATTAGGGTTTTGTTTAGTTAGGGTTAGAGTTGAATTTGGAGATTCTAGTAATTTTTATTAAATTAGGATATAAAGTATTTAACTTAAAATATAATTTAATCCTTTAAAATTACTTTTAAAATATTATTTAATTATCAATTTACTAATTAACTTTTAATCAAGTATTCTAATTTAGAATTAGAAATAATATAATTAATTTTCTTTGTGTATAACAATTAAAGTATTAAATTCTAAAATCTCCATTATTTAAACTAAATCATATAAAATTCTTATTCTTTTACAATTACTAAGTTTTATAATTAAATACAAAAATTATTCAATAATTATAAAATTAGCTAAAATTTCTATTTTAATTATCAAAACTTAATTTAATTACTTTTAATAAAATAAATTTTGAAGATAAAGTCTTTAATAAATAAATAAATTTGAAATCAGCTCATAACAAGATTTTTTTAAAGTTTTGGATCTTACATGGCTAGTAGTCGTCTTTGTCCTTGCTTTGTATAGAGTTTTTTTAGAGGGTTAGTATCTTCTGTATATGGTTATATAAGCTAGATAGGTTCCAGAGTAAGGTAACTCTTATGTGAACAAGAGTATATATATAGTAAATAAATAAGCAGACGATGTACTCTTCAAGCTGTTTGGAGTATTATACTGGGCCTTCGTGCAATTATATGACCTTTACATGCTTTTTGTTTATGATTATATGCTACAAGTTTTGAATTGCTTAAGCTTATACCTTATATATTGACTAACTCGCGATCTCGATCAGCGATACATGCTCATACATATATATTTAATAATATAAAGTCTAGAGTCCCTAAGGTAAGCTATGAAGTAACGCCTGGCGACTAGCATTGGTCATGACGTGTTAGAAGTCGGGTCGTTACACCGCTGAAGACTACAGATTCAGTGGTGCGGCTTTTTTTAGTTTGGCGAATTTAAAATCTCAACTCAACTCACTTTTTTGGCAGTTTTATCAGTTGACATGTTTTGACACCCCTACTTGCATTGCACTACTAGAATCTTTTATCCTTTTATAAGTAACATAAATGGAGCAATCATGTGGATGATCAACGACACAAGATGCATGGTGGATGCATGTGTCTTCTCCACTTTCTCACAGTATGTGAGAAACATATTCCTAAGAACCGTCTACGATAGCAGGGGCAAGAGAACGTGTGGCTAGCTAAAATCTTGCATCATGCGAGAAACAAATGACAACTTTTAGCACCCTAAAAGAAGCACATTCCCCATATTCACTCCCTTGTCGAATATAACTAAAATCAACCTAAATTAGATCCAATTGAAAATTAATTTGTGATAATATGTTGCCTAAATTCTACTAAGAGATTATAAAGAAATTAATGGGAGCAAAGTTCAAACAAACCTCCCTCCTTTCTTTTTTTCTGTTACATGGTCTGTTCCTGTTTAGAAATAAACAATTATATTATGTGTAGGCTAAAAATCAAACACCAATCAACTGTTGTGATAGAAACACATATTTATCATTTCATAATTTTTTTATTATGCTTCTTTAAACATATTTGATTAGTATATATATACATATATATATATATATAATAACTTATTTCTAGTGTGTATGTAATTTTTTTATAATTAAATTGCTTGGTTTTGATGTTTATTCTCTAAGAAATACATAATAAATATAACTATTTTTATTAAAAGAGGTTAATATTCAAATTCATCTTTGAAAATAACTCATTCTCTAAATTGTTTTTTTGGAAAATTTAGTAGTCATATTAGTTCTCAAAAAATACAATTGTAAATCAAAGTGGTCCTTTCATAAGTTAAATAATGACATGTCATGTTAAATATCACGTGACATATGATAACATAGTAGGTTAATGATATGTGTCAACCAATCATTTTGTGATATGTGACATTAACCTTCCACGTTATCATGTCATGTGGCTTTTAACGTAACATGTCCACATCTAATGGTCAGAATGATAAATTTGACTTATGGTTGTATCTTTTAGGGACTAATATAACAAAGCAAATCTTTCGAGAACTAATTTGGAATAATTTTGAATATTAACTAATGTTTTAAAAACCAAACTGAATCGGCCGATCATATCAGAACTCGTGAAAAATACAATTCAATGAAAACCGCTAATATTAAAAATTGTTTCTGAACCAAAAAACCGACTGACAATTGATCAAGAACCGGCTGGTTTTTTATAAATCTCAAAAATTGCATCGTTGCAAAATAGATCAAGATCTAGATATGAAAAATATCTACTCCAGCACTGCATTCACCCTCTCTCGTGCACCTCCAGCAGTACTCGCCTCTTGTGTGTGCCTCCAGCCATGCTCGTCGTGGTCTTGTCATTATTTGTTCTTACCGTGTCATGTTGCTCATCGTGCTTTTCTCTAGTTTTCGCGATGAGCACAAAGGAAGAAGAGGCGGATACGAACAACAAGAGAAAAGGAGGAGGGTGTGAGAAGGAGAGGCAAAGAGAGAAGGTTGATGATGCAATGCCATAGAAGAAGAGAAGTTGTTGCCTATTGAGAACTGGAGACTGGTAGGTTGCTCACGTTAATGTTGTTGTAGTGTTATCTATTATGTCATTAAGGAGTATTGTAACGACCCAATTTTTAGTACATCGTGATCATACTAGAAACTGAGTGCTACCAACTTATCTTCCTAATTATTATCTATCATTTATTATATGAGTCTGATCCGTTGTTAAAAGCGTAGTTATTTTGCGAGGTACTTTTTTTTGTTTGAAAACATTTTGACCAATGTTCGGAATTAATAAACAGAATCATTCATTACCAGTTCAAAAATAATAACAAATAAAGCAGTTATAATCAACCACACTTATAAACATTTCAAGCAGTTAACAACGTTCAGTTATCCAGCCTTTATTAGAGTATAGATCTTTAGTTAGAACACCCCTAGATATAGGTAGATAATAATTATATACATATATATACATACAACATTCCAGGCCCTGACCTGTTCAAGATCCCTAAGCTGGCACCCAAGCTAGGCTAGACTCTATATTCACCTAGTCCTTCTAAACTACTAAAGCGAGGGAAAGTATGTTCTAGGTCTTCAAAACCCGAACCGATCGAATGTCATCAAAAGGTGGAACATCTTCTACCACTCCTCTGCATGATCACACATCGTCTTAGAGTATACTACTGGTACTTTATTGAGTGGCCGCATAACAGCAACATCATACGGAGGACTTAGGTTAAAGTTCGTAGATAAACGGGATGTAGATGTCGGCTGGTCTCAAGGTATATACATATAAACAGATAACAGAGTTCACTCTAGACTCAGAAGACCACCTAGAGCGAAATCCTCTTTGCAGAACGATTGTCAGTGGAGTACGAAAGGGTACTCTTGCTTCCATCTGAAGGGGGAAGGGAGAGAGAAGTGGTAAGAACTAGGGAGTTCTTAGTAGGGCCAGGGTTATTAGTTACGTTCATTAATTTTGTGTTGTTTAGTAGACAAATAACAGAATGTAGAGAAACAGTAAACAAAAAAAAACATAAATAGAGAAAACAGAACACAACAAGAAAATAAAACACAAACACAGAGAATATAATACAAACAAAGAAAGCATACATTCATACAACAATCATAACAGAGAAAATACACAACCGAGTATGATGCATGTCTAGCCCTAGTGCAGATAATGGGCTCATTTGTCAGTTTCTATCTGCTCCCGACGTAACCCGAAGCAACTGAAACGGGTATGGTTATTCCAGTAAGCATAAGTACGGTTCTCACTAACCGATGTAATACCCGGTCTAACCGAAATTAATTAAATAATGAGTAAGTAGGAGCGAATATGGTTGGAAGATTTGGCAATTGGAATTTGATGATTTCAATATGATATTTGGATTCAGTGAATTTTTCCGAGTCGGAAGACATAGTTTTCTGCGTAAAAGTGCGCAGTGGAATTTTGACCGGCAGTACCAGCTGAGACCTGTTTGGTATTGCAGCTGAGAAAGTTGATTATGAGTAAATAAGATTAAGAAATGAGGAATTATAATTAGGGGAGGTAGAAATATTTGAAGTGCGATTTAGAGCGCTAATGTTAAAGGTTTTGGTCCAAAATTGGGCCAACGGACAAAAATAAGTGAACTGAGCCTAAGTGGGCCCAAGACCCAACATATATAAACATTAGTTATGAGCATTTCAGCTCATTTTTCCCTAAAGAAGGGGTGTTGGGCGCTGAAATTGGGAGAGAGAAGAGAAGAGAGAAAACCTAACTCTCTTTAATCTTCAAATCACCATAACTTGAGCTACGGAGCTCCGATTGACGAGCTGTTTGTGGCCACGCGTTGCTCTTCTCATCCTCTACAATTCTACCTAAGTTTTGTGGTGAGTATTCCATTCATCTCTGCCCAGTTTTCGAAATTCCCCACTGTTACACGTTTTTGGAAAGTTAGTGTTGAAATCTTGTGATTTTGGGTGTTTAGGGATACTCCAACATGGATTCTAAGTGGGTTCTATCCCTACTTCATATGGGCTGAGGTAAGAAGTGCTCAAACCCTTGTGATTTATCATCTTTATGAGCCCTAGGTTGATGTATGTATGTAATATTGGTTATGTTAGTGCATTTGATGGTTTTGGTGCACGATTGGGAGATTGGTGTTGCTTGAGGAGCTTTGGTGAGGCTTGGAGCTAAGGTTGGTGGAGACTCCCAAAGAAGAGGCTCAATTGATTTGGCTACAAGAGGTACGGTTTAAGTTTCATTTAAGTACCGTGTGGTGTGATGAGAATTCCTAGGCTAGATGCCCATAGGATTAAGTTTGGATTGTGCAAATGGTTGATGCTAATATGCATAGTTGGTATGTAATGTGAATTAATGATTGGGTTGAGAATTGTGTGGCCTTGTATGCTTGGTGTATGGAAAATTTGATGTTTTGGGTAGTGAGTATTGATTTGTGATTTATGCATTTAAATTGTGAAATTGGGCCGGAGGCCGTATATTTTGGGCCGGAGGCCGGAAAGAGGTAAGAAAGGTAAGTTGATGTGTGCATTGTATGATGACACAAGTGATTGGATGAATTTCATATAATGAATATATGAATGATTGGGTTGGTTATTGAATAATGAGGTTTGAGGAGTTGAAGTGTGGAAATTGGTAAATTTTGGGTGAAATAGTATAGATGAGGTATGTTTGATTTTGGTTGAGATATATTATGTGGTCATATATGTGAGTATGATTATTGATGCCTTGATGGTATGATAATGCATGAGAGATATGTATGTTGTGATATATGCTTGAGAAATGATTAAGGTTGATTTGGGGGTGAAACCATGTGATGGTGAGTATGATATTGGTTATGTATAATGATGGTTGATTGGAAATAGTATTGTTGAGAATTGGCATGAGGAAGAGTATATGATGTGTCAATATGTTTGAGTTTGAGCCACTTGGGTGAAGTGGGTTAAAATGATGGGATAGTGATTTTGTATATTGTGGTAAAGTGTCAATGTGTGAGTTGAGGAGGCTTGATGTTGAAATTGATGTATTTTGATTGATTTCAAAGAAAAGGGATGAAAATGGCATGTTTTGGTTGATTTTGAAAAGAGTTTAAAATGGCTTGTTTTGAAAATGGCACTTTGTGGTTTTATATGAAAACATGGTTTGTGGGCATACTTTGACGGGACATAACTTGGACTACGGATCTTTGTTTTGTGCCAAATCTGTTTAGAAATGAAATTGGATCCGGGATGTCCATGCCGTTCGAAGAACGGGTGAAAAACGATTTAAAATGAGGAAGTTATGTCCGTCGGAAGATTGGGGGTTGAAGCTGTGAATTCTGCAGTTTTTAACTTAGAAAATTTTTAGCAGAATAACCCCTTGCGCGTGGGCGCACTTGGCGCGTACGCGCCGACCTTCCAGAAAACGCCATCCACGCGTGCGCATGATGTGCGCGGGCGCGCCGATAGTGCTGCACCCAATGCCCAGCCATTTTCCAGAGAGTTGTGCCAGAACTGTGCCAGCTTTGTGCCTGGGGCACGAGAGTATCCACGCGTACGCGTGGTTGACGCGTGCGCGTCGATTTGGCAAATTTTTAATCCACGCGTTAGCGTGCATGACGCTTGCGCGTCGATGAGTTTTTAAGGACATCCACGCGTGCGCGTGGAGTACGCGTACGCGTGGCATTGTTTTCATGCCAAAGTTGATATTTGAGTTTTAAAAGCCAAATCTCATACTTCTAAGCCTCCGATCTCACCACTTATATCTTAAATCATTATGATATGCCTAGCTATTAGAAAAGGGCTAGTGAATGAGGTAACTTGCGAGTGAAGCAAGGGGAAAATGAATAATCAATGAGGATCATTGATGATTATGTGAGATGTGGAGGATGGTGGTGGAAGTGCTTGTTATGCCATTGGCCGAAGGGCCGTAATTGTTTATGAATTGGCTGGTTCTGGATTGAACCGTGAGCCGGAATAGCTGTGTATGCTATGAATATTGGCTGGTTATGGATTTAACCGTGAGCCGGATGGCTGATATGGATGTTGATCCATGGATGAGAATTCATGCATGTTTATGCTGAATTATTGATAATTGTGATTTGCACTTCCACTATCTGAGATACGAGTTTCCCTGGGTAGTAGCAGTGGCTAGTCCACTTGCTCCGGGTATGAGACGAAAAATGATGTTTATGATAAATGAGTTAATTATGGAGTTTTGAATGAATGTAACTCTGATACCTGGGTAGTAGTAAGGGTTGGGGTTCGTCCCACTTGCTCCAGGTTAATGTTTGAGATTTGATAACAATGAGGATTGATAATATGAATTGAGATTGAATGAATATATGTTTAAGATACCTGGGTAGTAGCAAGGATTGTGGTTCGTCCCGCTTGCTCCGGGTTAATGCTTAAGATACCTGGGTAGTAGCAAGGGTTGTGGTTCGTCCCGCTTGCTCCGGGTTAATGCTTAAGATACCTGGGTAGTAGCAAGGATTGTGGTTCGTCCCGCTTGCTCCGGGTTAATGCTTAAGATATCTGGGCAGTAGCAAGGGTTGTGGTTCGTCCCACTTGCTCCAGGTCAGAGATTGTGACGCCTGGGTAGTAGCGGTAGTAGTGGTGAATCCACTCGCTCCAGGTTGAGCTGTTAAACACCCGCCTGGGTAGTAGCCGCAGTAGTGGTTGTTCCACTGGCTCTGGGCTGAGCGGGTAGTAGCAAGGGGGTTGTAGCTCAAACCTACTTGCTCCGCAAGGGGTGTTTCTGTCCAATGGTTAGCTACCAGGACATGTCGGGTTGGCTATATAACCGACAGATGATATCATCAGCCATAGGGCAGGCATACATCATTTGCATATGTTTGAATTGTTTGGGTTTGCCTATTTGTTTTGGATTTCTACATTATATATGCTATGTTACCTGATTATGTGCTACTTGTTCTACTTGTACCTTATTTGTGTATTACTTGTCTGTATTGCTTGTGTTTGTACAACTGAGAGATCCATCATGTTGGTGTCGGTGTATGTTGAGGGCTGTTCTTGATGAGATGAATTGATAATGCGATTGCATGATGATGATGATTTTTGAATGAGATCATTTGAGCCCCCTGGGTAGACGCAGTGATGTGATTTCACTAGCTCCAGGCGAGGGTATGATGTATTGATATAGAGTTGCTGAGGCAGAACAACTGGTGATGGTTTTGCTTATGATTCTGAGTTTGATTCGTGGAAGAATCAACGAGTCGGGAAACATGTGTAACATGAACTAGATTTAGTATCCCCTTATGACAGATGCCTATTTATGGATTAGTGAGAATCTAGGCTGGATACTTGGTGAAAAGGAGTTTAGGATGCTTAGTGAGTTTTTATTGCAGTACATTGTATTTATTTGGCACTTTTACCGTACTGGGAACCCATGGGCCCGGGGTTCTCATTCCGTATATATCTCTTGTTTTTCAGATACAGGTTCAGGTGCTCAGAAGTGAGCTGCGGTTCGTCTGAGAGACGGCGAAGATATTTATTTTCTCTACTTTGTGTTTTCCTTAGAATCTCTCCACCTTTGTTTTGAAAAGATTATATTATGTGTTGAACTTTTTTGGAACTTGCCTATAGAGGCTCTTATGTTTCCTTTGGGAGAGATTAGGATGTACTGTTGTCAGTTACTTTCATACTGTACCCTAGCCGGCCTAAACTTCGCGGGTCGCGACTAGTGGCTATTTACTTATGTTATATATATCTATCTGTTATCTATCTCTTAATCTCCTTTATGCCTTGTCCATATATCGCTTTCGGCTTCACGTTTTATCTTTTCGTTGTCGAAACGTGAGTGATACGTCTTCGTGATTTTATTTCTACTCTTTTCAGGCTTCTCGATTAATACTCCTTTCGAAATTACCTATGTTTATATATTAAAAAAAATCCACCTGAGAGTCGTACCACCGTAATATCATTGACTTATGGCTCGAGCATAAGGATTTGAATATTAGGGTGTTACATTATGGTATCAGAGCAGTTCGTCCTCGTGAGCCTGAGGGATGGAACTGCTTATGCTTCAATGCATACTCTGAGTCTGTGCCTGTGCTAGTTAGGGTATCTAACTGATACATCTAGCATGAAGTCCATGAGTGTACCTTTGGTACTTTGAAGCACTATACTTCCGATATTGAGACTGATCAACTTGATATCGATTGTTTGGTGTGTATAGGAACCAGATGGCGCCTCGTGGACCCGGTCGGGGACGTGCGAAAGATCGTACTAGTACACAGGAACCGGAAATCAACTCGAATAACCCGATAAACCTTATGGCGGCGTTGGAGAATATGGCTGCTGCTATGCAGGCCACTGCGGAGGCCCTTGGGCAACAGATAAACAATAATGGCAATGGCGGAAGGGAAGCTCAGGGCCCGATGACACTGGCAACTTTCTTAAAGGTTAACCCACCTAAGTTCAAGGGAACCACCAATCCGACTGAAGCTGATACTTGGTTTCAGGCCATGGAACGAGCACTGCAAGCGCAGTTGGTGCCTGAAGAGCAGCGTGTTGAATTTGCTACCTATCTGCTCATGGGGGAAGCATCGCATTGGTGGCAAGGGGCTCGACGTCTCCTGCAACAGGGGAATGATCCTATCACTTGGGATGCCTTCCAGGTGGAATTCTATAAGAAGTACTTTCCAAATTCCGCCAGGACAGCCAAGGAATTGGAGTTACTACAGTTGAAGCAAGGTGCTATGTCCGTATCTGAGTATACAGACAAATTTGAGGAGCTATTCAGGTTTTCCCGCATGTGTCATGGAGCTCCGGAAGACTTCGAGGAATGGAAATGCATTAAGTATGAAGGAGGGCTTCGGAGCGACATCTTAAGTTCAGTGGGACCAATGGAGATCCGAACTTTTTCAGAGTTAGTGAATAAGAGCAGAATTACTGAAGAGTGTGTGAAAAGGAGGGTTGCAGAGGAAGGAAGTCATAGAGAGCACAACCAAGAATTCGCACCAAGGGGTCGAGAGTTTAAGGAGAGAGGATACATACAACACTTTCCCCAAGGACGGAATAACTTTGCGACGAGTGAGGAGTCCCAAAGGAATGGTAAGGGAAAACGGGCGGCGGCTGCTTCTAATGTTTTGAGCTGTCAGAGGTGTGGAAGTCATCACCCAAATAGGCCATGCCGATTGGGGTTAGGCGTATGTTACAAGTGCGGGTTTCCAGGGCATGTATCAAGAAATTGTCAACAAGGAGAGAGTCAGGATGCGGGCCGATTGCGGCAGTAAGATTGAGGTAATTTCAATAATCGAGCTTAAATGGTAGTGTGTGATTTTATAATACCGCCTGTACAGTAAAAACTCGGAATGCCGAGCTTAATATTAGACTGAGAAGCAAACCAGATGGTCCGAGTAAGGAATTGCCTTAATACAAATGGATAAATGTCTCTGATGTAAATGATTTTCTGTTAAGAATGATGTGTTGTGTTTGTTATATAGTTGGTTAATTTCTGGATTTTTGGTGAAACGGATTGAACCCGTGACTTTTAGTTCCTTTGATTTAAATAGATAAGGAATGGTCCTAAATGATGGATTTAGAAACGTTGATTTGAAATGCCAGTCATGCTAAGTTGTGGTTGGATACTTGAGGAAATAAGTGGTGGAGCTAATACTTGACGAGAAATCAAAGCGGCATAGTAGAAGCTTGCTAAAGCGTTAGCATACTAGGGTAATAATAAGGAAAAGTGGGGTATGATTAGAAATGCCTTATGCTTTGAGTACTTAAAAGTTTAGTGAGCTTATACAGATAATGATTCTAGATAATTGGAATTTATTTGCGGCTGTGAGCCTTGATGGTTCTGAAACGGATGAGAAAATTATCATTGATGCGTAATCGGATTTAGATGATGATTGAGTGCAAGTTGTCATGTTCGAGAGATGAGTGCTATGATGTTTGGTCATGGTGACCTTGGATTTAGATCAAGATTTGTAATGATCGGTTTTAGAGGAATCGTTTGGAAACCTTTAAATTGCAATACTGATGCGGTACTGAGATTGGTTTGAGGGAACCCGTGACGGGTGGTAAACTCCAATTTTTGGGGAGGTGCTGTTGAATTTCTTTTTCCCAAGAATTTGAAGGAGTGTTGGTTATATTTTTGAAAATGATTTTTGATCTGGGTGACTTCAACAAAAGAGATGTGTCTCGAAAGCTTTTATAGATTATTAAAGGAAAGCGGATTCTTAAGAGTTTGTCAGCTTGTTAGTCCAAACTCATTGAATTCTAAAAACGAATAAAGCTTTGATTGATTATAGTAATGTGGGATGATGGCTATGATTAACGATGATGGCAATATTATTGATGACAAGATTTGAGATTTAATAGGGTGTGGGTTGATGAGACGATAAGAGTAAGGAACGAGGCTGTTGGTCGGTGTTGAACGAATGACCGAGACCCTCGAAGATAGAGAAATCAGAGCGCGGCAACGGAAGCGCGCAGAGTAAATGGACCTTGGAACTGTTATGCGTATGATATAAAGGCAGACTATGCTCGCGTACTCGTAGTGATGGATGGAATTTTCGAGGGCGAAAATTTCTGTTAGGGGGGTAGAATGTAATACCCGGTCTAACCGAAATTAATTAAATAATGAGTAAGTAGGAGCGAATATGGTTGGAAGATTTGGCAATTGGAATTTGATGATTTCAATATGATATTTGGATTCAGTGAATTTTTTCGAGTCGGAAGACATAGTTTTCTGCGTAAAAGTGCGCAGTAGAATTTTGACCGGCAGTACCAGCTGAGACCTGTTTGGTACTGCAGCTGAGAAAGTTGATTATGAGTAAATAAGATTAAGAAATGAGGAATTATAATTAGGGGAGGTAGAAATATTTGAAGTGCGATTTAGAGCGCTAATGTTAAAGGTTTTGGTCCAAAATTGGGCCAACGGACAAAAATAAGTGAACTGGGCCTAAGTAGGCCCAAGACCCAACATATATAAACATTAGTTATGAGCATTTCAGCTCATTTTGCCCTAAAGAAGGGGTGTTGGGCGCTGAAATTAGGAGAGAGAAGAGAAGAGAGAAAACCTAACTCTCTTTAATCTTCAAATCACCATAACTTGAGCTACGGAGCTCCGATTGACGAGCCGTTTGCGGCCACGCGTCACTCTTCTCATCCTCTACAATTCTACCTAAGTTTTGTGGTGAGTACTCCATTCATCTCTGCCCAGTTTTTGAAATTCCCCACTGTTACACGTTTTTGGGAAGTTAGTGTTGAAATCTTGTGATTTTGGGTGTTTAGGGATACTCCAACATGGATTCTAAGTGGGTTCTATCCCTACTTCATATGGGCTGAGGTAAGAAGTGCTCAAACCCTTGTGATTTATCATCTTTATGAGCCCTAGATTGATGTATGTATGTAATATTGGTTATGTTAGTGCATTTGATGGTTTTGGTGCACGATTGGGAGATTGGTGTTGCTTGAGGAGCTTTGGTGAGGCTTGGAGCTAAGGTTGGTGGAGACTCCCAAAGAAGAGGCTCAATTGATTTGGCTACAAGAGGTACGGTTTAAGTTTCATTTAAGTACCGTGTGGTGTGATGAGAATTCCTAGGCTAGATGCCCATAGGATTAAGTTTGGATTGTGCAAATGGTTGATGCTAATATGCATAGTTGGTATGTAATGTGAATTAATGATTGGGTTGAGAATTGTGTGGCCTTGTATGCTTGGTGTATGGAAAATTTGATGTTTTGGGTAGTGAGTATTGATTTGTGATTTATGCATTTAAATTGTGAAATTGGGCCGGAGGCCGTATATTTTGGGCCGGAGGCCGGAAAGAGGTAAGAAAGGTAAGTTGATGTGTGCATTGTATGATGACACAAGTGATTGGATGAATTTCATATAATGAATATATGAATGATTGGGTTGGTTATTGAATAATGAGGTTTGAGGAGTTGAAGTGTGGAAATTGGTAAATTTTGGGTGAAATAGTATAGATGAGGTATGTTTGATTTTGGTTGAGATATATTATGTGGTCATATATGTGAGTATGATTATTGATGCCTTGATGGTATGATAATGCATGAGAGATATGTATGTTGTGATATATGCTTGAGAAATGATTAAGGTTGATTTGGGGGTGAAACCATGTGATGGTGAGTATGATATTGGTTATGTATAATGATGGTTGATTGGAAATAGTATTGTTGAGAATTGGCATGAGGAAGAGTATATGATGTGTCAATATGTTTGAGTTTGAGCCACTTGGGTGAAGTGGGTTAAAATGATGGGATAGTGATTTTGTATATTGTGGTAAAGTGTCAATGTGTGAGTTGAGGAGGCTTGATGTTGAAATTGATGTATTTTGATTGATTTCAAAGAAAAGGGATGAAAATGGCATGTTTTGGTTGATTTTGAAAAGAGTTGAAAATGGCTTGTTTTGAAAATGGCACTTTGTGGTTTTATATGAAAACATGGTTTGTGGGCATACTTTGACGGGACATAACTTGGACTACGGATCTTTGTTTTGTGCCAAATCTGTTTAGAAATGAAATTGGATCCGGGATGTCCATGCCGTTCGAAGAACGGGTGAAAAACGATTTAAAATGAGGAAGTTATGTCCGTCGGAAGATTGGGGGTTGAAGCTGTGAATTCTGCAGTTTTTAACTTAGAAAATTTTTAGCAGAATAACCCCTTGCGCGTGGGCGCACTTGGCGCGTACGCGCCGACCTTCCAGAAAACGCCATCCACGCGTGCGCATGATGTGCGCGGGCGCGCCGATAGTGCTGCACCCAATGCCCAGCCATTTTCTAGAGAGTTGTGCCAGAACTGTGCCAGCTTTGTGCCTGGGGCACGAGAGTATCCACGCGTACGCGTGGTTGACGCGTGCGCGTCGATTTGGCAAATTTTTAATCCACGCGTTAGCGTGCATGACGCTTGCGCGTCGATGAGTTTTTAAGGACATCCACGCGTGCGCGTGGAGTACGCGTACGCGTGGCATTGTTTTCATGCCAAAGTTGATATTTGAGTTTTAAAAGCCAAATCTCATACTTCTAAGCCTCCGATCTCACCACTTATATCTTAAATCATTATGATATGCCTAGCTATTAGAAAAGGGCTAGTGAATGAGGTAACTTGCGAGTGAAGCAAGGGGAAAATGAATAATCAATGAGGATCATTGATGATTATGTGAGATGTGGAGGATGGTGGTGGAAGTGCTTGTTATGCCATTGGCCGAAGGGCCGTAATTGTTTATGAATTGGCTGGTTCTGGATTGAACCGTGAGCCGGAATAGCTGTGTATGCTATGAATATTGGCTGGTTATGGATTTAACCGTGAGCCGGATGGCTGATATGGATGTTGATCCATGGATGAGAATTCATGCATGTTTATGCTGAATTATTGATAATTGTGATTTGCACTTCCACTATCTGAGATACGAGTTTCCCTGGGTAGTAGCAGTGGCTAGTCCACTTGCTCCGGGTATGAGACGAAAAATGATGTTTATGATAAATGAGTTAATTATGGAGTTTTGAATGAATGTAACTCTGATACCTGGGTAATAGTAAGGGTTGGGGTTCGTCCCACTTGCTCCAGGTTAATGTTTGAGATTTGATAACAATGAGGATTGATAATATGAATTGAGATTGAATGAATATATGTTTAAGATACCTGGGTAGTAGCAAGGATTGTGGTTCGTCCCGCTTGCTCCGGGTTAATGCTTAAGATACCTGGGTAGTAGCAAGGGTTGTGGTTCGTCCCGCTTGCTCCGGGTTAATGCTTAAGATACCTGGGTAGTAGCAAGGATTGTGGTTCGTCCCGCTTGCTCCGGGTTAATGCTTAAGATATCTGGGCAGTAGCAAGGGTTGTGGTTCGTCCCACTTGCTCCAGGTCAGAGATTGTGACGCCTGGGTAGTAGCGGTAGTAGTGGTGAATCCACTCGCTCCAGGTTGAGCTGTTAAACACCCGCCTGGGTAGTAGCCGCAGTAGTGGTTGTTCCACTGGCTCTGGGCTGAGCGGGTAGTAGCAAGGGGGTTGTAGCTCAAACCTACTTGCTCCGCAAGGGGTGTTTCTGTCCAATGGTTAGCTACCAGGACATGTCGGGTTGGCTATATAACCGACAGATGATATCATCAGCCATAGGGCAGGCATACATCATTTGCATATGTTTGAATTGTTTGGGTTTGCCTATTTGTTTTGGATTTCTACATTATATATGCTATGTTACCTGATTATGTGCTACTTGTTCTACTTGTACCTTATTTGTGTATTACTTGTCTGTATTGCTTGTGTTTGTACAACTGAGAGATCCATCATGTTGGTGTCGGTGTATGTTGAGGGCTGTTCTTGATGAGATGAATTGATAATGCGATTGTATGATGATGATGATTTTTGAATGAGATCATTTGAGCCCCCTGGGTAGACGCAGTGATGTGATTTCACTAGCTCCAGGCGAGGGTATGATGTATTGATATAGAGTTGCTGAGGCAGAACAACTGGTGATGGTTTTGCTTATGATTCTGAGTTTGATTCGTGGAAGAATCAACGAGTCGGGAAACATGTGTAACATGAACTAAATTTAGTATCCCCTTATGACAGATGCCTATTTATGGATTAGTGAGAATCTAGGCTGGATACTTGGTGAAAAGGAGTTTAGGATGCTTAGTGAGTTTTTATTGCAGTACATTGTATTTATTTGGCACTTTTACCGTACTGGGAACCCATGGGCCCGGGGTTCTCATTCCGTATATATCTCTTGTTTTTCAGATATAGGTTCAGGTGCTCAGAAGTGAGCTGCGGTTCGTCCGAGAGACGGCGAAGATATTTATTTTCTTTACTTTGTGTTTTCCTTAGAATCTCTCCACCTTTGTTTTGAAAAGATTATATTATGTGTTGAACTCTTTTGGAACTTGCCTATAGAGGCTCTTATGTTTCCTTTGGGAGAGATTAGGATGTACTGTTGTCAGTTACTTTCATACTGTACCCTAGCCGGCCTAAACTTCGCGGGTCGCGACTAGTGGCTATTTACTTATGTTATATATATCTATCTGTTATCTATCTCTTAATCTCCTTTATGCCTTGTCCATATATCGCTTTCGGCTTCACGTTTTATCTTTTCGTTGTCGAAACGTGAGTGATACGTCTTCGTGATTTTATTTCTACTCTTTTCAGGCTTCTCGATTAATACTCCTTTCGAAATTACCTATGTTTATATATTAAAAAAAAATCCACCTGAGAGTCGTACCACCGTAATATCATTGACTTATGACTCGAGCATAAGGATTTGAATATTAGGGTGTTACAACCGACGTATGCCATCATATCTTCTGTAAGTAGACTCTGCTTTACAGGTGGCAGCAATCCAGCTGTGTATGAAATAAATCCTCTGCAAGTGATCCCAGGTTATCAGTTGCACGTACAGCCCTCAATAGCTGTGTGGCATTGGAAAACGTTCTGTGGTCGTACCACTATCTATCTGACTGCCTCAATGCAGCAGATGAACATACAAATATCTCTGGAGTTGCCTTAATGCAACTAATGACCTTTCAACAAGCCCTCTGCTTATTCTCTAATCTCTTTATCATATTACTCTTTTCTCTTTGTCTCTTTACTCTACTCTGGTTACTCTTTTCTCTGTGTCTCTTTAATCTGGTTTGATTTCTCTGTTTTATGTACGTATTTAAAACTTATGTAAATTTTGGTATGAATAGTTAGCCTGTCCCAAGTATAGGTTCATTAAGTCTATACTGAAACAATGTAACTTTTCATATAATACCTAACTCTAGGCGCACCTTAAGTGCTAACTATGTTGTTCCTAGTTTGTTCACTAATCACCATTTGTTTCTGTCATTAAAACTTTACCGACATTTTTTTTCGTTTTTTTATCTTTTCTTCAACTTTTTATCTTTCCTTTATCTTTGCCTCACAAATATGTTATTACCACTCCCTAAGTATTTTATGAAGATAACTATGAGATTCTGCGCTTAAAGTTGTCTTTCTAAAGATTTTTACAAAAAACTGCCTTTTCTGCATTATTTTATTATTTTGAATAAATATTATTTTTAATTAAATATTATTATTTATTATTTTATTATTAAATTTTTGAAAATTAACTTATCTTTTACCTTTAACTTTAAAATTCATTTTTTACCACTCGTAACTTTTAATATTTTTATTTTAACCACCCTAACTTTTGGAAATTACAAAATAACTCCCCAAATACCAAAATATTTACTTTCTTGTCCTTTTATGGATCAAAAAGGTGTTTTTCATTATTGCTCACCACATTCAAAGTGTTCTTCGTAAATTTTTCAGATTTTTTTCTTTATTTTCACCCGTTTTTCAATCTTTTCAATAACTGATTTTTACCATAATTCAAAATAAAATTGCAGCCACCAAAATCCCATATTTTCCACTTGATTTCAACACAAATTCAATCCCAATTTAAGGGTTAGGGTTCGAAATTCCAGCAACCACAAGAACATGCATTCGTAGCTTGAATATCATCAAATTTTTACCGAAACTTCAACAAGAATCACTCATATAAACAATCAATTTCAAGCATAACTAAACCATATCATAATCACACATATCAAACACAATTAATCAAGATTAATTTCACCAAACCCTACCTTGATTTGCTGCTCCAAATTTTGGTTATGCTTCAAGTGTTCATAGAGCACTTTTTTCTCCTAAAACACATCAAGAACAACTTTGAATCCATAAAACCTCAATTGACCGAACCTTAATTAACATGTTAGGAAGGGATTCCTTACCTTAAACATGCTGGAAATTGAGGTTTCTTAGCCCTCAAGTCAAGCTAAGCATGATTCCAAAGGAAGAACATCAAGAAAACACATGTTTATGCATGTGTTCTTCAAAACCGAATTCAAAGGAGAAGAGAACAGACATCTCACTTTATTTCCAGCCTTGATATGTTACATGGTTATGTAGAGAAAGAAGAGATGATCATTTTGGTCGCATTGAAATTTTGATTTGAGTTTTAGTTTAAAAGAAATCAAGTTTTGAAGATTTATGAACCAAGAACTTTCTCTCTTTTCTCTCTTGGAGATTTTTGGAGATTTTTTGCCATAATGAAGAAATGAGGCAGCCTTGGAGGTCTTGGGGGTGAGGGGAGAGCTGTGATTGGTTGGTTTGGGAGGTGGTTAAAATAATATTAAAATATCTCAAGTGTATAACTACTAAAACTAGATGTATCGAAACACACGTAAAAACATCTCTAAAATTTTTTCTGAGCTACTAGTATAAATGACACTAGTAACATATTTAATATGAGAATAGAACATGTATAATGAGGCATTAGCATTGCTAAAGTCATCAGGGAGTACTAGTGCTAATCTACACCAGTAAACTGTGAATCCGGTTAAACTGATCTCCAATTTTTAACTAAAACAGACCAGGTAATATTATAATATCATGCAAGCAGCTTCTAGTACTAATATAATGATAATATTATACTATTATCTTTATCCTCTCATGAATCGAGTCTGGTTCGTCAAACTGAAACTATTTACGAAAACTAGAATCAAAAGTGGTTCTGCCTTAAAGATGACATAATGATAATGAGGATTGAGATGTTTGATGATACAGTAGAGATGTTCTCTTCACTGATCTTTCAGAGAATTCTGTGTTTTCAGAAAATATCTCACATACTCAAAAACTGGATTGTTACAAGTATCTAGAGCTAGATTTAATAAGCGATTTTGGATATATGTGCTAAGTGTTTAGGTATTTGAACTAAGTATAAGTCCAACAAACAAGCTTTCTTTTATTTACCCAAATCAAAGTCTCTCACTAGCGACACCTTCTTTGCTCTCATGGCCTATTTTTAACAATTCATTTTCGCAACCAATTAGGATTAGGAACACAACCTTTCTTTTATGAGAGGGGAGCTAGGTGAGAGAATTTTTTTTTTAGTAAATATTTATTTTGATCTCTAAAGGATTTTTTATCAGAAATTTTAGTCTTTATATTTTTATTTTTTAAAAGTCATTGAGAATTATTCTTATTGGACACATTGGTCCCTAAGACGTTTTGAATAAATTTTTTCATATGTGTGTTGGACAAATAAGTCTCTAATAAATTTTATTATAACATAAAACAATTAAATCATAAAAAAGTGCATTCTAAAATAAATTAGTTTCCTTTCAAAATGACACAAGGATGAACCTGTCTGATAGAAATAATTCTTGAAGTTTTTTGAGAATTAAAATTTGTGAAAAATTAAAATGTTGGATTTAAAATTCCTTAAAAATCAATTTGAGCCTTTTTTTTATTAACTTTATTTGAATGTAGTGAACTAGTGATGGTAATTAGAGTGCTTATATGTGGCTTGTCATCATTTTGCTTTGTTATTTGGACTAAGTTTGGCTTACCCTGTAATATGACTTATTAAACAAAAAAAAAATAAACATTTGATTTTTTTAATATTTATGTTATTTTTTTATCATAAATTATCTTTATCTTTAAAATATTTATATAATATATTTAATTTAGAGTAAAATTAGGGAACCAAAAACATATCAGCCAAAATTCAACCAAATACTTTTGGATGAATTCAAAATTTCTACGAGTTAATATATATGGATGTTTCTTCTACTAAGTATCAGAATGTTTCTTTTTCATATTAAATGGATGTTCTTTTATATATTTTTCTAATTTTTTTGTATTGCAAATGTGAATGTCTCTATTTCTTTAAGAATTTTATATTTTTTTAAATTTTATAGATATTTAATTATTTTTGTTAAAATATAATTAGATGTTTCTTTTTTTAAGTATTAGGATGTTTTTTTTCATATTAAATGAATGTTTTTTTTATATTTCTGTAATTGTTCAAGGACTTCTTTTAACTAAGATCAAGTATGTAGTTTATCAAAACGGCACCTAATATCCCAAAACAATTGCGTACAAGGTAGAATCTCTTCATACAATGTGATGAAATCCCAGAAAAGAGTGTGTCCAAACACAAAAAGGACGCATTCAATGGAAGAGAACTAGATTATAACAGTCAAGAAACTCCCAGCAGAACATAAAGAACCAAAAGAAATATGAATACAACCTCCTACATCACTGTCAACATCCATACCCTTTAACTACTAATATAATAACTATCCCTAGACCCTAATAAAAACAAAACCTAGTACACACGGATTCCAACGCCTTTTCACTTGAAATTGCATTGCATTCTACTTATCACCAAATATGTAATGCTTCACATAAAACCTTGAACGCCACAGTCTCCCTTCAGCAATAACCATCAATAGTATTCATGCCACGTCCTATGATATATCTGAAAATCACGCTCTTTTACCATGATTATCCATTCCTTATGTTCCACAACATCTTCTTACGGTGGCGAATCCGACGAGCCAGATGTCGGTGATAGAAGAGGAGTGGATCGCG
Source organism: Arachis hypogaea (assembly GCF_003086295.3). Taxonomy (NCBI): domain Eukaryota; kingdom Viridiplantae; phylum Streptophyta; class Magnoliopsida; order Fabales; family Fabaceae; genus Arachis; species Arachis hypogaea. Next base: position 23,858,372 of record NC_092045.1, read on the forward strand.
GTGGAGAGGCGGAGAGAGCCTGACGGTGAGAGAGAGGGGTCTGTGTGTGTGATTGTTAGAGGTGGGTAGGTTACTATGAGAGAGAAGAGGAAGGTTTTTATAGGTTTTAATTAGGTTTACTTAATCAATTTAAAATTTTTTAAATTTTGAATTTAAAAAATTTAAAATTAATTAATTATTAATATAAATTAATGTAGTTTTGTTTAGTTTTTGGCTGATAAACTTTTGATTCCTTATACTTTTCCTTTAATTTAAATTACACATATATTAAAATTTAAAAGATATAAAATATACTTTTCTAAATACAATAACAACAACAAAGCCTTGTCCCATTAGGTGGATTCGACTATATAAATCAAACGATGACATTGATATCATGTCTACAAAAAGATCGTTTACATGTAGATCTCATTTGACTACCTCATGGATGGTCTTCTTAAGTCTTCCTCTTCCTTTCACCCATTGTCCATCTTCCATCTCATCCATCCTCCTGACTGGGTGTTCTGTCGGTCTTCTTCTCACATGTCCAAATCATCTCAGATGCAATTCTACCATCTTTTCCACAATAGGTGCTACTCCAACTATCTCTCTTATATCTTCGTTCCTTATTCTATCCAATCGCGTATGACCACTCATCTATCTCAACATCTTTATCTCTGTCACACTTAGCTTATGTTCGTGCTTTCCTTTAGCCGCCCAACATTCTGTACCATAAAATATACTTTTTTAAATAAAAAAATTTAAAATTAAAATTAGAATACAATTAAAATGATAAATATTTTTTGTGTATTTATTTTTTATCATTTTGTAACACATAATATATAATATTATAGATTTTATGCATATATAAAAAATATTAATCTTTGATATTTGATTTTTTTTAATTTTAATATTGTGTTGTACTTATATAAAATTATGAGATTTCGAGTGGTACTATATTTTTAATTTATATAATTTTAAAATTTATATTAAAAATATTTATATTTTTTATATTTATTTATAATTTTATATATTATTTTATTATTATTTAATTATTTCAGTTGAATTACTATCGAATCTATTACATTTTTAAATCGATAAATTAGTAGTTAGTACGGTTTAATGATTTATTCGATTTTCAAAACTTTGCTATTAAAAGACTCATCTATTATTTAGATTAAATGATGACAAAATCTCACACTAGAAAAAAAAAATCTAACATGTATTTTAAATAGAAAAGTTTTCATTAAAAATTTTTTTATATAAGAAGATGCAAAATTTAACTTTTAATTTATTTGTTGCATATTTATTAAGATAAAAATTAAAAAATAAATGCATTTTAATACCTATAAAACTGTTTCTTTAGATTAAAAGTTATTTGCTGGAACTTCTACCTGTGGATTTACGCTTAATTTTAATTACTATAGTTTTTGTATTTTGTAAGTGAAACTTCATACTTTTGAAAAAAGAAAAATAACTTAGTTCGATAATAATTAAGTGGTGTGTGAAAGCGAAACTGTGAATAGATCCCCAAAAAGTCCAAAAACTCCAACCAATGAAGTTAATTATCCTTAATCAGATCTAATTCATGAATCCCAATTCTCACATCAGAGATAAAAAATGGCATCCAGAGCCACTGGAACACTGATTTGTTCTTGCATGATATGGCTCTTCCTTCTCTGCGCAACCATCGCGTTCCTTCAGCTCAAGTTGGTGGATGACTCAGCACATCGAGCTTCCTCTAATAGAAAAATAACCACTCATCACTCCGCAACTGTGAGCATTCATTCTCTCTAAAAAAAAAAAGCTCTTTCTTCCTTGTATTATTTGATACACGTTCAATCGCATTTTTGGGACTCTTCAGGATGACCTAGATGGAGAAAATTTGGAGGGTGTGACGCATGAGGTGTATTTTGATGTTCAGATTGGTGGAAAATTAGCCGGTATGCTTTTCATTCATTACAAAGTTGGGATTTTTTTCTTATTTGGTTCCCGTAAGAGTATTTTGGCTTTAGCTCTATCTTGTTATCATGATATGGTTCTGGTTTTAACAATTGAATTGAGTGTGAAATTTCGCAAATTGGGTGGAGCAATTTTAGCATATTATCGCACACTAGACCATCCTGAGATTATGCATTCCATGTAGCTTTAAAAAAAAAATAAAAGAAAAAAAATGATAAGAATTATTTGATTCTGAAATGGAATTGAACATGATAGTACCATCTTGCATATTGATGCAGAGTATAGTTTTATGATTTTATTTGTGTTGTTAATTAAAGTCCTATAATTTAGTTTATGTTATTATGTTGTATTATGTATTGTAAAAGTCTTACATCGCCTAATTCACGAAGACTTCTCATTTTTTCTCTAATTTAAATAAGACTATGTATCATTTTATTCCACAAGTTGAATAAATATAGACTTATGACATATAAGTTTTATGCTTTTTTACTTTAAGCTCTTTTTAAGTGTCGGAAGTCTAGTTTAATATGTTAGCTTAGCCAACCAGGTGGGTTCTTGACGTCTCAGCATCAGTTTGGTATCAGAGCAAAATTAGTGCTGGCATGTGTCCTCATCAGTATGAGTTGTTTGTTGGGGAGTTTTAGGTATTATCATTCCTTTCTATTTATTTCTTTTGGTTTCTATCATCATTACATCATAGTCGATGCATCTCCATTATTATTTATGCATCATCATCGTCAAGGCATCAACATTACCGTTGCATCACCATTTGTATATAGTGTTCAATATTACTGTTGCATCGTTGCTGCATTTCAACATCAACATAGTAGTTAACATGGCTACAAAACGCGTAGAAATGTCCAAGAAATTTAAATGGAAGAACTACACCACTAAGTTAAGAAGTTGCAAGAACAGCTTGCAAATATGAAAATGTTGGAAATGATCATGACAAGATGAGTGACGACAATTCTTCTAGTAAAAAGGATAATGTCAATCTTTTTCGTTATTCTTCCTGTTCTGAAGATTTGTCTACATGTAAAGCACGACACAAGACCACAACTCATAAAGCTAAATACTTAGGAATAAAAAATTGGTGAACCAAATAACTTGGAACTTTCTATTGAGTTCCTGTCGCATCGTATCTCATATCTTTTGCTCCGTTGATGCTTAAGATTCTCCCACCACATTAATGCATGCTTCTTCAGCTTGAGCTTCACACTCCCTCTACACCTTCAGAAGAGGAAGAGTAATGAAAGGAAGAGTAATGAAAAGAACTTGTTCTTGCAACTTAACTTGACGGCGTAGTTCTTTTCTTTCAATTTCTTCGGCAGTTCTACGCGTTGGAGCCATCTCACGCTGTTCATGTTGAAATGCAGCAAAGATGTGATAGTAATGTTGAGCACTATCAACTATGGTGATGCAACTATATGATGATGCCTGGTGATGATGCACAGATGATAATGGAGTTACACCGATGATGATGATTATGTACGGAATATAACCACCACAGAAAAGGCACCGAAAGAAATAAATAAAAAAGAATGATATTACTCGAAACTCCACAATTAACAACCTAGAATGATCACAAAGCATACCAGAAGTAAGACCACCGTACTAAAGACCTGTACCTTCGAATCAAATAAATTTTGCTGTGATAACAAATTGACACCAAGACATCATCTTGGTGAGGTTAATAACTCCACTGTAAAGAAAATAGTTAAGAATCCCACCTTGAGTTGGCCAAGTCAAAGATATTGAACTAGGCCGTGAATTAGGCAATATGCAACTTTTACAATACATAATATATAATGACATAAACTAAACTATACTACTTCAATTAACAACACAATCATAAAAATATGCAGCATAGCGCCTAATTTACTTTGCCTTATCAGTAATGACTAATGCAAAGTTTTGCCACCTAAGTATGGCTAGTTTCCTATCTGAATGTCTTAAATGTGACAAGCTTGTTATGTGTTTCTTTAATTAAGATACTTTAGTGTATGTGTGTGTGAGTTTTGATGTTCAAGGGAAGTATTTTAGTCGGTAAAGAAAAAGAATAAATCAAAGGGCTTGAAGAGCGTAATAAAGTCATATTTATTCTTCAAACTCGTCTCTTTCCCTCCAAAACCTCTATTTGCAAGCACACCATTAGACAATAGAAAGGACTTGCTTAACCATGCTAAAAGACTGGAAAGCTTTGATCTGCAGATGTAAATAATGCATATTATGTTATTGTCTTTTGATACGACAGCACGTCACCTAAAACTCTTAAAATGGTTATCTTTTTCTTGCTTCAGGTCGCATAGTCATGGGCCTTTTTGGGAAGACAGTTCCGAAAACTGTAGGTATGGCATGCTATATCGTAATGAATTATCTGTTACTAATGTTCATTGGTACTAATACAGTTTCATGAGAAGCATTTTGGTTACTAATATGTAATATTCTTCTTGTGCAGAAAACTTCAGAGCGCTTTGCACTGGTACATCACCAACTGTTTCTTCTTTCATTCTTTAGCATTAAATTGGAGCCACCATTTATATTTATGATACTTTTACTCCCTTAACCCAGTGATCAATCATGGATCAATTTTGATATCTATAATTAAACACTCTAGGTACTAAAATTCTGTAGTCTCAATGAACCTGGAAAATTTCAGGAGAGAAGGGGGTTGGAAAAAGTGGGAAGCCTCTTCACTATAAAGGGAGCGTATTCCATCGGATTATACCAAGCTTTATGGTCCAAGGTGGTGATTTCACACGAGGTGATGGACGAGGTGGAGAATCGATCTATGGTGATAAGTTTGCTGATGAAAACTTCAAGGTGAAGCATGATGGGCCAGGTGAGCACATGTGCTTTTGTCGCTGATATAGAAATATGTTTACTGCATAAGAATGAAAAATGTTTAAAAATGTTTGACATAATCATATGTTGTCACATTAGCAAAATTAACTTTTTCTCATATTTATTACTTGAATAGTCATAAAAAAATAAAAGATTTAATTTGATGAAGTATAATTTGTTTTTCAATTATGCCATGTGTAAACAAAAAATTAGCCACCGATATAAGATACATGTGTAAACAAAAAATTAGCCACCGATATAAGATATATGTTGAAATACATAATATACATTGAAAATGAGTTAAACAATATAAATTTATACTCAAATACATGGTGGCTGATTTATTTTGTATACACATAACATTTTTTTTTAAATTTTAATACCATCAGTGTATAAAAATTAAACTCATATTATTTAACTTTGTTCGTCCTCCTTGCACTTGCATAATCGTCAGGGTACTTGTCAATGGCGAATTCCGGGCAAGATACCAATGGCTCGCAGTTTTTCATCACAACAGTAAGAACCGGCTGGTAATTTGCATTGCTTTTCAACACTCCAATTCTAATAGTAGTTTTGGAATAATAAAACCCGGACAAAACCGTTAAAGGAAAAGTTTACTTGTACAAGTTCCATTTCAATGCTAATTTGGAAATGAGCACGTTCCTATTAGTAATAAAGAGTCCTTGCACATTCACCTTCCTAAAATAGAAAAATTTACGAGACAAGTTAGGTCTAGGAAGAAAGCCTAAGAAGAAAAACCTAAACTCAAATTGGATGAATAGTACTTAGGCCTTATTATGGTACATAGAATTGATTGCCTTTTTCTGAAAAGTCACATGGTTCTATTTGTTTGTTGATAAGGTTGGATGGACGCCATGTTGTATTTGGCAAGGTACTTTCAGGAATAGACATTCTGTACAAGATTGAAGCTGAAGGAAGTGAAAGTGGCACCCCAAAAAGTAAGGTTGTCATAATAGACAGTGGAGAATTAACTTCATGACATCATTTATATAAAGTCGAGATTGAGATTAGTTTCTACCAACGGTAAAAATGTCAAGACTTGTCTGTTGTCTCTACCATGGTTTATTAATTCTCTGTATATATATACACTTTTCTATTTTCAAAAATCATCTGGTAGATGACCCAAGTTTGAAGATTAGTATTTTGTATTAGGATGATTTGAGTTTTTGTTATTGCTATTTTGCTTGTCTACACTAGACATTAATCTTTGTGAAAGGATAGAAATTATTTTGTGTAATCATATGTTATCTGCCAGAAGTTCCAAAACTTAAATTTAAAAACCAATTTGAAATGAGGAAGTATAAGGAGCCAATGAAATATTTGTACAATGTGTATAATGGAGGTTTACTGATGTTCGATTCAGTATTAGAGATATAACCATTAGTGTTATTTTTTTCCATCAGCTTAAGCTTTTGGGATGAGTAGTATCATGACATAGTATTAAAACCTAGATCCGAAAGATCAAGGGTTCAATCTTTGGTGAATCCTAAAATCTAATTTGTCATTCTCAAATTGAGAGAAGAATTTTTTTTTATGAATTCCTTTAATTAGGATAAATCACCAATTTCATTTACGAGATTGAAGTTCGACAATTTAGCCCTTGACAAATTAGTTTGAAAGTCGCAATTTTGCTTACGCTAACGGACAAGTATATAAGAGAAAATAAAAAATATTATATATACAAAAAAAATTAGTTATTATATATTTGTGTTAAATATATAAATTGTTTAATTAATTTTTAATATATATTTTGTACGGTGATAGATTTAGTGATTGATTTTTTGTGTATGAATAGCAATATTGATAAGAAAAATTGTCAAAAATGAAGTATAAGAGTATTATAAGCTTGTTTAATTTTCTTTATGGGCTATATTGTCAATGTCTCCATCTTCCAGGGATGAAATTGGGATTTACCCTAAAAGAAAAATATCTTCTTTCTCATGTGCATATGATAAAGCCCATAGGCCATATCTATCCAAATTTTACACACATGATTTTTGTATTCATGTGAATTGAACTCTATTAAGCATTCAGCAGTAACCAGTTATGGCTACCCTGAATATGTCTATGTCATATGGGGTATGCAAAGAAAGTGTATGTAATCCCCTCATATCTTGTTTCTTCAGAAACAGCAATATAGTACGACTTTATGGGGAATTAACAATTCATATGGAACAATCTAAATTTCTGAAACCTTTTTTTCCCAATCATAATATGTCAGTGCATACTGAAAATATGGCAATGCAGATTGAAAATTAACTTTGTTTTTATTGATTTTACATTCAACAAGTACAAGTACAACACTGACACTGTTAACTTGAACAAGATCATACTAACTTGATTATTCTTACAAGGGCCAGCAAAAGTGCCATCAATAGCAGAAGAAGAAGAAGAAGATCACAAACACATAAGACGGAGAGAGAAGAGTGTCAAGAGGACGATACAATGCTTCGCCTTCACCGTCCTTACTTGACATAAACGACAAAACAAACCCCAAAACTACTATCACAGTTGCTCAACTTCAGCAACAGAAAATAACACATACATGACACATTGACACCATACTAATCATCTCATCTTCTTAATTTTCTCTCCACGTAAACATGTTAGCCCTTAAACTCTGGATACAAGAATCGAACAAATGTGTATTATCACAAGACTTAACCTAGCTACTTGTATCATCTATCCTTGCATGCATGACATGAATTACTATAGAGATTAGAAAGATGAGAAGATTCGGAAGTAGCTGTTTTGTTATTCTATTTTTAACTTCGGTCCATATAATTTAAAATAAATTTAATTTTGATGCATTGTCTAAACCAGATTTATGCATGCATTGATTGCATTCTATTAACGAACGCAATGTGAGCAAAAATAACCACCTACCGTGTGAATGATTTAGGGTAATTATGTGACTGAATGAATGTATAAAACCTTTAATGCATCAAAATCAAACTCAATTGGACAACAACACTGAGACAGCGAACAGAGATCGATTAAGAAAGTTAGTGAGAGAAAGAAGCCAGTTTTGAGTTTAGATAATTATTGCATAGACATATTATTATTATTATTATGAGTATTATTAGTTGTCACCGCGGCGGAGGGAGTTACCGTTCTTGGAACGGTGCTGGCAGGCGTTGGTGAAGTTGGAATTAAGATCAGAGTACATAGAAACGACCTTAGAAATGTTACCGTTAAGCTCTTGAATGAGCGAAACGTTCTTCACCATCTTATCGGGAATCCGAGACTGGTGGTTCTCGTTCACCTGCTGGATCAGAGCTCTGTTCCGGTCCAGCACCGACTGAACCTGACGGAAGCTCCGGTTCATGTTGGCCCAAACCTCAGGGTCACCTTCCTCCCCTTCCTCCACCTCACAGTCCGATTCGCCGGTCGTGGTGCTCACGGTGGTTGTGGTGGTTGAGGGACGGTGGCGGTGGCTCTTGTGGCGGCGGTGGTTTGACGAGTCTTCCATGGTTGATTCTGCGGCGGAGGAGGATGAGCGAATGCTGGTCATGTGCATGCAAAATCAAGAATTGGAGAGAGAGGAGAACGTGGTTGTTAGGATCGGTTAGGCTGTGTTTGGCTGCACATTTTTTTTTTTAAATTTCGTTTGGGATCTGTTTTTATGGTGTGGAAGATGAGAGTTGTGGAAGGAAGCAATGATATTTATAAGGCGCGTCACGGACGCAAGTCTGCAGACACCAAAAGAAAGTGATGAGAAAGTGTGAATTTTTTATTACTTTATTCCAAAAGGAAGGCTTACGTGTCCTTTTTTTTTTCCCCTTTCATGATTCAAATTTTCACACACACACACACATATATATATATATATATATATATATATATATATATATATATATATATTTTTTTTTTTTTTTTCCCTAAATTCTTCGATGGTTTATTTGGATTTAGCTAGGTGGGCTGAGTGAAATCTCTAAAAATTAAATTAGGTTCATCGATTTATTAGTAAAAGTATTTATAAAGTTTAAGCTGGATTTACCAAAAATATAAATTAAAACTACAAAATATATAATATAAAAAATAGTTAAACATTTTAACTTAGTTTTTAAATTATTTTTTTAATTGTTAAATTAAAATTTTTAAATTTTTTTTTAATGATTTTAAAAAATAACATATATTTGAATTTTTATTTTTTTAAAATATTATGAGAATAATTAAGATGATAAATTAAGACTTACATTTGATATAAAAATATGTTAATAATAAGTTGAATTTTTCAATCTCAATTTTGACTCGTTTATGTTTAAACTCAATTACAAATCCGTGACCTATACTTATAAAAATGTTAACGAATTAAATATAAAATTTAAAAATTTAAAGTTATTAATTTAAATTTTTTATAACAAGCAAAAAAATTTATATTTTTCATATATTTAATATTTATTTATTAAAATAAAATATTTAAAAATATCTACTCATAATAATCTTAATAGATGTTTTTGTGTTTTGTTTGAATTTAATGTTATACACATTCAATCAAAGAGACTTTCATAAAAAAAAATTGTCTACTTATTTGACATATAATTTCGGTAGAGAATAATATTTCTGTAAATAATCAGTCGATATTTTGAAAAAAATATATATATACTTACAGATCTATATCATTTAATAATTAATATTTATAATAAAAAGTACTATTTCCAAAAGAAATAATGAGATATTAAATTAACTCTAGATCGCTTGAAATTATATAAAGTAAATATTGCTAATAATAGGATAAAGTATGGTGCTGGTCATTAAAATCATTCTTAATATTATAATAAATTGTTAAAATAGTTTTTTATAATTGTAATTTTATTAGAGATAACTTTATTCAAAAAAATAAGGTTTCTTAATGAAAGAGCTATATTAACCATTTATTGGAAAAATTTACAAAAAAAATATTTTAATTTTAAACAAAAGTTTTAATAATCAAAACAATGCTTTATCTATATATATATATATATATATATATATATATATATATATATATATATATATATATATATATATATATATATATATATATATATATATATAAAATTCATTTTCATACTGACAGAAGAAAAAAAAATAGAATGCACTATCGGAAGTTCGGAACAGATAAGACGAGTCCCACTTACCAACTTGACTTGAGACGACAGGGAGAGAATCACATATTCAAACATGAATATCAGAATATGGTGCTTTCCAAATCTCAATAAATTGAACATTCTACGCGACCATTAGTGGGCGCGTGCAATGCTCAATAGGGCACAACTTCACTAGAAGAAACCAATATATATAAATGTATATTAGATAAAATATTTGATGATGTTAAAATTTAGCAATAACTAGTTCAGGCTACATCATGTTTTTGTTTGACTAAATACTAAATAGTGTATAGTGATGTTTGGGATGTATGTTTGAGAGATAAAGATAGAAGAAATATGGAAAAAAAGGAAAAGGTTATTTCAGTGTTTGTTTGATAATAATATAGAAACAATAAGTAAACAAAAATAAAACTTTGGATTATGGTGCACTTGGCAAAGATTTCACTAACAAAGGTAGGATGGTCTGTTGGAAAAATCACCACAAAATCTGTTAATAAAAGTTTTATGGTAGTCAAATAAAATAAAGAAGTAAATATTATTATATGATTTGTTCTTAATCTTTTTAAATTTTAAAAGCATAAAAAAATTTAACCTTGTTAATATAATAATTTAGTTCCTTTATTTCTATTTCTATAGACAAAGTGTTACTAAATAACTTAATTATAAAAAAAAAACTATATAGTATATATTACTTTATTTTACTTAAAATTTGACTAGATATATATAGAAATGACACAAAAATTCGGGCGTAACAGAAATTATCAATGGCGAAAAGGTTAATAGAAATTTTTGACCCGTAAAATTTTTACAGAGATCTGCCTCCGCAAATAAATTTGCCAAAAAAAATTTATTTAAATATTTTTATATATGTAGGTTGTGTAAATAATCCTAATTTATTTTATTTTAATATGTTAAAAATTTTATGTGTATGTTATTATGTTAAATTTATATTTAAATTGTGTTTGATTTGAACATTTAGTTAACTTGTATAGAATTTTATTATGGTTATGTTAATTTTTAAAAAAATAAAACTTAATATCTAATAATATCCGCAAATATTCGTCGTAACATAGTTGAAAAAAATAAAAAAAATCCATAACAGGAATAAAAAAAGACGTAGATATTACTAAATAAAAATCGTGAATAGAAGAAGAGTTTTCCATCCGAAATTCTCATAGTAATCTATTGTCATTCTTAAATATATGTAATACTTTTTTGTACTTGTGAATTATTTCAATCAATTTTACAAACTATTAATTTGCTGAATTCATGAAACTAGAAAAACCAATATCTTTCTTTCTAATTATTTTAACTTTCTTTTTACATTTGGTTAATTTTCTCAATAAGAGGGCCCCGCTAAAGTGCGAGTGGGGATAGTATTGAACAGAAAATATCTAAGGGTTCAGATGCAAAAAGTGAAAAGTGCAATGCCACGACGACAAAAAGAACCGTCGCTTTTGCCTCCGTGGATATGTGTGGTGTCTGCCATCATAAAATATCTCTCTCCCGGCTCAAAAACTATTCAACAAAAATATCTTCTGCACTTTAGTTCCCACCCAAAAAAATCTATATAGGCATCTAAAGCAAAAAAGGTGAGTATATATTTAATGCGATTAAGAACATTTTCAATGCTCCATTTTAATTTAATTTTATTTTGATTCACATAAAATATTATTATGTTAGTAAACTTAGTATTAATAAAATTACATATAATAAATAGTTATTTGAGATTATAATATTTATTATTTTAATATTTAATTTTAATTTATTTTAAATTTACTACAAAATAATAAAGTTTAATTAATTCTTCATAAAAGTAAAATTATTATTTTAAAATAAAATCAATCTCATTTCATCAATTATCTTCAACACAAAATAAATTTAAAACTGTTTCACTTCTTCTACATATTAAATTTGAAATTCTAAAAACACTCTATTAGAATTATTCTTAGTTTATTTATGTTTAAAAAAAAGTAAAATAAATATAAATAGAAAAATGTTCATAATAAATTAATATTTAAAATAGTCTCTAAAAAATCATGTACAACTTAATTTCAATATAAATTGGCAACATCAATAAATGACTTATTTGATTCACGTATAAATTTTTGAAAACCAAATTAAAATTAAAAAATTTAGATTTAAATTAATTCCTATCTAATTTTTTCTCAAATAAATTTTAACATTAACCCTTAACGATATGCCAACAGATAAAAGGAGCATAAAAAAGAAAGAACATTAGTCTCACCAAAGAATATAAACCTTCTAGTTTTGATGAATGGCGATGGATTATGATTGTTAATTGGCTCAGGTTACCCTCATAAATTAGATTCAATTTTGTATCTAGAAATATCTAGGGTTGAACCGTAAAATTTGGTTTCGTGGCAACTATATTCTTTGGGAGGTATCGGGAAGGAATTAGAATGTAATAATATCGATTCATACAGATACAGAAGAAAAGGTTCTCTATTGATTCAAATGCTATACCTACCAGATAGGGATAGAGAAAGACTTATCTGTCAACTTTTTCACTATCACCCCCAAAAAACCAAACTCTGCCTTACGTAAAGTTGCCAGAGTACGCTTAACCTCTGGATTTGAAATCACTGCTTATATACCCGGGCGATGATCAGTAGCTGGTCCGAAAGGATGATCAGCCACACTGGGACTGGATTGTATTAGTTTTTTTAGTGGGTATTCTTAATTCTATCATCTCTTAAAGCTATTTGTTATAGATCGAAAAATGAACTGAAATGACCCCTCCCCACGAATTCTTTCGAATTGTGAGGCACATTAAAAAAATGGAATATATAAGCCCCAAATTATATATATATATAAATTTTCCCACCGTAACAATAACCTGTTGGTATTTGCTTTCATTTATTGTTGCTGTTTTCTTCTATTAACACCAAATTAATCAAAGTCATAAACAAGTTTATTTCACTTCAAATCAAATTAGACAATTTTTTAGTAACAAAATTTCAGATATCAACTTAAAATGTTTAATAGATATGTTATCAGCAATGATGGATTTCATCCTTTTCTACCATCCATTTTCTTACTTTTCTAATCGTTTAAACTTTCAGTCTAATTTTTTATGGTCACGGATTTCTTACTCCTATTTTTATATAGGAGTATGATTAATCACCATTAAAATATTTATAAAATAAATTTTATTTTTTTATTTCTGAAAGAATTAATAATTAAATATTTGTCTTCTAATTTTTTTTGTTTTACACATTCTTCTTATTTCCTTTAATATGAGTTTCAAAGAGAAGAGTCCAGAACTCTGCTAGGACTTTTGTCCCTCTCTTTGCTTCCCGTCAACGTCGCTCCTTCTTTGATCCTCTCCTAGGGGTGGCAAGCGGGGAAGCCCGCCCCGCCCCGCCAGAAGCCCGCCCTTTGGCGGGCTGGCCCGCCCCGCCCCGCCTAATTAGGCGGTCCTAGAATCCTAGCCCGCCCCGCCTAACTGCGGGCTGGCGGGCTGGCGGGCTAAGCCCGCCAAAGCTCCTCTTTTTTTTTTTACTAATAACTACTAAGTAATATATATAATTTCACAACCATATTAATAAATTTATAATTTCTAATGGCATAAAAAATTATATTTTTTATATTCACAAACATTAAAGTCTTTGTAATTATAAATATCTAATAAATATAATTATAAACCAAATTTTCATTCAAAATATAAGTATAAATATTCTCTCTAAAGCAAAATAAACATAATTCAAAACATAATTATAAATATTGTCTCCAAAATAACATAAACATAATTCAAAACACTCAATTTTTATCTTCATACTCTTGTAAGTTAGGTTGGGGGAAGTTAGGTTTTAGGAAAAAAATTGCAAAAATACCCCCTCACTAAAAAAAAAACCTTAGCCCGGCGGGGAAGCCCGCCCCGCCCCGCCAAAACCCGCGGTTTAAGCGGTGCGGGTTAGACGGGCTTTTGCTATTTGGCGGTCCCGATTTTCCAGCCCAACCCGCCTTTTTTGGCGGGTTACGCGGGCCGGCCCGGCGGATTTAGGCCCGTTTGCCACCCCTATCCTCTCCGTCCGCAGTAACTCACTCTCTGATCCTCTCCTTGCGTCCTGGTCGTTTTCTAATCCTCTCCATTCGTGGGATTGCTCGTTCTCCCCCGCATCGTGCTTGTTCTATGATCCTCGATGCCGCAACACGATACTGCCGCTGCCACACTCGGATCCACCACTTCAATGTTTTCTGTCGCCTCTCTGTTCCTCTTCTTTACCAGTGACTTTGATCCCTGTCCTTCTCTCTCCACGTCTACCTCTGCGACCTACTCCTTTAAAGTTCCATTTTGTTTTTATTTTTATTGTACTTAATTTTCTTTTTTATGAAAATTTTATGTGAATTTAAATGATTCTTCGTTTGGCAGAATATTGAACATTATTTTGATTTCAAAAGAATTTGATAATAAATCGATGAAAAGTTTTAAAATAGATTAGGAGTCCTTGATTATACTTAAATGATTGAATTTGATTGTTGTGATTTAGTTAGTAGTAACTCTTTTGATTATAATTGAATAAGGTTCCTACTTTTTCGTGGAAGTAGGACTTGTGAAGAACTAAAATATAATATATAGTGTCTTATATGATGGGGACATTTGGGTTAGTATGAGTTAACCAAACATTTTTCTTTATGAGTTAGTTTCACTTTCTATACTCAAATATTTTAGGCTTCAAAGTTCATATTCTCTCTTTTCTTGTTCTGTAGTTATGTTGCACCGGAATATACATGCATTGTTCTATGCTGATTATTTTTTCTCTTTTTCTATTTTCCTAACTAGAATTTGGTATATTTTCATGTTAATTTAATTGAGTGGTGGAAAATTATGGTCGGCAATAGAAAATCAGAGGAACTTATCAATATAAACCTTTTTAAAAAGCCATCTTCAAAAACTCTTAAGTTTTGCCCTGTTGGTTACTCTTAAATGTATTGATCCAAATGCCACAAAGAAACCTAAATCGGACACATAATCCACATGCTTGAGGCCGACGAGATCCTATTCCGTGATGTATGTTCTTTCCCTCTCTTGAACTCTGCATTATACATAACTAGAGAGCAAAAACAAGATGATTCAGCATTGCTATAATCTAATTCTCATTTATCACTATTTTATCATTTTTTCTTGTAGGAACGAAGGACTAGAGGGGAATTATTGCGATCCCATCGTAATTATCATCATGAGCAAAAGGATTCTAATAAAGATAGAAAGTGAATAGGTGAAGAAATCACTGAATGAAGTGAAGATGATAATAGCAGTAAAAATCTTATCCATCCCACTAGCTTGAGGTGATAGTTGTTAAATGATAAATGTAGCTATATATTTGTTATTTTTGGTTTTAGTAGTTTACCTATATTAATTTCTACCTCAATTTGGACAACATGCAATGGGTGAATTTTTGCTGCTTAATTTTTCCTCCCACCACAATTCAGAATTCATTGTATACTCATTCATTATTACTAAAAAATCAAAACTTTGATGTCGTCCTTCTACTTTATAAGACAAAAGTAGTTCAAATGTTTTATAAATAGTAATAATATTTTCAAATTGCTCAAACTGTAGTATCAAACTACCGTTGTCTCATTTTGGTCCATCATAACTTATAGCCCATCATAAATTAAGTGCTTGTCATTTTGTGAGTATAGTTGTTATGAGCATTAGACAACAGAACATCAAATTTTAACGTGAAAAAAAATATCCCAATGTGAGAGATAAAAAAAAAAACCCACGGCAAGATAAAATTTTTTACTATTTTCCAAAGGAAAAGTATATGGAACCAATTAATAATCAGTCAAGAATGGAACAACATAATTAATTATAATTAGTTTTATTAATTTATAATTTAATTTGTTTTTTAAATTGTTGTTGACCACATTCAAAACATGAGGGAAGATACACTAGTGATAGAAGAGAATCACGGAACAGATCCTTTGATCATTAATTAGTTAATTCCATATAATTAATTATGTTTTATTAATGCGTAACACATGAAACATATAAATCATATCCAAAACTATTCAATTTACAAGAAAAAGAAACATCTGTGTGCCTATCAGTAGCAACATCCGGTTAAAGTTACCGGTGCCTCTAGTTTACTAGTTGGCTGATTTTTGGCTTATATAGAGTTGGTTCCCTAGCATTGTTGTTTTCCAAATCAAAACTACAAACAAGTCTCAAAACTTGCAAGAACTATTAAGCATACATGCAGAACTCTTGTACAAGAACATAAACGCATAAACTAAATGGTAAAATCAATGATACGATAGACGGCCGTTGCTTTGGTTAGAGAGATCAAATTGCAATCACACCTCAAAGTTGAAGGACTATGAGTGAAGAATTTCAGGTAGACTAGAAAAGAATTTAACCATCCAATCATTCATTTGTTCAAATTAATACATTAATTGTGATGTAGAGGGACTCTCCAAAAAGTATTTTCTTGGGCCTCACATAAAGGAAAATGATCATAACCTTCTTGATAAATACACAATGATGTATTATTCCTTTTTAGCTTCAAAAACAAAACCAAAAAGGACAAATTTATCTTGAGAAAAGATTGACACGAAATAATAATATCTCAATGCAAAATTTTACAAAAGTACTTACATGCTCACCAAGTTATAACGGCTACAGAAACTGCCTAATGCACATTTTAATGGTTGAATCCAGAAAGAAAGTATCCTCAACCATACTAGTTATCTATTTCTTGATGCCCTTTATAAATCTATTTGAGTTGGTATTCATAAGAAATGATATGAGATAGAGCAGCTTCAAAGGGGAGAAAAACTAAAAATCTATTTATAAGTGTTTTGCAAGTTTTAAAAAGGATAATAACTTTTTAAGAGGGAAAAAACTAAAAATCTAACTAAACTTATAAATCCTCAATTAGAGGCTTCAAAACTCAAGAAAGGGAGCAAATTGAGTTTATAGAACTTCTAAGATCATTCTTACTACCAAGCACCAATGCTATATCCTATGGTGCATGGAATATAAGTGATAATACGAAAAGTTACTTACCGAATGTTGAATATGGATAATCATGATAGTAAATACACTTCTTTCCTTCATCTTCTCTATAAGGAGGTGAAAGAATGTCTAGCACAGCACAAGGAGGTGTTAATGCTGTAAAATCAGGGGCGGAGCCACATAGTGGCAAAGGGGGGCAATCGCCCCCTAATTTTAATTTTTTACATATAAATTATATGTAAATTTCAGTTTAATCCCCCTTAAAATTTTATTTTAGTCTTATTTTATTATGTAAATATTTTTAATCCCTTCTAATATTTCATCTAACTCCGTCCCTGTGTGAAACAGTGCAGATTTCCACCATGTTTTAGATATAAATCCAATGTCTCGCATGGTGCATTAATGACCTTATCAACAACTAGCTTAGCCAGTCTAACTACAACAAGAAAAAATTACAACAAAATTATTTTAAAACATGGATGCAGAATAACAAATTTTATAAGCCACTAAATATGAGATATACAATTATGTAATTTTAAGTCCTCAACAATATTAACAATTAGCCATAGGAAATTCTATAAAAAATGATTAATCCCCCTAATACTCTTACTAATATTTCCCCCTAACTAATAGATTTAGAAAATCTTGAATGCTTATTTTTTATATATATATTTACAAGGCATTGAATACCTTTACTTTTTCATTTAATATTTTTTTAATTTAATATTAGAAAGAATCATTATTCAGTACTTTTCATATTTACATGCTCTCATACAAGTGTGGGACAAGACAAAAATATGTTATGGCGACAAATTAGTAAAAAAATCTATTGTTTATAAGATTAAAAATGCAATTCAACTTTGACCCGTTGATTTTATGTTTATTGTATTTTTGCTTTTATGAAAGAATTATTGGTCATTTTTTGTTTAATTGATCTGCATTTATTTTATACTAAAGACTTCTTCTTACTGAGTTTATTAAAAAAGGAAATGAAAAAGTTTTGGAATGAGTATGAATTTGGCTGTGTATTATTACATGTAAGTGGCAATTATCTGCCTTTGATTTTGCTACTAATTGAAATTCTTTGTTCCTTTAATTGATTATATCACACAGTAGCAAGAAGAAAAAGGGAGGTCAACGGGCAGTTGGACCTGATAAAAATAGAAGAGGACACCGTCAATTTAGTACGAAAGGTTTTTTTTATCTATCTTCTTTGATTGATTTGTTCTTCAACAAATTGATTCCAATTAACAATAACCTAGCAATTAAATTAAAATATTTCTGAAGTTTAAACTAACAAGTTTTACAAAATATATCATGAGGTAAAATCAATCAAATTCTTTTTCTCACTCATCCTTATTTTATTTTATTTTACCCAATAAATCAGCATAATTAAAAACATCATTGACTTCTTAACGATACAATCTCTGAAATTTACTCCTAATCTAATAAGTTCCCTCATATAAGACACCATGTATTGTATTTTAGTTTTTCACAATCATTGCCTTACTTCCACAATAGAGGTTAAACTTCAAACAAGAAAAAAAAGTAGGAACCTTATTCAATTAGAAATAAAAAAGTTACTACCAACCAAATCACAACAATCAAATTCAATCATTCAAGCATAATCAAAGACTCCTAATCCATTTTAAAACTTTTCACTGATTTATTATCAAATTCTTTTGAAATCAAAACAACACTCAATACTCTGGCAAAGGAAGAACATTCAAATTCACATAAAATTTTCATAAAAAAGAAAATAAAGTACAATAAAAATAAAAACAAAATAGAACCTTAAAGGAGTAGGTCGCAGAGGTAGAGGTGGAGGGAGAAGGATAGAGATCAGAGTCGCTGGTGAAGAAGAGGAACAGAGAGGCAACAGAAAATAATAAAATGGTGGACTTGAGTGTGGCCGCGGTGGCGGCAACGTGTTGCGGCGTCGAGGATCAGAGAACAAGCATGATGCAGGGGAGAACGAGCAATCCCGCGGATGGAGAGGATCAGAGAACGACTACGGCACAGGGAGAGGATCAAAGAGCGAGCTACCGCAGAGCGGGAGGAACAAGGAACGAGCGACGTTGATGGGAAGCAGAGAGAGGGGTAAAAAAAAATGAATTATCAATATTCAACAAAAAAATGTGTAAAACAAAAAAATCAAAGGGCAAATGTTTAATTATCAATTCTTTATAAAATGAAAAAAGGGTTTATTTTGTAAATATTTTAGTGGTGGTTAATCATACTTCTATACATGGTTCTAAAAATTAGACCGGACCAGCCGGTCGAACCGGTTCAACCAAAAACCAGCAGTAATAGCGGTCCGGTCCATTGCCTATAACTGCTGAAGAGAGAATCGCTTGAAAATTGTTGAACCGGCTAGGGACCGATCGGTTGGACCAGATCGGTAACCGGCCGGTTCATAGAAAACGAAGTCGTTTTGTTTATTTGTAGAAAAAAAGAATATAAAACCTAGAACCATTCACGAACAACCTCACCCTTTCTTCCCCCAATCATTCGTGCAAGCCCTGGCTTCTCTGAAGCAAAGGAAAACCCTAGCCGTTCATTGCGCCGCCGTCCCCAAGTCCTCAGCGCATCCGCTTATTCCTCTTCCCACTGTCCCTGTCCGAAACCTAGGTAGCTCGGCACGTCGTCCCCATCTTTGCTGGCTTCTCTATTCGTGGCTTGGAGCATCTCGCCATCGGGACGCCGCTTGCCAATCGTCGTGCCTATCGCCTCGTTGTCGCCGTTTGTCAGTCGTCTCCGCAGCCTCCCCCTTCTCCTTTTCTGCGGCATCTCCCCCTTCTAGCTCGGCACGTCGTTCATTCCCAGGTGAAATCGTTGCTCGAGGCCTCCAGCTGGTGCGCCGTGGTGTCTATGTCGTCTGGCCGTCATGTCTTCGTCGTCCCGCCGTCGTCTTCCTGCTCTCAGTGGAAGGTTAGTAAAACTGTGATTTACTGATTTATGTTGAGTCTGTTACTCTGTTTTAGGATTTTGAGGTTGAATTTGTGATTTGTGATTTCTTGGATCTTTTGTAATGCTATTGATTTATGATTTTTGTTACTTGTTATGCTATTGTTGTTGTTATGCTGCTGTTTTGTTATGGCACTGTGATTTTGTGATCACTGATCAGTATTTTGAATTTAGAATGTGTGATTATTGATTAGTGACATACTTCTGACATACCCCCATAAAGAATATATGATTGCATTTGCTTGTCATTGTATAACAGAGAAGCCTCCCTCATCCGATCTTGCTGCTCTCTGTTCCTAATAAATGGATTTGTTTGACCA